>NC_133769.1:111649442-111714274 GCF_003597395.2 Chelonoidis abingdonii
GCTGTTCTAGTTAATCTAAAGCAAACCTTCCTCCCTTGGCAGGGAATAAGGCCCCCTGCTAACACTCTTATGCTGCCCTCTGGCCATGCTGTATCACACCTGGCATTGGGCAACAGTATGGCTCCACCCTAACCAAACAGGAGCACAACAGTCATTGTGGACAGTCCTTCAGGGGTGCAGCACATACCTGAGCACAAGTGGACAGATTTGCTGGCTGGTGCAGGGGGGAAGACAGTCGAACCTCTCCCTTTCCCTACCTGTCTCTCTTTGGAATGACTTATGCCTAGAGGCACTAGTAAGAAGGACACGGGAACTAGAATTGTGGTTCGCCTTTGTGCAGAGGCCAAAAGAAAAGGTAGGCTTCTTCTCTCTATGTGCCTATATAAGGCAAGGGAGAGTAACAATCTAGCCAAGGAATGGGTTCCATCTTCCCTTCTAAAGCTGTCCCGTCATTTATTGTGTCTGTTTTTATTAACTTCCCAATCTGATAATATAATATTCAATTAAAAGCAGAATTTTCAACCTCGCAACAGCTCTACTTCCTTTGAGAACCTATGAACACTCCATGCACAGGATATGGAGGACAGACCACTGAGAACACCCCATTATTTATGTTTTTTCTAAAAGCAAAAATAATAACCCATCAGAAAAAGTATCTATGGATCAAGGAAGGCCAAATCCAGTGTTGACAACTCTGATGATTTTATCACAAGTATCGTAATACTGATTGTTGTTCTAAAAGCCCACGCTCCTGGAATCAGGTGATTCTGACCATCTCAGCTTTCATTTTATTTTAGGACTGCAGAGGAAATGTGAAGTCTAATGGCTCAAACAACAGGGGGCAAATAAGAACCCCGAGTTCATGATTTTAAAAAAAAATCTCATGATTTTTAAAACTATCATGTGTTTTTCAGGGGCCTGACTTATCATTTTTGAACATTTGGAGTTGGCAGTACTGCATGCTTCTCCTCCAGTTTAAATCCTCTCAGTCTTTCTTGTTAGCCACTGCTAATGTCACACTCTGTTGAAATGATCTACATCAGTGTGCTGCAGGGGGAATCTCTAAGAAGACAGAGCCAGGATAATCCCCAGAACCAGGGCTGGGACTTGACCATATGGCTGATGTTTGTATTATGAAAATAAAAGAAGAGAGAGAGGTGGTGAGTTCTCTCACCAATGGAAGGTGGTCTAATAAAAAGGTATTGCCTCACCCACCTTGTCTCTCTCGTATCCCGGGACTAACACGGCTAAAACTACACTCAGTATAAAAGGAGTCATTGAGGACTAGATGTAGCCTTTGCTTGGTGCCCTGGGAAACGGGTGGTAGTTGTATCACCAGAGAAGAAGCACCTGAAGTCACAATTCCTTACTCTCTTACTGCAGGGGTATGTAACTTAATGAAGTCCTTCACTCTGCTAGCCTGCATGGGGAAAGGTGGAGCCAAGTCTCCCTCCACTCTTCTCTGCCCCCTGCCTGCCCACCTGCAAAGTGGTGTGACACGTTGATATTTTCACAATGCCCCCATTCCCATTCTGTAAAGGTGGGGGGAAGCACTAACATGAAGGAGCATAAAGGTGTCTAAGTCACTGCGTTAAGCTGGGCCAAACACTGACCCTTTATAAGGGCTACTTTCACTGCAGTTTGTTAAACAGATTCCTCAGCCTTACCCAAAACCAAAAGGATGAATTTACAGCCTTTATTAAATTGGCAGGTTGAAATGAGCAACTTCATTAGCTGGTTGCAGCATGTGTTGAACATCTCACAAGCTAAATGCACCAGCTAGGATGACTCAGCCTGTTAACAAATATCCATATGCTGTAAAATTCCATAAATAATGAAAATAGCCTTTTGTTGGTTCAAAATGTATTTTTTTTTAAAAAGCCTTTTGCAACCAGACATAGACCAGCTGTAGTTAAATCTACAGGTACAACATACTGAATAATCAACTGTCTTGTTGGATTGTTATACAACATTGAATGCAATCTAAAAATAAAACCTAAAAATAAGAAAAGCAGGTTAAATGACAGCTGAGATTTTTCAAAGCAGACTGAGGGAGTCAGAATCCATTGGGGCGGGCGGGGGGGGGGGCAAACAACCCCTTCCCTCCTCCAAAGACAACCCTAGCATCCTGGCCAATGTTCTCCCTTTCAGTGAAATAGTTTGACTAGCTTGCGCTGTGTGAGCACGGCCTCAGCCCTCACAGCCACTGCACTACAGCATCTAACTCATTGCATTGCAAAGCCCTTTTGAACATCTGTAGTGTGGAATATCTGCTGGAAATGTCAGTTCCTGATCAGCATGAGTGGAATAAGCCTTTTGAATGTTTCAGTGACTTTTAGCCACTTTGGAATCCATAATTTCCCTTTGTTACGTAAGGTCATTGGCAAGAAACACCACCCTGTGCACATTCTCACTCTCTCAGTCTGGTGTGTGCAGCTACTGAACATTGCTTTGGAGAGGGCTCCTCTTACTCCTGTGTCAACTCAGCAGTATGCTAATGGAGCACTCGAAAGTGAGTAATACAGTGACTCCACTCTCTGTGATTATCAACCCACTCCTCTCCCAAGTCATTGCAAGCCGTTTTAAGGGCACGGGGAAAGGAATAAAATAAACGGCCATTCAGCTATTGGCTCTTTACAGATTCACCGCACACAAAACATCCAAAGCAAAGTGGAGAGCAAGAGAGCTTGTAATTCTAAGTAATTGCAGGGCCGCTCACAATCAATACAGTATAACACAGATGCATTGTTTGTCTTGGGAGTCATTCCCCCCCACCCACAAAGATTTCTCTCTCTCCCCCAAATAAAAGAGAAGGTAGAAAAGCCTTTACAAAAAGTCAGAAGCCTGTGAAAAATCCATCACTTTAAATTGCTTGTCAGTGGCAGCCCAGCCATATTTAAATGACGGTTCGATGCAGCATGCACAAGGATGTCTTTTTTCATTTGATTCTTGCTCTTGTTTATTTCCCTTCCCATTTTCTTTTCCTCCCTTCCCATCCCCCACAATAGAAATCCTTCTGTACGGGAGAACAGAAATGTAAATGGACACACATCTTTCAAGCAATGAACTCACTTCTGCGATTGGCAGTTCTTCAAGCCAATACTGTCTGATTCTGCTTCACCCTCCTTGGAGTGCCTAGGTGCTCACAGGCACAGCAAGCCAATGAGTCTGCAGACTGCAGCCCCATGGCTTGCTGGACTAAGCAAGCGTTTTCATCCCCCACAGTTATTCTTACCTTCCAGCCATATGTAGGACGAAATGCCTTTGCTCACTTAGAGGTGTTAGGCCCAGGTGAATAGCTCAGGAATCAGGATGAATCTAGTCTATATAAATATGTTTGTTTTCATGCACAAGATATGACCCTATTTGTAGACCAGGTTTGGTTTAATTCCCTGAAGGATACATCCATCTCATATTTCAGTAGCACTGCAAAGGGCATTACCCTATTCTTGCTATCATCATTATGCTCATAGGAACATAAGAACTGCCATATCAGATCAGGCCACTGGCCTGTCTACGTTCTGTCTCTGGTAATGGACAGAGCCACATGATTCAGAGGAAGGTGTAAGAAACTCCACAGCGCACAAATCTTCTTCAGCTAATAACATGATTTTCAACTTGTACTAATATTGTGTAGGTATCCTCTGGTTGTGGATGATTTGCTGCTTCTTGTCTTCAGACGTGGGTTTTTGATTTTCCAGCTGGATGACACCCACTAGCTTGGATGGAAATGACTTAATCAGAAGAGCTTCAGTGGGGGACAGAGAAAATGGCCAGGCAGCTGAGACGGAGTCATTGGCTTCCGCTGGTTGTGAACAGCTCAACAGCATGGAGTCCTCCAGGTTGGTGTATTTCTATAATCTTGACCCACCTGGAGATCCATGGTGTCGAACCATGAACTTATGAAGACAACGCTGCCTCCAAGAGGAGGGAGAGCTCCTCTTCACCCCCAGCACATAGAATAGTCCATTACTTGCCACTTTGTTCGCCATTGGATCCATTCTGCACACATTCTTTTGTCTCTTTTACTACTCCTTTTCTGTCATATGCTTTTGCCTACATCATTCCACAACTTAATGCGTATGTATGACTAGAAGCAGTACCTACTTGTCTGTTTTAGACTTTTACTGCCCCTCATTCCCTTGGGCTTGTAATAATGAGGCTCCTAGTGGACTTCATGGGATCCCTGGTTCTTCTCCCTTTTTGTGTTATAAGTTGCTCTATATGATGCAGGGTGTTGTTTTTTTAATTTTTTACAAGTGGGGGGACATCTAAACTGAGCATTTAACAGTAAATTTTGGGTTACATTTATCAAAATATTTCATTCCAATTTTCACCTTTCTTTGTATAAGTTAAATAAAATGTTGAAACAAAGTCATTTTGAATTGAAACTAGAAACTGTTTAAAAAAATGCTGAAACAACTTTGACAATTGTGGGGATGGGGGGGCGAAATCAAACATTTTGTATTGCGAGACTCAGCTGAAACAACTCTCTCTCACAGGTGGCTTGGGTTGCAACATATTGACTTTCAGTGAGAAAAAGTTTTGTCAGAAGATTCCTGTCCAGCTGTAGTAAACTCACACCACCAGTTTACTCCCACAGGGTCCAGATAGCTCACACAGAAACATAAGTTCATGTGTGGACCTATAGTTCAAGTCCCTCTCAAACGCTGTCTTTTTCCAGGGCAGTGAAAAGGTGTACATACACTCTCTGCTAGTGGAGAAGTGTGAGCCTACCATTTAATTGCTATCTATTATACTCATTTTGCATTGCATAGATTTGTTCAGAGATGGTAATGACAATATCATTTGCAGAAGCTGAAAATATAAAAATATAAAGTGAGCTGGCTAATCCATGCCAATAAATACTGTTTCTGCATTTTAGAGTATTCTTTCCTGGAGATACCTCACAAAGTTCTTCAAAATGTGTTATCTGGAGAAAATTCTCATTTCTAAATTAAATAGTTTTGCTACTTCTCTTCTCTTGCATTGTACTGTTGTGGGTAGTTGCCCAAAGACAAAATGCATAGGTTGGCATAGTTGTTGTGGGGATTTAGGGGATGAGAGGAGGGAGAGGCATATATGTATTAAGCATTCATCTACTCCTGCTGCTTATTCCTCAGTCTGAAATTGCAACTGCCCTGTTTATGACCTTATCATTTGTTGCAGTAGAGATGATTATGATGGCAGAGAAGAGGCAACTAATGAATATAAACAGCAGGATCAAATAAACTCCTAAGCAACAAAGAACCTGGCTTTCATGCACAGGCTCATGGTAGTTTAAAGCAAACAGACAGACCCAGATAGATACTTAGGCTCCTAACTTTCACTGACATCAATGAAAGTTAGGAGCCCAAATACCTTTGAGAATCTGGGCCACATGGACTAAGCTGAATCCTGTCATCCTTACTGAGTAGTATCTTACTCCTTGGAAAGCCCTATGAAATATGTGTGACTGCTGCGAGTATCAATTTACTCCCTGAATAAACCTTTTGAAGTATATGGAACTACTAGTGGCTAGCACATTACTCCTAGAGTAGCCGTATTTAAATACACAGGACTATTACTGAGTAGCATGTTAATGCTTGAGTAGCCCTATTGAAATACACAAGGTTGCAGCTGAGTAGTATCTTAATCCTGCAGTAACCCCACTAAAATGTATGGGACTATTAGGACAGTGGTTCTCAACCAGTGGTACACATACCCCTGGGGATATGCAGAGATCTTCCAGGGGGTACATCAACTCATCTGGACATTTGCCTAGTTTTACAACAGGCGACATAAAAAGCATGAACAAAATCAGTACAAATTAAAATTTCATACAATGACTTGTTTATAGTGCTCTATATACTATACACAGAAATGTAAGTACAATATTTATATTCCAATTGATTTATTTTATAATTATATGGTAAAAATGAGAATGTAAGCAATTCTTCAGCAATAGTGTGCTGTGACACTTTTGTATTATTAGATCTGATTTTGTAAGCAAGTACTTTTTAAGTGAGACAAAACTAAGGGGTACACAAGACAAATCAGACACCTGAAAGGGGTACAGTAGCTGGAAAGGTAGAGAGCCACTCTATTAGGAGAGAAGGGTACTGTGCTGAGAAAGAGTGGCAGAATCAGGATCGGGGAAAAAGAAGGAAGAAAAATAGACACAGTACCTGATAGATCATCTAAATTGCTACTAAGCTGCATGGTTTTGAAAGTTTTCTATAAGCGTCAGCAGTTCCTTGATTAATTTATTGGATAACAGGTAGTGTAGATTTATTGGTTTTTATTTCATTTTCAACTGGCATCAGTCTGGCCAGTGAAAGTTTTAGTAGAGCAATCAGCATCAGAAAGCCTGGAAGAAACTGGTAGCTGCTTCCATAAAGTAGTAGTTCAGACGGAAGATACATTAAGATTAAAATTCATGTTCTCCCTGCCCTCATCTCCTTTTCAAGTGGCTCTCCTGCCTCCTCCCTAACCACTGAGGAACTGTAAACTTATACTTCAAATATGCTGTAGTGAGATTGGCAGTAAGATACCATATCACTGAAAAAAGATAATTTATGTTGCATTAAGTTACCATACTTTCACTGATGGTCTTGTCACTACTTTAGTACATTAGCCTCAAATGCAGCATCAGAAAAAGTTTGTTCAGAATTTTCTGACCGGAGACTACAGCACAAAGAGCTAGAACAGGGGTTCTCAAACTGGGGGTCAGGACCCCTCAGATGGTCACTTGCTGGTGGACTCTCTGCAGCTTGGAGGTCTTCAAACCACAATCTGAAGACTTCAATATCTCGGACATAGGTTAGGGGTTGTACAGAAGTAGATGGGTAGGGTTCTGTGGCCTGCTTTGTGCAGGAGGTCAGACTAGATGATCATATTGGTCCCTTCTGACCTATGAGTCTATGAGTCACGAGGTTATTACATGGGAGGTCGCGAGCTGTCAGCCTCCACTCCAAACCCGCTTTGCATCCAGCATTTATAATGGTGTTAAATATAAGAAAAGGTGTTTTTAATTTGTGAGCGGCGGGTGTCATACTCAGAGGCTTGCTATTTGACAGTGGTCACCAGTACAAAAGTTTGAGAACCACTGAGCTAGACTCACCAATGAAAGGCTAGAGCAATCGCTTCTTCAGAGATGGGATATAGATGGAAAGCTCTGAGTTTAGCCTTCCTTCAACTTATGTTAAACATCTTGAAAGGCTGTCAGGGGGATTTCTCCAGGCTTCCCCATTGCACAGGATGAGACATACATCCCCTGCCTCCAACACTGGGCAGCACCAGCTGTTTCAGAGGAGGAGTCAAAAACTCACTGCAGGGAGTCATGAGATAGTGTGCCCCCAAGGAAAATTCCTCCACCCCCCTGCTTAACAGACAGAAGTTGGATTTTTCCTGAACTAGGAAGTTCATATCCCTTCCAAAACCCTTGAAGTATGTTTGTTAACTTGGGGAAAGGAGTTAATATTTACTGTTATAACTGCATGTTCTCATTGTTCATATTAATGTCCAATCTTTTTTGGAATCCTGCAGAAGTTTTGGCCTCAATGATATTTTGTGGCAATGAGGTCCACAGGCTAATTATGTGTAAAAGAAATTACATTTATCAATTTCTCCTCTTTTCTTCCTTCCTGATTCCCTTAAAGACCACTCTTATGGTATCTCTCACTTCAACTAATAAGGGCCAGATAAAGCTGCCTCCATAGCCCACAAATGATATTGTGAACAAATATGAATGGCTCAAAGGACCTCTTCTTTTCTAGGAAGTGAACATTCTGGCCTTGGGAGCAGGGCCAACTCTACTGTTTTCGCCGTCCCAAGCAGGGCGCCAGATTGCCGCCATGGACAGCAGGGACAGTCCGTGTGCCATTAGGACAGCATGCGCGCTTCCACAGTGACTGCAATTCGGCGGCAGCTTCTGTCTTCAGCCACCGCGGACAGCTGAATATAGAAGCTGCCGCCGAATTGCCACCGCTGCAGAAATGTGCATGCCACCCTAACGGCACATAGACTGCCCTCGCTGTCCGCAGCGGCAATTTGGCGTGCTGCATGGGGCAAAAACAGACAGACTGCCACCCCTTGCAGATTGCCACCCCAAGCACCTGCTTGGAATGCTGGTGCCTGGAGCTGGCTCTGCTTGGGAGATCAGATATGTTGCTACTATTCTATGTTGGGTAATTACATTCTTCTGTCCTAGATTTCTCCTGCAGTTACAATTAGACATAGTATTCTTCATTCCTACCCTCAGCTGATACACAGTGTTGTGCATTCTGAAATGTTTCACTCCAGAGGTAGCTGTATTTCAGTGGTGGGTGAAGCATAAGATTGTACAGTCAATTAGTACTGTATTTTATGATTGCATGTAGATGAAAGGTGACATGTAAAAGTAAGACCATTATCATTACCAGCCCAGAACTTATATTAAACATTCCTGATGTCTGATGTATTATTTTTTGCCTAATAGGCCTGATCTTCAAAAGTGCTGAGCACCATTCACTCCAATTAAAGTGTATGGGAGCGTGGGTGGGTTGTGGTATTTCCCAGAAGCTCTGAAAATCATGCATTTCCCTATGGTACTCCTGTGAAGAATTCAATTTAGTTTTTCCTAGTGATATGAGGGATTTTCATATGTGCAACATGGGAGTTGTGTTGAAAGTGTAATTTAATCTTCACAGCACTGACAGCAGTGGCACTTAGCATGAAAGTTACTTGTATTAAAAGTAGTTTCTGCCAAGTCTGAGGAATTTCATGTCTGTTAAAGGTAGTAAATCACAGGATAAGCCAGAGGAGAGATGAACATGTTTTAATCTGAAACACTAGGGGTGAAATCCTGACTTCATTGAAGTCTGTGGCTAGACTCTTGCTGACTTCAGTGAGGCCAGGTTTTCACCCTAAGACAGTCAAATACTTATGGGCTAGCCAGTCTGCTTAGTCTTTTAAAGGGGAAGAGGATCTGATATCCTGCAGTGGTTCATCCTTTTTTAGTTTGAAGAAAGCTATTGTCAAGTACTTGGCGTCCACAAGCTTGTGGGGTGAAATCCTGGCCTCACGCAGACAAAGGCAAATCTCCCATGACTTCAATTTGTGCCAGGGTTTCCCTCCGGTGGGTACTTTTGATGTAAGATTTCTGTCTACAGCACAAGGCCAGCCAGAATCTATTGTATGTATCGACACTCTCTGTACTATTGAACTAATGAGTATTCACTGTTGGGTACTCTAACTGGAGGGCTTTTCACTGTTTTGAATCACATCCTTTTTGCAGTCTGTCAAAGGATGAAATGATTTCTATAAGGGTCAGAACTTGCCTGAAGACCAGTAAGGGCCAACATTAATCTAAAGCCTTAAAAGGGACAGAGAATATGACGGAATTACTCATTTCAAGGTTGATGCTGGTATTACCCAATAACGTCACCATGCAAACTCCATGTTGCAAAATAACCTGCTCAGTCAAATACTTAAAACCAAAACTGAAAACAAAAGAAATTTCCCCCTTCTCGTTATAAGCAACTTATAAGCCATACAACTATTTGCTCACCTCAGGAAAGAAATCAGAGAAAAAGCCAGAGATGAAATGAACTGATTAGCACTGGAATGATTGGCTAAGGACATCAACATGTCTAATTGTTTATCAAATAATTGCATATAGATATGCAATAGATATTGTAAAAAGTAACCAAAGGTTTCCTCTGTCTGGAGCAATATTTTTAAAATGGTACTACGGTGATATTCTCCAACAAGGGAGCTCCGAGACTTCATCAACCGGGGCAGTTCAATTACAAAGAGGAGACTACCTGACCATAGCTGGGATACAGTCTTGCCCTAGATCCAGATTTCATCATTTCTTTTGTGAGCTTATATAAGACCCCTTTTGAAAAGGGCACGCACCAACAAACCAATATGTAGTAAAAATAGATCATCTGGTGAGGAGGTCGCTTTTGATAACTCCCTCCTGTGACAAGTCCGTGCTCTGACAATTACGGCATGTTTAGTGCTGGACATGGGTGGGAGGAGCATGTGGCCAGGACATTTTCAAAAGAAAAGGTGTAACATATTAGATGTGCAGCTCTACTGTCTCAACCTGCTCCTTAATAAAATAAAATAATGCCTAACTCTTATATGGCACTTTTCATCTGTAAGCCACCTGCGGAGGCCTGGCTCACATGCATCACACTCAGTCCTGTGATTCTCCTCAGATGTCAGGCCCAGGAGTTAAGAACATGCCCAGTTCTGCAGTGGCATGGTGCCTTGCTGGATAAATTTGTTTGAACACCCATAATTATTTCTGTAAAGCTACTAGGTGCAATTCCTGACAGATGGCAGAGCGAGGAAGAACACCTGCGAAGTAGGGAAAACCTCAAGCAAAATCAGTAAAGCAAACGTGAAGATGGCAAGAAAGTGAGGGGATACTACCCTATCCAACAGAGGCACAGACATTTACTGTGACACATGTAACATTACTGTTAGTTAAACGTGGATGTGTAGAATGGCAAAATCCTTTATCCATTAAATATTTCATAAGTGACAGCAACAGAACTAGGAGGCAAAGATAAAATTTACATAAAAAGACAAAGTGCATTAAAAGAAATGCTCTAGCCATGTATTTACATTTTGGATACTGCAATGCAATACTGACTGGATATTGATTGCAAATCTGTTTTTTAATCTACTTTGTAATGACTTTCCCTAAAAACTTGAGGGAAAGATCAATAGAGAATGAATAGAGAATAAACATACTGTGACAGATCCAGACCAGTGAGGTACAGGAGTCTGGTAGAAGGCAAATATACTGGCCACTGGATGAATAGTTTTCTGTTCCCTGAGTGACCAGAGCAGGGGCTGCTCTAGAGCAATCAGGAACCTGCTACAACCAATTAAGACAGGCAAGCTAATTAAGACACCTGGAGCCAATTCAGAATATACTAGAATCAATTATGGCAGGCAGACTAATCAGGACACCTGGTTTAAAGGACCTCCCATCAGTTAGTGGAGGGTGTGCAAGGAGTGAGAAGGTGTGCTGCTGGAGGACTGAGGAGTACAAGTGTGATCAGGCTTCAGGCGGAAGAGCCTGTGGTGAGAATAAAGAAGGTGCTGGGGGGAGGCCATGGGGAAGTAGCCCAGGGAGTTGTAGCTGTCATGCAGCTGATACAGGAAACACTGTAGACAGCTGCAATCCATAGGGCCTTGGGCTGGAACCTGGTGTAGAGGGCAGGCCCAGGTTCCCCCATCTCCTGATCGGACACAGGAGGAGCTGACCTGCTCTGTGAGCAACACCAAAAGGGAAGGTCTAATTTGGAAAGGGATCTGGCCTGTTCCCGACCCACTAGTGGTACACAGAGACTGTGGGGATTGTACTCTGTGTCCCCCATGCTGGCCAGTGATAAGGTTAGCTGAGTGAACAGCAGGTTTGAGCCTCTTGCAGAAGCGGCCAAACTGAGGACTGCCGTGAACCTCCGAGGCGAGCAAATCCACCAAAAAGCACAGGACCCACCAAGGCAGAAGAGGAACTTTGTCACAAGACATTAAAAACTCAAGTGTCTAGGGTTATTTATGAAATTAAATGAAATGTTGCTTGACAAAAGCAAAAAGAACTAAGAAACAAAAACTAACAGCAGGAGCAATTTATTTCTATTTGTTTTAGCCCTCAGAAAATAGTGGTTCTGCTCAAACATTATTAAGCTGACTTTTTCCCCCAGAATTAAGCAAACAGAAGTTCTGGTTTCTTTTTGGTTACTTCAAGCTCGCTCAGGACATGGGTGTTTTGAGCTAAGTTTTTACTCCATGGCATTGTATATCACATGGTCACTGCCAACAGTGTTCAATAATGTGGGACATATTATGACATTCTGTGGGAGATCACTGAGTATCTCGGAAGGGAATTAAACTTGCTGTGCAACAACATAATACCGAAAGCAGTGTTTCAATGTGTCTGTCACTGTAATACCAGTTCCTACAAGTACCACATTGCAGAGATTTAGACGGTACAATGAGAGACTTAGCATCAGGTCAGAAAGCAAGTAAGGCCTGGATAGCAAAACAAACAAAGGTCTGGTCTACACTGGAGTGTAGGTGTGAGGGGGAAAACAGATCTAAGTTAATCAACTTCAGTTACATGAATAACGTAGCAGAAGTCTACGTACTCAGATCTACTCACTGCAGTGTCTTCACTGCAGGGAGTCGACTGCTGACACTCCCCCATTGACTCTGCCTGAACCTCTCACAGCGGTGGAATATAGAAGTCAAGAGGAGAGCGCTCAGAGGTCAATTTATTGCGTCTAGTCTAGATGCGATAAATCGACCCCTGCTGGATCGATTGCTGCCTGCCAAGCCGGCGGGCAGTATAGACATACCCAAAGTAATAGCCTAGGTTAGCAGGCCCTTCAAAGAAAGGGGCTAGCTATCTAGTGATCCAAACAACTGCTGAATCACTGTTCACTCTCTGGAATATGATAATCAAGAACATGATATGTCACACAGTAATTCCATATAGCATGCAACATCATATCATATATCACAAGAAGTAATTCTACTGAGTGATGGTCTACCCTATTTACCTGTTTGGGTGCTTGTATGGCCCTCTGCACCACAATTAACTTTTGAATTATTTTAATTCCCCAGTCAATGGAGTGAATGATCAGTGATTAAAGCTGGCTGGAAATTTATTTATTTTTAAATAGAAAATGCTGTTTTAATGGAAATCAAGATGTTTTGAAAGACATGTCTAAAATTTTGATGAAATTTTGTCTGAAAAACCCCAACACTAAATGTTTCAATAATGTCAAAGCATCTCAGTTGGACATTTTCAGAATGGATCCTTTTGACTTTTTGGTTTCTAAATGACTTTTTGAAATGAAATTATCTCATATATAATAAGTTGTAAAATGTCCGATTTGGAATAAATGTTTTGATTTTATTTAAATAAAATCTTTTAATCAACCCCAAATTTTTTAAATTTAACTTCACAGGTAATTTCAATTTTTTTTCATTCCATTTCAGAATGGAAAAAATTGAAATTTTACAATTTCCCATAAACTGAAAACCCCCTTCACACCCAACTGTACTAGTGACATATTTCAGGATATCTTGAAAGACTACCTCTGACCCAATTGTTTTTGGATAAAAGGGTGCGTCTATGCTGACACAAAGCATTAATAATACAGTAGATAACTCTGCAGGTTGGTACTGAAGTATGCCCTATTCTCAGAGCAGCCTTGCCTTTGAGAAGTGTCCCCCACTGCTGCAGCCTGGCAAAGATTTCACTGTCTGCTCATGGAACCACTCCTATGGGAGATTATTGTCCATTAGCTTCCTTAGTTCCAGCAGACTGCAAACTCTGAGCCATCCAAGCCAAAAAGTCTCTCCATTCATTGGTCCAAAGCAGCTAGCCCAGGGTTTCTCTTTTAGTCACCAACATATGAAAGTAATGAATATAGGCAGTTTAGAGGCAAGAGGGAACATGCCTTCATCTGACATGGATACACACTGGACAGAAACATTTTAGAAGAAAAGGAATTCTCTGCAATAATATGGTGTGTAAGAGAAAAAGCACCAGCATTTCCATGAGGGGCACTGTGACCTTTCTTGGCTGATCATGTGCTGATTAATTTAGGATACCTTTGGAAAAAGTTTCTTAGTCTTCTGCTATGGCTGCCAGGCTGTCCAGTGGAATGCTAGCGGCCACCAAGAAATCCTGATATTGCTGCAGCTTTGGACCCACCTTGCGGAATATGCACAACAGGCTTGAGGAAAATGGAGGAGATGCCTGGAAATCATATCTCCTTCAGAAGCTGAATTTGTAGAGATGTTAAATCAATGGCCTTGAGCAGTGTGTGGAAGTGGGCTGAAGCCAGACTAAATGAAAGATAAATCTATGTCCACATGTTCCTGAATGAGCCGCTACAAATTTCAACATTCCCAGTGAGGTGGCCCAAATATCAGAACCACCACTGCACATGTGTACTCTGAGTCTGAGCCAAAGCCCATTCAGATCAATGCAATATTTTCCACTGACTTTAATGGGCTTTGAATCAGCACCTTCGTGCAAATTATGCCAGGAAATACTATGTGAGGAGTGTGGGTGCAGTGCCAGGGCCTCCCAAAAGCAAGAATCTGTATCAGCCAGCGTGGCTTTGCTTCAGCCATCACAGGTAGCCAGCGCAGAGGGACTGTAGCAGATTGGTGAGGGGACGTAAATGGAAAGATAGGAAATGAAGGCAAATTTCAAACTTATTTTTAACTATAAAGAAACAAAAACAAAATGAGAGAAAAAAAACAAGGGCTAGGTTTGTGGCCCTATCTCCAGCTACTTTGTGCCAGTCTGCAGCTGCTCTACGTTACCCTGGGGGGCATTTTGGCCTTTGGCTGGCCTAGAATTGGCAGAGCAGAAAGTTGGCACAGAGCCACCTTCTGCCCCTCATTCCACTCTTTTCAGCAACATCGCATATAAACTCACTAGGGCTGGTGCAACCATTTAGGCGACCTAGGCGGTTGCCTAGGGCGCTGACATTTGGGTGGCATCATTTTCTTCGGCAGCGACGGCGGTGGCCAGATCTTCGGCCGCCCCGGTCGCCGCCGGCATTTAGGAGGAGGGAGTTGGGGCAGGGGAGCGCAGGGAGGGCTGCCTGCAGCAAGTAAGGAGGGGGGCAGCATGCAGGGGAACTCCCCACCCCAGCTCACTCCTGCCCCGCCTCCTCCCTGAGCATACCGTGGCCGCTTCACTTCTCTTGCCTCCCAGGCTTGTGGCGCCAATCAGCTTAGGCACCACAAGCCTGGGAGGCGAGAGAAGTGAAGCCACTACGACGTGCTCGGGGTTCTCGTGCTCTTGCACGGAGCAGGGGTGAGTTGGGGTGGGCGGGTGCCTCAGGGCAGAGGGTGGGGAGCTGCTGCAAGGAGGGAGCCTCAGGACGGAGTGGGGGAGCTGCCGCAGGGGGGCTCCTCAGGGCAGGGATGTGGGGGGGGGGCGGAGGGCGCAAGGTGGAAGTTTTGCCTAGGACACGAAACATCCTTGCACCAGCCCTGAAACTCACCCCAGTTGGTGATGAGTTTACCAGTACCACAGCTAGTGATCTGCATCTATGCGAAACAAAAAACTAGGCAGCAAAATGGAGAAGAAAAGTAAAGTAGGGGAAGAAAGGGAAGAGAGAGAGAGAAGAGAGAAATATATAAAAAGTCAAAGGGTCTAGAAAAATAAAGAAGGTAAGGAAAAGCAACAAATATAAAAGCAACCAAAGAAAGACAGGCAAATAGTAACAAACTGGAACAAAGATAACCTCTGGCACTGCTAAAAATACAGGACAGCTTAAAACAAAACCAGAAGAGGAAACAAGATGTCGAGCTGATGAGACAGACTTCAGAACCAAACTGGACTGAAAAGGGAGAGACAGAGTCTGAACCAAACAACAGAGTGGTGTCATTGCTAATGTATTCCTCTAAGAACATTTGTGCAGGCTGCTGGAGTCATGTGTGTTGCTATCACCAGACTCACGGATGCACTAGCAGCGTTGCTGCAGTTTCTTGATTCCTTCTTTCCATTTTAATTAGATTAGACTCAATACATTCAGGATATCAGGAAACACCTTTCCTCCCCCTCAAGATGATACATACAAAACAACAAAGAGGAGGCGTCAGTCACTCATTTTGGCTCTGAGTGAGCGGGCACAAAGACTAGATCTTGTCAGTTTTATAGAGGAATATTTCGCTGGCCTGAAGCCAAGATGAAAAACAGAACAAGTTGGATTGCTTTTGTGTGGGCGTAAGATTATATATTATATGTATGACCTCTCCAGGACCCTGTAATGATTTTCTTTCAGCTGCAGCCAGAGAAATAGACCTTGAGATTGAGTTATTTTTTCAGGAAGGATAGATGATGTTTTTAGATGCTTTCTTCCCTCCTGCCCCCATCTGTTCCCTCTACATTATGGGTTTGTTCTAGAGCTGGTAGAATAGTTAAACACTGGTGCTTAATTTGTAATGAAAGAGGTGCTGGGGATCAAGCAATGATTTAATTTTAAATTTTAAACTTGTGACTTTGAATGTGCGATGATATTATTGTCATTACCGAGGACAATCATGGTATGGTATTGTTACCTTTATTTCTGCGTTGCTGCTGCTGATGGTGCTGCCTGCACAGCTGGGCAGCCGGAGAGCAGTGGCTGGTGGCTGGGAGCCCAGAGGTGTGGGGCTATGAACTGACAAACCTAGAGGTGTTAGGGCTCAGGACCAGCAAGCCCCGGCACAAATAAAACACTCAGACACAATAAAACCAAGACTCATTAATATTTTTTACAAGCAAATGTGCAGACTCCACGCAGGTCATGCTGATTCATCATGTCATATTATTCATCATTTGCAATTATTTCAACATGTGCCAGGTATTTGCATAAATACTTGCAAATCCCCAATTTTCACTAATTTTAGCACAGGTGATGACTTGTCTGAAAATTCAGACCTGAACTCTATGATTTGCTATTTGTTCCTCATTATTCCCAAGTTCAAAATATTTCACTCAGTCAGGCCCCAATTCAGGACAGTACTTAAGCACGTGGTTTGACTTCAGTGGGATTTACTCTGTCCTGAATAGGGATACTTTTCTGAATGAAGGCCTCATTCTAGTACAGGGGTGGGAAAACTATGGCCTGCAGGCCACATCTGGGCCACAGGACCCTCTTACCTGGCCCCCGAGCTCCTGGCCTAGACCCCAGCCCCTCCCTTGCTATCCCCCCTCCCCCACAGCCTCAGCTTGCTTGCTCTGCTGCTGGCGCCATGCTCTGGGCAGTGGAGCTGTGAGCACACAGCTGCAGAGCCCAGCCTGACCGGGTGTCTGTGCTGTGTGGTGGCGGCAGCATGGCGTGGCTCCAGCTGGACGGCACTGCTGTAGTGCTGCCAGCCACTAGTGCTCCAGGCAGTGCAGTAAGGGGGCAGGGAGCAGGAGGAGTTGGATAGAGGGCAAGGGAGTTTGGGATGGTGGGCAGGGGTGTGGATAGAGGTCAGGGTGGTTGGGATGGTAACTGGGGGTTGAATGGGGGCAGGAGTCCCAGGGGGCAGTCAGGAAGGAGTGGGAGTTGGATGGGGCGGCAGAGGGCAGTCCAGGACCGGCGCTAGGGGTTTTAACGCCCTAGGCGCATGGCAATTTCGCCACCCCGCGCCCTGGTCCCGTGGTTCCAGTGGGGCTGCCGCAGTGGTGCCTGTGGGAGGTCCACCGGAGCCACAGAAGCAGCCAGCCTCGACTGCGGCAGCTCCACCGGAGCCGCCTGCCACCCCCTCTCGCAAAATGCCGCCCACCAATAATCCTGGTGCCCTAGGAATTGCCTAGGCCACCTAAATGGAAGTGCCGGCCCTGGGGCAGTCAAAGGACAGGGAGAAGGGGTGGTTGGATGGGGCAAGGGTCCTGGGGAGGTCATCAAAAATGAGAGGAGGGGTTGGAAAAGACAGCGGAGGGTCCAGGGGCGGTCAGGGGACAGGGAGTGGCTGTGTGTGGATGAGGCAGGGGTCCACAGAGGCTGTCAGGGAACAGCGGGGGTTGGATGCGGCAGGAGTCCCCGGGGGCAGATAGGAGGGGGGGGCCAGGCCATGACCCCCTCCCCTAACTGGTCCTCCATACCATTTAAGAAACCCGATGTGGCCCTCAGGCCAAAAGGTTTGCCCACTCCTGCTCTAGTAGTCTCAAGTAAGCTATGGAAGTGGATCAACCACACAACGTTAATCACAATTAGTCAAAGAAAATATGCAATGAACAGCCCCTATTGATCCAATTTATTCAGCAATGATTTATGTCTGAGGAATAAATTCAAAGAAAATGAGATCAAATTGCAAGTGATTCAACAACAACAACAAAGAAACGATTGCCCCAATTTACACACACAAGCTTAACTAGAACATGTGACTAGTGCCACTGAAGCCAAGGGGGATACTCATGTTTCAAAGTTAAACATGTGCTTAGATGTTCACAGAATCTAAGCCTCGGTTTATAATGAATAGTTCTAATCTACTTGAGGAATTCCAATATTGGCCATATCAACAGGGAAAGTTACCTACCGTATGGTAACGTGTAAGGCACTCCAAATGTAGACTAAGGGTACGTCTACACTACCTGCTGGATCGGCGGGTAGTGATC
Organism: Chelonoidis abingdonii; assembly: GCF_003597395.2. NCBI lineage: Eukaryota > Metazoa > Chordata > Testudines > Testudinidae > Chelonoidis > Chelonoidis abingdonii. The sequence continues at coordinate 111,667,546 of NC_133769.1, forward strand.
AATCTATCGGGGATTGATTTATCGCATCTAGTTTAGATGTGATAAAATCGATCCCCATCGCTCTGCTGTCGACTCCGAAACTCCACCGCAGCGAGAGGCAGAAGTGGAGTCGATGGGGGAGCAGCAGCTGTTGACTCGCTGCTGTCCTCATGGCCAGGTAAATCAACCTAAGATACACCGACTTCAGCTATGGTATTTGCATAGCTGAAGTGGTGTATCTCAGGTCGACCGCCCCCGCCCCCCACCCCACAAGCGTAGACCTCGCCTTATCCATTAAGAATTATTTAACTTTAATTTTATTCAGTAAAATGTCAACATTTTGACCCAAAGTCTTTTTTCAGGATATATTTCAGTAACAACAAATACACCTCTTCCCCCAACTACTATCTCACAAACATTATCTGTCTTTACTTCTCTTCCCTTTCCCTTCATTAACCTAGCATTGGTCTCTTCTTTCTCCATTCACCCAATCTGGCCACTGTTAATGTGAGAGCCTGCTCTTATGCAACTCCTGTCATGTGCAGTCACTGGATAGAAAGTGGGATTCTTCCTCTGCCCCAGGGAAAATTTTGATAAATATTTTAGCAGAAAATTTTGACTTTTTGCTGAGGAAAAAAAGGAAAACTTGAAAATCCCAACATTCGGGAAGGTTGGCCAAAAAGTTTTGATTTTTGATTTTTTTGAGTAAAAAAATAAATTGAAAAATTTCCAAGGAAAGCAGACACTTTCTGTGAAAATTTTCATTTAATAGAAAACCAAATTTTTCATTGGAAGAGTTTTGATGGAATTTTTTTGACAAGATAAAATAATAACCTGCCTACATCTCTGGAATTCATTTAGCATCCATCACTTTTCAGATTACAGCTGAAAATATATAATTTTTCCCCAGCCCAGGGTGTTTAATTTATCCCTCTCTCTGATGTTATATATTATCTGTCATTAACTTTAAAAGAGTTTATCTGGAAGAAGCTAGTCATGCTGCTGTACTTTATTTTAATTCTGATTTGTTATGTGCAATAGTTTAATAAAAATGTACATAATATTCAATAGCGATGGGATCACCCCACATATCACTGCCAGTGAAAAAGAGCCAGAGACAGTGAAACAGTTCAAGTATTTGGGGGCAATCACTGATGAAGGATCAAAGGCAGAAATTCTGGTAAGAACTGCGCAAACAACTTCATTTCTCAAGTATGTGAAGAAAGCAAAACCACAACACAAATTGTTCTATGTAAAGAAGCCCAGTACAGTCCCTGGATTTTTTAAATGTAGACCAATGCATTCAAGCTAATTAATCTATTCACTGCTACATTCTATTAAGGCAACAACACGCTGATGGAGATCAGTAGCAAAATGAGTCAATTTTCCTGAATGAGCTGTTGAAAGATAAGAGTGTACACAGGAATGTTTTCATCTGAAAGGCTAGCAGCGTACTCAGAGTGAGCTGGGCTGAAAAACTGTTTTAGTTAATTAGGGCGGGAGGAGGGGAGAAGCTCAGCTGGTGTAAAATCAGCTGAGCTCCATTAACTTCAGTAGAGCTACCCTGATGCACACAATTGAGAATCTGGCCCATATCTTCATTATTAATTTGTATAGTGATTTGTTCCTGAATGCCAGGGAACCGATTAGAGATTTCAGTACACACATTACATACACTTTATTTTTAAAAGAGTAATGGCAACTTCAACTGCCTTTCATTTGCAAGTTTCATCTATATCACTTTAAAATACAAAATGACAATTAGACCTTTACCATCTTGCCAGTGCTTGGAGATTTCTGCCAAATAATAGGAGCTAACTCCTTGACAATGTTATGTCCAATTAAGGAATCCATTTCTGCAACCTTTCCTTTAACTAGTAGATTTTACTCATGTGAGTAATCCCACTCATGTCAATGGGCCTACCTGTGTGAGTGATCGTGCAGATTCTGGCTACAAGGAAAAACTACCCACTGGAATTAGGACTAAGGGCACTGAGGTAGCATCAAAGATGGTTAGCAACACAAAAAATGTAACCTGATATCATTATTTACAGAGTGCACACAGTACATGCCTCTGAACCAAAGTGCAAGTTACACGGAAAGTACTGCTAGATTTCATGACCAAATGTGATTCAAAGGAGTCTGCAGAGACTGATTGGAACTGCACACTGTAGTTACACAGCATTCATCAAGTCCTACACACGTAACCTGTACTCACTCGACTAGTAACAGGCCTAACAGGTATTAATATAGGAGCAACAGTGTGGTGGGTGCCTTACAGACAGTATAAAGACAAGATGAGGCTCCTGCCCCAGAAAGATTCTCTAGCACTACATTGTTCTTCTTCTAGCCTGGATTATGGGCAGCATGTAGGGGTGGGTATTGCCCTGGAAGAACTGTGAATCAGGGAGTTACAATTCCTTCTCTGTTCCCCTTTTGCTCTGGGATTCAATGGAGGGATCAGTTGCTTTTTGAAATTATCTATTGGTTTATTGAAATTTTGGAATGTCAAAAAGAAAACACATATTCAAGTTTTTTGATGGTCAAAAAAAAAATTGGGGGCAGATTTTTTTCATCATGAATTGAATTTTGAATGAAAACTTTAATTGGAAGCTCAACGTTCAGATATTTTGACCAGCTCTAGGATTTGGTGACTGAATCCAAATGTGGTCCAAATAAAGGGGCACGTTGCCACTAGGAATATACTGCAGGAGCCTCTCTTCATGGTCTGAGTTAGTGCCTGGCTTTAGACTTGTATGTGATTAAGTTAGTCCTGTTACAGTCTCCCAGCAGTGTGGGCCATTGAGAGACTCTTCATCGTCCCCTTCCCATCCTCCTTTATAATTGACACACATTTTTCAACTGAAATATCATTTTGCCCCTGTATGTATCCATAAGCACTGAATAGAGGAAGAGGCATGAGATGTACAAAACAGGGATAGATCACTTTTATTTCAGGCCAAGCCCTGCATCTGTTGGGAGCTGGAAAATAAAAACAGCTTGTGACAGGCAATAACCTGTTTCAATGGCAAAATGGCCCCTGTAATGAAGCTGCAATCACTTTTCCGATCTCCAGCAGTGTTGTTTCTTTCCTGAGGAACTGGCACTTCCAATCTATTCTAACTCTCCCGATTCAAGGCTTTGATTTATACAGACCTGGCTATTGTATGTCCTGTTAAAGGAAGGAGGAGTGAAGGATAAAGGGGCTCACATGTGGGGAGAGAAATTCTAAGATAGGAAGTGGGGGGTTAAGGGTCAGTCCCAAGTTGGATCAGACCTCTCAAATGCATGGTATTTAGCCTGGCTAACCTGTTTTCAGGTAGATATGATCCTCCCTTTTAGTTCTCCTTCCATTCCAGCTGACACTGGCAAATATAAATAAAGCTCCACAAGGAAGGCAGGGCATTGGAGTGGGGACAGGAGATCTGGATTCTAGTCCTGGTGCTGCCATTTGTGACTTAACATAAATATCTTATTTTTCGCTGTGGTTCAGTTCCCTCTGCCCCCATCATTACTGATGGGGATACTGAAGTCCCCTATCTCATGGGGTATTGAATGAAAGTTTTTAAAAGCACTCTGACACAGTCAGAGGGAAAGCACCATAGAAGCAAAAAGATCATCCTCACTGAGCTTCCTTTAGTTCACTACCATGTAAGCTTAATCTCCTGTTCTTCTTCTAGTACATAGACTAATAGGAATTACTACACTGAAAAAAGACCATTTGTCCCTCTGGTCAAATGACCTGACATGCATAAGCAGTCTGTATTTCATGCTCCAAAGGAACACAAAAATGCTTTTTTTAAAAATGCCTATTTATTTCAATGACTGTCCATGGTCTATAACTCCATTGAATTAAATTAAAAGTCATGGAGTAAAATACTTCTTTTGGTCAGTTTCAGATTTGCTGTCCTGTATTTTCAGGAAGTGCATATACTGGCTGTGTACGTGTAGGAGTGAGGCTGTCAAGAGGCAGGATGAGTGAGAAAGCCAATGAAAGATACATTTGGCCACCCTTGCTCACCATGAATAATACCTTGTTCTGCAAGTGGCTGTATTGATGTGACAAAGGTAAGGGGTGATGCTCAAACAGTAGAAAGGTCTCATGCCTGGAGATGCTTTGAACTTGTTCCAGCTCCTGAGTCTGCAGCAAGGTGTCAGTACAGTGGTCAGATGCTGAACCCAGGGGTAGGGAGAAGAGGGGAATCAAAGAGCAGGAACAATTTCCCTATGGGATCACCTCTATATGTGACACAGATAGATATAATAATGATCCTATCTATCTATCTATAGTTCCTGCAGTGTCATCTGATCTATATCATTTTTCAGGGCTACATTCATCCTTGGGCTAGTGGAACTGCTGTGTGCTCTCCATTCAAGGTTAGCTCAGCTCTGAGGGCTAACCTAAACTGCATCCTTACTGTAATGGCACTATGGGTCACTGGAAAGGCATAAATTGCTGGGCATAAGAACACCCCAGCCACACCCTCCATCCTTCATCTCACCCTTGGGACCTCCCAGGACTGTCCCCAAGGTTTTTCGCAGTATGGGGATTGTGCCTACCCTATGGTTCCTTTGCATTAGCCTAGCTCTCCTAAGAGGGTCTGTATCCCACCTACAGCCTTCATCACTGTAATGTATCAGCACCATGCATGAGGGCTGCTGGGAGGGAAGAGGTGCTATAGTGTTGCTGCTGTTAATGTCATGGAGTACGGGTGGACGGGGCCAAGGACAGAATAGACAAGAAATAGCAGTACCAGTTAAGAAGGATGGGCTCACAGCAATTATTGATGTGACTAGAACAGGAGCAAAGTGAATTTAAAGTCTGCTGAATAGCCAATGAATCTGGCTCATATTCTGTCTCTCCCATCCTACTGTTTTTAAATTAGCTATGTACATAGCCAGATCTCATGCTCTCTCCTGTCTCCCTTTTCACTAAAGAAAATTTAAAATGTCTTAGCATTCTCTATGTCTGTCTGTCATGCTTCCACTCTGAGGGAAATGATAACATCGTGGTCTTTTCAGGCTCTACTCTGTTTATAAAACTAGGTCATCCAATCAGGGAACAGAAACCAGGTCATGTGAGCTGGATGATCCTACATAGAGACCACTGCGTTCTGAGCACTGAATACTGGATGGAGCCCTCACTACAGACAGCTTGTGAGACTCCATCAGCCCTAATTTGTTCATGAAAACTATTATTCAAACCACCAAGAAGAGTCCCTCCCCAATTTCCTTGAGGCCTCACTACCTCCAAGGTCTCATATCCCAGTAATCATATTGCCAGTTGTGGAGGAATGGATTAGACGCCTTCTGAAACTCACTGAAGCTGTCCTTTAACTAGCCAGAGGAGTTTACTGTTGAGCAACTGGAGGCCTCCTCTCAGATCATGACGACAGAAAAACTACAGCAGACCAAGACATAACAGTCTCTAAAATGTGTGCCTTTCTGTGCTCCAAACAGGACTATAGTCCCTACTGTTGTTGAGGGAGATTGGCCTCCCGCAGTTGGAGCTCAAAGAGTAGTGAAGTCAGAGCAGGACGCATACACACATTCAGTAACTGCCCTGTGGCAGAACTGAGCTCTGCAGAAGGGAGCAGAGGGTTAAAACAATACACAGGAGAGAGAGTTAGTGTGACAACTGCAGAGTAGGTCCACGTAACCTGTGAAATAACTAATCATTGCAAAATAAAGGATAATCATCACGTCTTAATGCTGCAGTGCAGGAACCCAGCTTCATGGCAGTGCACTATGGGCTGAAGAGATGGAAAGCTAATTAATGCAACAACAAAAACAACTCACTATGATCCCCAAAGCACAGGCCTGAGTGAACCCTCAAAATAAGTAATTGATTCCTTACTTACTCATTCTCTCTCTTTCCTGGCTAGGTGCTAAACTGCATATTTCCCTTCCATCCTGTCTTTCATGTTTTTATTTCACCTGCTTGATTTAGTGAAGCAAGAACAGAGAAATAAAACACTGGTACTGAGCTCCAGCTATGTAGTTGAAAAAAAAAAAAAAAAGCTGGATGTCAGCTGCTCAAATTTCTTCCTCACTCTCATTGCTTCTTATATTCAAAACTAACAATGTGCGAGGGAAATAAGTCCACAAAAAATGCTTGGGGGGCAGGGGGAGTTGGGCTCTTCCTTCATCCCACCCATCAACTTCGTTTGAATTAAAGTTGAACTAAAACTTTTTACCTACCCGGAGGTGGGTTCAGGGGCCTGGGCTCCTGCTGCAACCGTCAGGGACAACACTTGCATCTAAGCAGTGCGAGGAATGAAGGCAATGCAGCTCCACTATGATGCCGAACTGTAGATGCTTATGATGCCATCATCTGTAGTGAGGAAACACAGCATTCTGAATATGGGCCCCGGTTGCTGGCAAGTGAAGGAGGAATTGATATTTCAACAATCTTTTCAAAATAAAAAGTCAGTCACTATCCAAATCCCAGCCATGAAAAATCTCTAAACTTTGGATGGAGGTGGGGTGTCAGACTATCTGAACCTAGGTCCACATTTTGCAAATCAGTCAGAGATTTCTGATGAGCTAAACCAAAGTCCTGAATACCTTCAATATAGAAGAGTTTTGAAAAACTAAACCCTTGATCCACAATAACCTGTGTCTTTATAACAGCCAAACCAACCCCTCATCACAGGGCAACAGCATATTTGAACCTACAACTGATCAGAAGCACTCTAGCACTTGAGCAAAGGATGAAATCTCTGCTCTAATGAAGTCAATGGCAAAACTCCACTGCATGTATATAACACATTGTATAGTGGTTTACAAAAACATGACCAAACATTTCGAGGTTCAGAATTTTGTCTTGCTGAGGCCGTTTCTTATCATATATTTCTCTGTAATTTTTTACATCTATACTTTGTGTGTGTACTAGAGTTGAATCCTGCTATGAGGCGTTGAGTGCCTCCTAGGAGCATGCTCAGCTCCCACTGAAGTCTATGGGCCTATCTTGCTCTCTTTAAGTCAATGGGAGCTTTCCCACTGATTTCAACAGAGCAGGATATGACCAGATGGAAGCTGAGAGCACTCAGCACTATCCACACTGATCAATGTCTCACAAAAATGGATGTTTAGTAATTTTATGTACTGATTTTAATGCTTTTCACTTCACTTATTACCCAGCTAAGCTTTAAAAAATTCTGTCCTTTTCCTTCTCCCCATCTCCATCTCTCAGAAGAGAATGTCATTCAACTATCTGTCAGAAGAACACAGTTTTCTTGTTCCACTCACAGTAGTGGCCTGTAATAACAACATTTTATCACCTGCCTGCAAAGTTCCCACTAGCTTCTGAAACCCACAAAAATCAGCACTGCCCCCAGAACAGGATGCCCTGCTAATCTCTGCACAGTGGACCTGATTTTCCACCGCTTTGCACCCTGGGTAGTCATCCACACCTTTGCAAAGTGGGGATAAAATGCTATCACATCAGAATGGCAGCATGTCACACCCACTTTGCACAGCTGTGAATGACTCAAGAGGCAAGGCCGTGGGAGCTGGGCCCATGTTGCTGTTATCAATTTATCTTTAAAAGGCTGTGGCCAAAATTTTCAGAAACTTATGCCTAAAGTTACACATCTAAATCCATACTTAACTAACTAAAAAGTAGCCTGATTTTCAGAAAGGCTGGACACCCCAAGGTCTCCTTTCAAACCAGTAGGAGCTGCTGGGGGTTCAGTCCTTTGGAAAGTCAGGCCATTGATTTAGGTCCCTAAATATGAACTTAGAGAAGTCTAACTGTAGACATCATTTTTTAAAAAAATTGGCTTCCATTTATTTCAGAGCTTTTCAGTTCCTTTTTTTCCACTCAGGTTTATTCAAAATTTTAAATTGATATGAATATACTGTACAGAACAGTCCTGAACAAGCCAAGTAATGATTGTGATTCACACAGGACCAATGATGGCCAATTTGGCAGGATGCTAGCCTAAATAGCTTCCTAATGACCTCCTGTCCCACTACCTGGAGATATTACATGTGTCAGCAATCATTTTAAAAAAGCACTATCCATTGTGTTTTCAGCTTTGCTTTTTATTTAATAAGTTTGAGCTTTAAAAAAAAAAAAAAAAAAAAAAAAAAGACCTGCTAAGTACAAATCCTGATGCCAGTTTACATAGCAATATGGGGTGCATGACCCCCAGCAGGCTGCATTGACTTGCTACACAAGGGACCATTTCTCCTTCTGCAGTTGGGAGGGGAGGATCTTATGCAAATGAGCAGAACTCCCTGAGCAACCACCTGCCACTTTTGCAGCATATTAAGGCCTCTCACAACAGCAGTCCATGCACTCCTCGCATTTCTGGGTTGCGGGGACTGCTCAGTCATGCTTCACACAGGTAGCAGGATGCTAAAAGGAGGGCAGGGAGGAGGCAAGCCTCTGCTGCCCCCCACCCTCACTCTCTTTACACTGATTCATGAATATTCCAAGACAAGAGGATCAACATGTAAGTTATAGGGCTCTGTGGCATGTGGTGGTGCAGCATCATAGATCAGATTGCAGTATCAGGCCTACAGACAGTGGAAGGCCATACTGGAGTTGGCAGTGGGGTACTGCACTGATCCTCCTGGAACCCACAAGTGTGTTATGATTTTCCCTCTGTTCCAAGTGAACAGGTTCTAGATAAAAAAAAATAAAAGATTTTATACTTATTTCACTGAGGAGCAAGAGGTTAATTAAATTGCTTTCAAAATTTCTTGTACTTCTTTTGGTGACCTCCCACCCAAGGATGACAGCAAGTATCTGACTTGCTGCCAGATTAACGCTAATGCCACTGCAGAGCGCTGTCAGAGGAGCACACAGTCGCCCACACAAATATATATACTCATTCAAGCATGGGGACTGAGACAGCACCCCTAGAAGTGAATAGAAAGATTCTCATTGTCTCCAGTGAGACTTGGAGCAGGCCTATAGTGCACAACTATGTTTTTTATAAGGAATAAATGAGAAATGTTTTAAAAGTTACTTTATTGTTTATTTACAGAGGTCCAAACCAAGCTCCAAGCCCCATTGCATAGGGCACTGCATGAGACATTTCCTGCCTCTAGGAGATTACAATCTAAATAGGCAGGATAGACATAGTATGTGAGAAAGGGAACATTATTATTCACAATTTACAGCTGGGAAACTGAGGCACTGGGTGATGACATGACTAGCCCATAGGAAATTTGTGACAGAGCCAGGAATTGAACCCATATCTCCAAAGTCTTAATCAAGTGCCTTAACCATCCTGAGTCATTTTAACTAGCCCTCTTTCCATTTTCCCACTTACTAAATTGTTAAGAACCTTTAAAGAAACCTATCTGGTACTTCAATTGCCAAAGTCATAGTGCCAAAGAGTGACACTGTTTGTGGATTTTCTTAGGCCAAATAGTTTACATCCACCTGTGTCTCATCACTGAAAGCATGTTCGCTGACTCTTTCCTGAGGTGAGAAATTCACTCATTTTCTCCAAGCAGGATACATCAAAGCATTGTTGTTTTTTCTTGCTTGCTTCCTTCCACTTTTATATTCTTATTTCCTTGCATTTATTGTTTCACAATTATAAAATTAATAATCGGTAGGATGTCCCTCATAAGGAGCTTCTCCTGATGTCAAAACCTCTTGGTAAAGTCCTCTAAGTTCCCTCTCTGTGTATAAATTGTCAAAATGACTTGCAGATACATTCTCATTAAAATGAGGGTTTGATAACAGCGAGCCCTTCACTTGTTGTTTCCCTCTAATGAAAGAAGTGTTTGTTATCATAGATGTCAGAAACAAAGTGGTACCTGCTCTAACTTCCTCCTGTCCTATCACTGTACAGCTCACTCACATGAGGTACATGTTTGGGTGGAAGGAAAAGTTATCACAAGTGAGATACCCAAAGTATATCCTCCCTGTTGGGGCCCAAGCACATGCCCTCAGCTGACTGAGAAGGTGTGAAATTGTCAGACTAAATATAGAACATAGCTTGGTGGTGGCCCTCTCTTTCGTGTCACTCATGTTCACCAGCCAGGAAGTCATGTGTCAAAACAGAAAAGTGAACTTAGTGCTGGTGAAAGATGGCAGAGTGACAGATCCGGAGACCAAGCCTTTGATTTAGCCACCAAGCAGAATGGTAAACAACAGGGAAAGCTTCTCCCACGCGTGTCCCCTTCCCCTAAAGCTTTTCTTCCCTTAACCATGACCTGGATTGATTGTTTGTAAGTTCATTCAATGAGAGGTTCATTGTCTGCACTCATTCTGTCCTCAGCCACAGTGAGAAGACTGCCAAAGCAGGGCCTGAGTCACTACTGCCTTGCACCTTGTATGGTATGAAAGCAAGTATAAGACTCTATGGGGTGAATTCTCCTTCATGGCAGAGCTTTGCAAGAAGATGGGGCTGTCAGAAAGTTGGTTGTGGTTCCCCCAGCCTGTGCCACTTGGTCTTGGCATAAATTAGAGAAGGTGAGGAACTATTCTAACTTACCCCAGTGATACAAGGTTACCAAGTGACTTTAAATACCTTTCAACCAGTAGAAGATAGCAGTGGCACAGCTTCACTTTGACATGCACCTACCCCATCCCTGTCCCAACCTCATCCCTAACATCAGGATTCAAAAAGTAGTTTCTTGGTGCCTCTGAAAGGGTTTCATTCACTGCAAGTGTAGCTCCTTGTGGGTGTGTCTAGGAATTATCTCTTGCACCATCTGGCACCCCTTTCTCTTGATTGCTTATGCTGATCCCTCTCTCAGCTCCTTCTTCATGACTCAGCCTCCAGCCAGGTCATATATAGTTCCCCCTACTTCTGGGATAACAAAGTCCCAGCCAGCCAGCTGTTTGTATGCTATCTCAGGCAGTCTTCTGTTCCAAAACCTAGCAACCTAATTCTGCTCAGCCTCAGGCTCTGGTGCTGTTTCTCTGGGCTCCTTCCTACCCCATCTTCTTTCCTACCTGTAGGTTTACTTTTGGAGCTTCCTCTGCTCCCAATAACTATCTCCCCATTCTTGACCTTTTGTAAGACTGCCTCATTCAGCTCATGGCCAGGCTTTACTCTAACCCTTGATCTCCTACTTGTCCCTGGCCAACTCCCTTTCCATCTGGGGAGTAATTGCAGACCTCCTCCCTGTAGCACCTTCCTGCTCTCACTTCCTGGCTTAATAATCCTAGCCCAGCTCCTTGCCAAGCTGGGCTTCATCTGTCATAAGGCCCTATCAATGCGAGGTTCCCCTCTGGCTGCAGCATCTAAGGTTGACTGACCCCACACATTAACACATAAATCCATTCAGGGCTTGTGTGGAGGTGGACACCCCATCGCAATGACTTGGATGGTTCTTTCTTGGAACAACTAGTCCTAGAGTACACAAAAGGAGATGCTATTCAAGAGCTGGCTCGAGAAATAACTGTAGTTGAGCCACAACTGAGTAAAGACCACAGTATAAATGAGTTTATCATCCTGAGGGCAGGAGTCATTCCAAAAATTAGCTCAGTGACACTACATTTAAAAAGTGGAGGTTAAAAAAAATAAATAATAAAAGAGTAAGCTAATTAAAGACCTTAGAGTCAAAAATAAGAAAATTAACATATTTTGACCCAAAGTGGGGCTACTTATGCATTCCATTTTTGAGTCAGAGAAGGCATGAATGCCCCAAACAGAAAGGAACGAGAAAAGCAAGAAGAAAAAAAAAAGTGCTAAGTTAAATGGCAAGGTTCAAGAGCTTATTCAAGCCAAAGGAGTAACTTCCACGAAATGAAAATCCCTCCTAGTGAAGCCAAAAATAAGGAACATAAATTATCTGTCAGATGGAAAATAAGATGGCGAAGAAAGCAGTTGATGAGCAAATACAGAAAGATAGTCTGTAAGCATATTAAAATCAGGAAGCCCACCAGAGACCTTGTAGAGATGCTGACTGATTTATTTGAATCAGTCTTCACCACAAGAAGATATTGCAGTGATGACTACACTGGGCCTATTCTTTTCAGGGAAACAAAGGAAACATAAATTGTCATATTAGAATTGGTCAGGAAATGGTTTTCCTGTCCTGTTAATATTTTTGAGTTTTTGAACTTTTTCTCAACCCACGTTGGAATAGAAGTCATAAATCTCAAAAATATTTGTGAACCAAAAATTTTTTTTTTCATTTTAGGTCAATAAAAAACAGGATTTTCTTCATTAATTTTGTAATTTTTTACTTTGATTTTCATCTTTTTCCTTGTTTAATATTTAATTCCAGCCTACTTAGCTTAAATTTCAAAATGAAGAGTCATTTTGAACTGAAAAAAACAGGATTTTTTTTAATTGTCAAAATGAAACATTGCAACAATTTCAAAACTTTTTTCTCTGTCTTTTTTCAAGTCAGGAAATTTGTCTAACCCATGCCTCCTTTGTAAAAAGCTTCAGTTTTGACAAATTGGCATTTCTGATGAACAAATGATTTGTTGAAAAAAATTCTAGCCAGCTCTCTCTCAGATATTCAAGTGTTAAAAAAGAAAAACTGATAAACTAAATAGCATCATTGTCGCAAAAACTGAATGGTTGTACATTCCAGAGTTTGGGAGGCATTTAAAAATGAAATCGCTGGGCTGATAACAAAAATATGACAAAGAGTCCTGTGGCACCTTATAGACTAACAGATGTATTGGAGCAAGAGCTTTCGTGAGTGAATACCCACTTGGTCAGACGCAAAAATATGCACTCTCTCATTGGACTCAGATATGCTGTAGAAGGACTGCAGGACGGCAACCATTGTACCTGTATTTAGGAAAGGCTGATTCTAGGAATTATAAATCAGAGAACCTAACTTCATTACCAGCTAAATTGGTTGAAACAAACAGTCAAAAATAAAATGATAAAACACCTACCTGAAAACCAAATGAGAGAAACAAACCAGCACAGCTTTTATAAAAGAAAAATATGTCTCTTGTATATGTTAGAATTGTTTGAACATATCAACAAGATCAAGGAGAACTGGCTGATATAACTGGCTGATATAATTTGTCTGAACTTTCAAAAATCTTTGATAAAGTCCCTCCCAAGAAGGTATTAAGGAAACTAAGAAGTCATGGGGTGAGAGGTAAAGTATGATCCTGAATTAGAAATTGGTTAAGAAAGGAAAACAAAGACTACACACAAATGGTCTATTTTCAACCAGATAGGAGATTAACAATAGAGTGCCCCATGGTTCTATATTAGAAACAATACAGTTTGTTTATTAATCATCTGGAAAAGTGAGAGAACAGTAAGGTTGCAAAATTTACAGATACAATTATTTGGGTTAAACAAGACTAGAGGAGACTGAGGAATTTTAGAGGGAACTAAACAAGCTAGGTGAATGGGCAGCTACAATATCAAATTAAATGCTGTGTGGACTGGTAAAAGATGATGCACATTGGAAGGAATAATGCGAAATATTTCACACCTTACTGCTTTCTAAATTAGGTGAGACTAATCAGAAAAAAAGGCCTGGGCATCATTGTTGACATTCACTTAAAAACTCTGCTAGAGGTACAACAGCGGTAAAAAACAAAAACAAACGAAGAAACAAAAGAAAATAAATGTTCGGATATTTAATGAATGGAATGGAGATTAATACTGAAAATCTGATGTCATTAAATAAATCAATGTTACTCCCTCACCTGGAACACTGTGGTCACCACATCTCAAAAAGTATAGAAGAAATAGAGAGAAATGATTAGAAACCTGGAAAAACTTCCATCTGAAGAGCGACTGGAAAGACTGACCGTTTAGTTGAGAAAGGAAAAAAGAAATGGAGACTTGATAGAGATAAATTAAACAATTGAATGGTACATATAAAACCAGTCAGACTCTCCTATTTGCCCTTTCTCATAACACATGAGAATGTAACAACAATCAGAGGCAACACATTTAAAATGGATTAAAAGTTTTGGTTTGGGTGTTTTAGGTTTTGTTTGTTTGTTTGTTTTTTTAATAGAACACATAATTGACCTGCTGAACTCATCACCACATGATATTACTGAGGCCAAAAGCGTAATGGGAGTCAAAACAGGATTAACTGCTAATATGGATAATGAGAATACCCAAAGTAACATTACAATGGATAAGGGGTTGTGTTTGGTTGGAGGTTTTTTAAGAAGGGATATGAACTCTCATTTTCCTAAGGGATAAATCAGCCAGTAACTGGTGGGTATTAAGAAGAAATTTCCCTTATGGGCAAGTTACTGCATAATTGGCTATGGTGGTGTTAGCCACTATCACAGACAAGATACTGGACAAGATCAATCAGCAATCCGATCTACTGTTGCAGTTCCTGTGTTCCCTGACTGGACGACTGAAGACGTTTGACTGAGAGATTAATGAGTCATTATTACAAATAATGCGCTTCCAGTTAATTATTCCTGCTAAATTCATGAAATGCTTGAGATGAATGCACTGGAATGCAAATCTTTGGTCACCCAATACTCACAAATAATAAATAACATAACTTCGCAAATAACAGTGGCATGAACTTGCCATATTTATTCATTAAAATATTTGTGAAATGTCTTTACTACATGACCAGCTCTAATTCTAAGTGATAGGTGTCCTAATGAGAGGACTCTCCAGTCCTTATTCTCTCTATTATGTTCCTGTGGAAATTAACTGGCTAAATATGAATTAGACGGATTGCGAAAAAGGGACATTAGAAAACCTATTGTAAAGCTTGAGGGAAAAATTCATTAGTATCTAGATCAGAGGAATATACAGCTTCTGACTGGGCAGAACATCATTTCTTTCATTGTCAAGATGTGTTGTTTTTCATTTTTCACAAGAAGAAATAGATTTACAAAGATGAAGGGCCATATCCTCAGATGATGTAAATCAGCATAGCTTCATTGAAGTCAAGGGAGCGATACCCATTCACACCTGCTGAAGATTGAACCCAAAGAAATTACAGAACAGGGAGATCTTTTTTTCTGAGTTTGTTTTTAACAAATCATTTTAATTTTTTCTATGTGTCAAGGAGGGCTTTTCACGATAGTTCAAGACTAGCTAGACTTTTTAGGGCATTGTATCTAACCCCCTGTCTGTGCAGGAATTTTATCTATCTGCAATTTCTCCACTGCTTTTCAAAAAGTTTGTTGCAAACTCTGAGAGGTGCTAGGAGTTGCAATTGCTCATCACCTTTTGTGCTTTAGTCACTATTAAAGATGTCTAATTGCTATCATTATTAGAACTTTTCCATCCCACTAATCATGTCCATTATCACACTGTTTTCTCTTTAGTGGGAGCAAGCTCCCAAGAGCTGTTTAGTAAGTAGTTGTCAAAATCTCAGCATATCCTGATGAATTTTCTTCAAGAAAATGTCACTATTAAAAGGCAAATTCTGAGCTAAAATCCATTGGCATAAATCAGGAGTAATTCCATTAAAATCAGTGGAGTTTCTGCTGATTTGCAGGTGTGGAATGTAATTAAGATAAAAATCTAGCCCATAGATCCAAATACGTTGCTATGTGGCAAAGATTCAGGACAGCATCTAGTCAAAAGAAAAACAGAGGGACAGATCCTCAACTGGTATGAATCAATGTAACTCTATTACCTTGCTGAGTATCTCGCTCTGAGTGATGATTTGGTTTATTTTACCCTTATCAGATTCTTGAAAATGAACATATGGCAGCACATGCACTATTGGGACCACTGGATAGATATGGTTTATTAGCAAGCATACTCTATAAAGTGCTTGATAGAAACAAGATGAAATTTAGTGCACCTTGATCCCATCCTCTCTGATCTTAAAATCACTCTACTGATGGAGATAATAATGATAGTGACGTGAGAAGAGGCATCTGTTTGGAGCCAATGCTCATCTGCAGCACTGTCTGCATGGGACACAAGCAGTGTCAGGCACAAAGATACAGCACTGAAGGTAATGCTGCAAAACTTGTCTGCCAACAGCTTCCTACACCCACTAAATAATATCTTTAAACCTGAGCAAGGGGAATAGATGGCAGAGACCCTGGGAGAAGGTCTTTTTAATCCAACTCTTAGGACTGACTTCATTTCTTAATTCTGCTGGGTTGTGTCAATGGAACTGGTGCTGGAAAGGGGGAGTACAGTGACACAAGCCATCTATCACCCTCATTCTGCTGGGGATCCAAAGCTAAATGGTGCAGCCCAAAGGCACATGTGGTTTGTCTGGGAAGTGGTAGGGCTAGGACAGTCAGGTAGCTGGTTCATTACATCTCCTGGGCACCTCCCATCTGGGAAATGGTATGGAGGCCTAGACAGAACTGTAAATTGCCTTTACCAGACAGACAGGATTTCTTGGGGCAGATGGAAGAAATACTCAGTGGTTTAATTCCCCTCAGGTACAGCTGTTTTCACAGGTATGGAGGAGATGAGGAAATTTGCAACTTTGTGCCCAGGGGAGTGAATCTGCCTCTTCTCTTATTTTTCACTAGGGTTTGAAAATATCACCATCTGATTTTAGCATTTAATACTACATGCATTTGAAAAACAACACCTTTGCCCTCCACCAGGCTGGATCTAGGCTTGAATGATGCCTCTTGACCTTCCTTAGCCTGATTACTGTTACCCACTGATGCCCCATACAGGAACACCATCTACAAAGCATATATGATAAGGCCAACATTTTCAGAAGCCTTCAGTAATTGTATGTGCCTTAGCACCTTTGAGAATTAGGCCCATAATATCTCAAGTATGGAAAGAAAACAGTGAGACTTCCAAAGTTAGTGAATAAAAGGCTAATATAGACCCCCTCCACCAGCTCCAATTACTGCTTCTCTGGAGTCGTACAATCAATTTAGAATTTGATGCCTTAACCTGCAAGACCATAAAGTGAGATCAGCTGGGTTTTTAAGAGCATTCACTGAAGAGGAAAGAACTCATTGGAAACAGACAACAGATGGAGACAAACCTACCTTATTTTGTTTTCTTGCCCTTTTTCCCCTGGACTACAGAGCAATCAGACAATGGTCTCTAATGTCTTCAGGTTTATCTTCATGCCACACAAATTCAACGCTCTCCCTATTTATTGTAGTGAATAGTTTATAGCAGAAATTTTGAATCAGAAAAAGGGGGGTATAGAAAACTTCACAAAAGATGACCAAATAAACCCCACAGTTCTCTACACTAATGGTTTTTTATCTGGCATGTTTGGGGTGTTCTACCCATATTTGGGCCTGGGCAGACTATGAAGTACAGAGCTGGAGCAAAGAGGGCAAGATGTAAATGAGAAGGGATATGTATTACCCTGACTAGGATTCTAAGAACACTTGGTGCTTGAAATTGTTTTAATCTTCAAATCACTTTGCAAGCATTAACCATTATCATGCACCTATCCTACTTGGTATGCGTGTTCTGTATTATTAACCCCACTTTAGCTAGGGAAACTGAGGCAAAGAAGCTAAGTGTACCATGTGAGTCTGTGTCAGAGCCAGGACTGGAACGGGCTTGCCCTTCTGTACTCAGAGCACCTTACTGCTGCATCTACTGCTATATTGCAATGGCAGATACAAATATTAAAGTGGTCTACAGAATCCTGTGGAGGGCAGGTGGACAGACCTTACGTGAGGAGGACAGCCAAAGACCTAGCTCTGGAAGTAAGACAAGTGCAAGAAATTGTGCAGCATGAGCAACAGCTCAAGGAACAGCTGTGAGACTGAACAGAAAAGACTTTGTAGAGAATGATCGGAATCTCTTACCGTTGAGACATCCATAGAACAAGGTATTTAAAGCTTTTGGTTTCTTTCTGGATCAGGTTCAACATATGAAGGTAGGTAGGGAACCAAGCTATGACTTTCCCCTTCCTTGCAGGGACCAGCCTCTTATAAAGGAGGAGGGGGAACTGACGTTTTTCCCCCGCATCCTCTCCCATTTTCCTCAAGACATAACCAACTCTACCAAACGTCCATGGAAGGCAGACATCCGGGGAAGTTGTCGGCTACACATCCCATAGAGATTGAGAAGACACCTCCTTCCTTTCCCCGAACACCTGAGTTCAGTTTCACCCGCGCCCCCTTCTCACCCACCCAGTTTGCGCATCCCATCGGAAGTGCCTAACCTCGTTAGAAATCAGACACGTGAACTTAAAATGCCTGCGGTAGCTTAGTTCTGAAAGCACCACTAGGTGCCCGTCTCCCCTACCACCTACTGCGGGAGGTCAGTTCCCGGAGCGGATTTGACCAAGGGCGCTTCCCACTCTCCAGCGATGTTCTCCTAGCCTTTCTCGGGCACTAGAGGGCGCTGCCATTTGAGACTCTTGAGAACTTCCTTCGGATTCGGTTTCACCTAACTTGATGTCCTTCGGGGCAGAGGATCTGTTTCATTACGACTGAGCTTGCTGTGTTTCCTGTATCATATTGCTATGGAAACAGCACCAAGAAAGAGCATGATGTATGTAGGTCATAATATCAATGAAGATGAGAAAGTTGGGGCGGATTGGGGTAACTGTGTGGGATTCTATCAGTGGAATGGGTGCGGGGGACTCTCACATCAGACACTTGTAAAGGGAATAGGAACAGCAAACCTGAAACAGGCGGAATGATTCAGACACATTGAGCAATAGAGACCCAGACCAGAGTGAGGGGGAAGGGGGATGAACAGCAGCTGCTAAAATTGTCCATAGATCTTAGAGATTCGTTGTCACAATAAGAGATTCGCTTATCCCCCTTCACGGATATTGGTCCTACGCACACCGCTTCCAACACACGCACTGGTACCTAAACTGTACTCTCCTACAGGCAACACTTTTGGTTTAGGAAGGTAGCTCTCACTCCGTGCAGACAGCAAAGGTAAAATGTCTTGAGCAAATAGCCTTTGATTATGACTGTGGCATTGACCCGGAGAAAGCAGTGAACCGACGGGTTTTTGACCCCCTCCCACCTTTCTCCAAAGTAATGGAACAAACAGAAAACGGGGCAACCCAAACTGAACTCGAACCTATTTTGAGTACTAATAGACCAGCCAGCTGCTGACTGCAATGCAGAACTTCCAGGTAGGTCTCGGGCAGCTTTCCTGCACCTGATTGCCCATTTGCTCAGCCCAGAACATGCTTTCGTGATCCAGCGTGAGAGTACATACTGCTGTTAAAGCACAAACTGCAAACAGGTGTTAAGAGATCAGAGGGGGGAGGAAGCTGAGCCAAACATAACAAAGAGTTGCCTAAATAAGAGAGGAAAGCATTCATTGATCAGCATTACAAGGTTTATACATGTGTCATCGGAGTGGTGTGTGTCATATACCACAAGATTGAGGCAGGGAACACAACTAAAATTACAGGCTTTGTAATGCCATAAAAGCGTACCGCGTGCCTACTTTTTAGATCAAATGTTAACTTTCCATTTCCACCTCCCCCTCAGCTGCAAGTACTGAATGTCAGTCGGGGGGCAGCCCCCTGGCCTCTGCATTTCAGAGCAGAGATGAGGGACAGCTTCTAAGGAAGGAGGCTGAAATAGGGACTGCTTTCTGCTTCTCTCTGCAAAACCACCCCTCACTGGCAAGCCACAGCAAGGAGAGAGTCCTAGTGCGAAGAGATTGCTGACAGGGACATACTCCCCCAGTCGAGAAAGAGAGCTCCATTCCCTTAATCGAACCTGATCAGAGGAAGTCATAGAGGAAGGGTGGAGGGGAGAAAAGCTACTTAGAGATAGCCTGAAGGGGAGATACATTATTTATGACCTTATTCCTCTTTATAATTTGCGAAATTAGGGCCTGATCCAAAGCCCACTGAAATAAATGGAAAAAACTTCCACTGGCTTCAGTGAATGTTGGGGGGGTCAGACCCTTATAAAATAATCCTGCCGGCCTCTTTAGATGAGACACTTTAACATTCCTGGTGCTGGCTCTCATGCCACCATAAATTGGTGTTCTGTGATATGACACGGACACAGTCACTCCCTGGCAAGACAGAGAGCATCTAGTTATCTGTCAGAAGAACATTATGTCCCGATGGAACCTGCTCTTTGGTCTTCTGTACGAATTCACACACCCAGGGAAGTCTGACCTTGTCAGTTACATAATAGTTGTCTCATTAATATCAAGCTCCTTTAAAGTCTTTAATTTGCTTGAAGAGGAAGGGAGGCCAGAGGGAGAGCAAAGGGAAGAGGAAGGGAGGCCAGAGGGAGAGAGGTTTGTGGTGGCTGTAGGACAGCAAGCAATATAGGCCAGGAAAACGTGCCCCCAAACTAAGAATTTTAGCATACCTCTGTTGCACCTCCTTGAGACCTGTGCAATAGTCCCACAGGCTCTGGTAGGGGAAGGGGAGCAATTCGACTACAACGGAATGCTGTTTAAATTGGTTTTGAGTCCGTATGTGTCTGATTTACAGCACCCATAATGCAGCTAGTTCCCCTTTAAACCTGTAAAGTGTGAGCTCTACAGTTTGATTTCTTTTTCAGGGTTGTCCCATCATACCTCCACCGACACCACTACCCCTGCCCCCTTAGTGTAGCTTTCCTTGTGGGAAGCATCTCGGCGGGAACTGACTTTTCGGTGCCTACAGAAAAGCATGTGTGCAGCAGGCAAAAACAGAAATAGAGCTTTTTTTACATGGAGCGGGGATTTCCTATTGCGGCAGCCAGGGCACAAAAACACCCCCTCCACCCAGTGCAGCAGCCTCATCTTAGGGCTGCTACAGCATTTGCACAACTGGGCTTTATGATGAAGATGAGCCGGAGGACTTGATGATGGGCATAAAAGAAGAAACCGAGGAATCTTTACAACAGTGGCGAATCGATGTTTACATTTAAACAAGTGGTGGTGGGCCTGGGGGCAGGAGCATAAGTGTATGTGTGTGTCTTAGGGCTAGGGAAGGAGTGGGCAACTACCTGATAGATGAGCCAGAGAGACAAACAGAAGCTCGGGCAGCTGTTATTTCAGAGGTGGATTTTCCCCAGAATTCCTGGTCTGAGACCCTACTCCCTTGTGAGATGCATATATCTCCAGATACTGTGTAGTCACAATAAACAGAAAATGACATGGTCAGAGAGACAGCCTATTTGGAACATAGGGGAGAAATCTTGCTAACCAAACTCTAACCCATTGAAATCCATGGGATCGGTCCCCTAGGTCTAAGACGCAAGGATCCGGCCCCAGAGCATCCATCCCCTGACACCTCACCATTTTGATGGCTTCTAACTCTCCTTATACAAAAAAACCATCCGAAGGGTGCATATGCTTGTGAGTGGTGCAGTGCTATGCAAAGAAATAATGTTCAGATGGGAATGGAAAGTGCCTATGAACGACAATAGTATGGCTGGTGTGACTTCAGACTCTGCATGTATACACTCTGTATTAGCATTACAGCTGTGCCATTAGGTTGTTCCCCCCCCCCCCTTGTGTAGATTCCCACCCCAATCCTCCCTTTGATATGACCCATCACAGTATTCTAGACAAAGAGGCACATTTAGAACGCAGAGATCCTGGGCCTGATCCTCAGCTGAGATAAATCATCACCCCATTTTTTTCAATTTGTGTTCCTCGATTCACACCAGCTGAGGAGCTGTAATACTGAGTATTTCTGATGAGTCGCTCCTGCGGTTTGGGATCCCACATACAGTTTCCCGGAATCACATCTTCGCCTCTCGGATCTGCCTTCCTCTCTTTCACAACAACTACTTGAGCCCTTCGGTCCTCCCGCTGTTATGAAAGTTTCAAAGATAACATCTGCCTCAAGTAACCTACGTGTCAGCAGCTCCAAGCACCCAACTCTTCCTCCGCCGGTTCCCGCCCCGCTCTTTGAGGCATTTAGACCGCGTTGTAAGCGCAAATCACTAGTTCGAGCCCGACAAAGGGAAACTAAGGACAGCATCAGCGGCTATCACCGAGGCTGGGGCGTAAATTAACTGTACGATCGTCTCCCCACCCCCAACGCGTGCGTTTTAAAAAGCCCTCCGGTCCTGAGCGTTACAGTGATCACAGCTGTATTTGAGCCAGAGAGGTAACAGACTATCTCTATCACGGTTTGTGCCGCCTCATTTTCCGAACCCCGGTTTGAGGCAAGGGCCTGTCAGGGATCACCTCTTCTTCCCACCCGCTCCCCTACCAGTGCCTGGCAAATATTTGCTACCTTCTTTTAACTAACATCGGTAAATACAGTGTCCTGCGGTATTACAGCAAAATTCCTTTGATGGGAGAGAGCAGGCGGAATCATTCCTTAGCAGGTATCGTCTCCCAGAAGTGGAGAAATAAACATGTCACATCTCTAGGCAGGAGTGACACAGAGCCCAGAAAATGCCATGCTCCGTTGGAATGCAGCAGTTACATTGAAAAGCGGTGGATACTTAAAACACGCGAGGGAGTCTGCAATCAGCGTCCGGCTCCTCTCTTTCACTGCAATACCATTTTAGCCTGGTTTCTATGGTTATTTCTATAATGATAACTCAGAACAGACCGTTGTCTGGTTGATTCAATTACTTTCCGTTATCCATCTAACTACCACCCCCTTGTCGCCCTCCCCATGCCCGATCCATTTAGTAAAAGTTTCCTTTTGCCAAATCAGATTTTCTACTGGAAAACAAAATGCAAGGCTCAATGATTTTCAAGATCCTTGCGCGGGCTTTCTTAATAACAGCGGCAGCTGAATACCAAGTCAGCCCAGCGAGGACACATGAAATAAAGAAAAGACAGAAAAGACCATGTGACAGCCACCACAAAGGTATCCTTACCTGTAAGGCAGTCACGAGAAGTTGCATCCCAGACGATTTGCTGGGAAGGGCGATTGGGAAGTCCACCCAGCTCTGGAAGCAAAGAGCAGACTGCACACAGTCAGAGTCCAGTGGCAGCCTCTTTATCTTTCCTTTCCATATCTTCGACAGGGGATGGGAGGGGGGAGAGACAGATTAGTCGGTGCTGTGATACTGGGGGAAAGAACACCCGTTTGAAAGCGTTTGGGCAAGAGGTGGTATTGTCCGCACCGATCGAGTTTGTCACACACACACAAACACATACCCGCTCAGCGGCGTCTGGCACTCGGGAGCCTCTGCCTCAGCTCAAGTTTTAATTGCTTTTTAAAAAATGTAGAGCAACAGTGCTATCAAACTGGGCCCAACGGTTTAGACAAGACTCGGCGAATTAAAAATAGCAGAGGCTGGGGCTCGTGAGTGGATTGGTAATAATTCATTCTTCCCCCTAACGCTCCTGGAGCCACAAGGACTGGCTGGGAAGAAGCGCCTAGGTGAACTTCTCTGTTACATTTCCTTGTTAGCACGGGAGTTAGAATCTTCAGCCAGCTCCTCTTGTGCCGTGTGTGTTCGATTAGCTGCAAGGGGCAGGCAGTTTCTGCAGAGAATATTTACCATTTTATTTCAATATGACAGGATTAGTTGCTGTTGAAGGCTCTCCTCCAATAAGATCAGCACTGCTTTCTGATTTGGTGGATTCACTGAATAGAAATTACTGCTTCTTGTTATCTCCCTCTCCTTCTTCCCCTCTCCCTCATCAGAAGTCTTTATCTACAATTTGCACATCAGAACCGATTTTTTTCAATTACCTTTCCCTCCCCCCCGCATACAACCCCCCCCCTTTATTTCTGATTGCTCTTGCAATCTCCTGATAGCTGTAAATCTCACCCAATGTATAGCGGAAAAGGAGATCTTGCTTTTAGATTATTGCAATCATATGTCTCTATGCATTAAAGGGGGGAAATGTTATTACACTAAATCCAGTTTAGTTTTTTTTTAAACAGATTATTGTGCTGAAATATTCATGGGATGTTGTTTCCTTGGCACAATGACAAACGAATTAGTGGAAGGAAATACATTCTGCGAACAACAGTTAATTCTCCTTGGGTGTAAAGCATTCCCTTTTAATTAATAGTCATTAGGCTGAGAAGTATTTACTTTCCTTTAGGGAATTTGCCAGTTCGGGAGAAATAATCTAGCTATAAACATCTTTTTAAAAAAATGTTTGCTGTTCTGGCAATCCGATATTGATTTGTATGGATTTGTGCTATGGGGTGATGAATATTCCCTTCCGGCGGGAGGGGAGACTGGGTGTTAGGAATTAGAAGAGGGAAGACAATCGGTTCTGGTATCCAAAGAAATATATCTTGTAGGACAGATCTGAAGAGAGAGAGAGTTTGTGAAGGTGACATCATCTTATGGCTTGGTTTATGTGCCCTGCATTTTGAGAGTCTAGCTAATAATACCAATGCTTTATAGCAAATAGCTAACCAGCAGTTAGAAGGGCCTACTGCTTTTAGAACAGGATACCACACCGTGTAAAAGCGATACAGCACAACCTGAACCGGTTACCATTAGTTCTATTACGTACGACTGTAGATAAATGATCTAAACTAGAATGGAAACTGATGGTCTTGTTCCCCATAACCTCCGTTCTATAGAAGCCACACACTTCAATAGATATGGTTCTCAGGGTGTGCTTACCCATTCTGCTAATCCACCTGCTCCACTAGACACCACGCTGCTGAATTCAGCTGATGCCTCTTTTCCTGGGACCATACTAAACATACCAGCACTACCTACAAAGCTTAAAATGTCTAAAGGGACCGAGGACCAATGAAGACATCTGACGTTCTTATTTTAGGGACAGGAGAATGTTCACCTATGCAATCATTTTCATTGGCCAGTTCTTGGTTCAAACGAGGCTATACAGATTGTCAAGGTGGTGGTGTTTAGCCCACCTTGCCTAGGAAGTCAGGGAACTTTGGATTTATAAGGCTGTGGGTATAATATAGTTTTCAATCCTGTCCTGGACACACTGTCTGGGGGCGGGGGATTAACTACTGGCTGATGCGCAACTCTTTAGGGTGTAAAATACAAAGCGTGACAAGGCAATTGGTGCATATATTCAAACCTAGTACTGTTTATGTTCTTATGCCACCTAGAAAGATTCGCCTGGCCCTCATAGGAATGTCAGATAATTCTAAATTAATGTGGTTGATTTTCTTCTCGCATAAACTTTAATCCAAAAGTCATTTAAATCAACCACACCAGTCACCCCTCTGGCTTCGAACCAGGCTCTTACACCGGTTTTACTACAATGTAACTCCATGGAGATACTCTTGATTTACCCCAGCAAAAGCGAGAGGAAAATCAGGCTCTAAAAGTACTCATCACCTAAGGTAACAACAGTCCTGCTGGTGTAAGAGGACTATGGGAACAGATACTCCAAACTCTTAAAGTCACATTAGCAGACTTCCAGACCTTGTCGCTTAATATATTTTAAAATGCATTAATCAAGATCCTCATTAGGGGAAAACGGGAGAGTACACGCCTCTTCCCCCCCCCCCCCGGTGCGTTGTGAATGTTTGATTGTGCAAGTTGATTCTTGTGGAATTAATTAGAGTTCAATTATATACACAAATCAGCCTTGCCTATGGCGAGGCGGTTTAAGAGGTGTGACAACTATGGCCTAGTTTGAACTGTTCTCCCTTCTCAGGTATTTCACTAGCCCGGGTGTCTGAAAATGTTGCTTCCTTCATTTCATGAGAAGGAAAAAGGACTTCTTTTTTGGAGGGGAGGGGCACTGCCCTTGTCCCACTACCATCCCCTCCGAAGTACATTACTTCACAGGGAGACTTTGAAGGCAGTAAGTAGCCTTCAGGATAGGACGTTAGTGGCTCTAACCAGTTACAGGGGGCTCTCCAACACCATACCGATTTAAGCGGGTTCCTATATACTCTATCACAGCTCCAGCCCAAAGCTGAGATATAGACACCTATCGGGATCGCATTGGATTAGAGCCCTAAGTGATAAGCATGTAACCAAATGACCCCCAAAGCTGGCTTGTTTCACTTCAGTCCAACTCCCCTTCCCCAGAGAAATAAAGCCACTTGCTGTAAATCGTAGTATATAAAAATGCACTTCTTCTTTCCTGCACGTCGTGCCTAGGGCCTATGAAAACATCTTGTCTCTGAAATTTATAGTACACAATATTTCTTTCCTAGGGAAATTAGAGGGGTTTCCCGCCTCTCTCTCTCTAAACTGTATTCATAACCAGTTTTAGCAGATATATCTCGATGACACCCAATGACTCTTTGGTAAACAATGCCTTTTAACTTTGACAGAGCATCTGTTACTGCAAACTCCTTTCTTTGGAGCAGTAAATCTATTTTACAAACAAACTACAACACATTTGCTGCTCCCGAGTCTAAAATATTTAAAATGCAGAACCCTTTCTCAAAGAAGCAAGGGCAAACAAACTGCCTAATCGCCGGCAACCTGTTAAACAGCTGGAGAGGGAAATTGATGTTAAGAAGGGGGGCGGGAGCAGCGTAACCTGAAGCAGATATTTACTAACACTAAACTTATCTCTCCCCCTATCCCTCCCATGAGGTTAGGGGTGTTGCTGGAGGAGGAAATAAAGTTGGGAAAGTTTCAGTGGCTGCACCATTCCTAATGTGATTCACCGTATTATTCTATAGCTATATGACAACAGCGCCCAGGCAGGGGAGAAGCCCTCTGTTATGTTGAGAGCGGGAAAAGAAAGAGTCCTCGCCCCGAGGAGTTTGCAATCTGGATAAATGCCATGGGGCGAGGGATGGAAGGATGAGATCGGATGTATTCACCATGAAGACATTTTCCCTGACCTTCCTACGTCCGTTTTTATTGTATATCCTGCTGGAAGCGGGGGTATCTTGCATAGTCCTTTCTGAGGGGGTAGTTCTTGCAAGATCAGAAGGAAGTGGTTTGATTAAACTCTGCTCTACATGGCATTGCATCAATTCCCTGATTCAGCGCCTCAGTGCGCACTGAGAAGAAGATAACATAAGGCTTCAAAATCTTCCAAGCCTGAAGGGAAATCGGCGTCTCCCCAGTTTTGCAGAGTAAACCGCTCAGCTATTACCGTGAGTGCGCACAATTACCCAAACAACAGCACGAGCTGGCTCTAGGTGTAATATAAGGTGTCACTTCAAGGACATACGAGAAATCCCCGTCTTCTGGGAAGTGAAGTAACTAGGGGAGAACGCTGCACATTTCTCACCTTGCTCTCCCAGAGCCTGGTATTGATACCATTAAAGCATCCAAACCCAGATAAATCCAGGGAGCTCCACTCACGGTATCAGAATTTCTAATGGGGGAAAGGCGAGCTAAATTCTGCAGGCCTCGGTCTCGCTAGGGGTCCCATTGCAGTCTACCAGAGGGCAGGATTTCCTCCTCGCTGTTTTTGTGATAAAAAGGAACCTGTCCTAAAGTTTGATCATCCTGTTCATCCCGTTTTCAGATAACCACTATGCTCTCTGTGCATGGGACTAAACTCACGTACACTGGCTATCAGTGCGCTGGTAAAACCACACGTGGAGCGGTACTGCATGTAACTAATGCATGCCTGTTAGCAAAGTTTCCCTAGAAAGAGCCTGGGTGTTAAACGCCGGGCACCTTCACAGCACCGCTGACAGCAACACGTATATCTTAATCCCAGCGGCAAAGAGTTGGCACGGCTACTCTTCATTCATTCATGTAAACATCCACTCAGTCATTCCTTTTCCGTGGAAACGCAGGCTCGCCTCTAAGGAGCAGGGTCTCAAGACACAGCGGTTCCAGGGCTGGAACTAGCTCGCCTTCTCTGACTGGTGGCTCCTCAGTCCTGGGAACGAGGTGAGAGAGAGAGAGGACAGGACACCCACTTCTGCTACCGAAGAGAGGGAGACTGGAACATTTACTTCCCCGTTAGCGGTTCAGCTCCCTGTCCCTGGAGTCTGTTGGAATCAGATCGCTCCCCCCGTAGGGAAAAAGCGGCATCATGAGAGGGAATGGACGTTTCAGACCGGGACAGCGTCTCGGGAATACTCACGGACTGCTTCCTTTTCCTTTAGGAAATCAACCAGCTAACCGCAAATTTATCCTGGGCCATATGCTTCCTTGTGGCTTAAGCAGTCCAGTCACTGCGGAGGAAGGCGATTTTAGGCTACGGGTCTCCCACAATAATAATTAATACAAGAGCATGAGCCTTTCTTTCGAGAAATAAACGCCTGGATATGGACACTTGGTCTAAATGCTTCTACCGCTCGCTGTTGATTGTATGAATCTCACATTGGCTGCCAGGCAATGAAAGGAGAACCATTAAACTCATCTAGCCGGGGCTAAGCCACAATACCCTGTGGCAGAGATGATGAACAAAGGTCTCCGAGTACTACCTATAGCACTGTATTCACAACCTTTCCGAAAACGATTGTAGCTTTTGACCTCCTCAGCCGCACTGCTGGGAGCCCCTTCTTCAGGATCTTCCACTAAGGCACCGAGCATAGGCTACACACTGGGTTATTTCTGGAGCGGGATATTCTAGGGCTTCCGTGTCAATCTAAATAAGATTAGTGACATTAGTTTTCTGCTGTTTAGCTTTCTAGGTGCCACTGCACCCATTTAACTCCATCTCCGTATGGGACCCTTCAGATGGCTGATGAAAAGGAGCTGGGTAGGGGTGCAGGCGTTTGACAGAGTCCAATGCAACAACAGTAATGGGAAACTATAAACAATCAAGTGAGAGTGGGAAAGAGACAGCGGAAACAAAACAAAACAATAAAGTCAGTCGCCATGCAAAAAAATGGTTAAAAGGCACTTACCCAACCGAAATTCAATGCTCTGGTTGAACTGATGTTCATACCTTTAACAGATAAGGGCGCATACTCAGCTGCCTAAGTCCACATCAATCAGTTCATGTGAGTAAAGTGAAGTTAGATCTGCCATGAGACGGCAGTGAATCATTGTAATATCGCAGCTCAGGAGCTAGCTAGCCAGGGAACTACGAGCCGCATAGCTCCTTCCCCCCGCCTGAAAGCACTCGAACAGAGAGCAAGGAGATAGATGCCTTGTTTCCTCCAAGCTAAAGGAATTAACTATTGAATTGGTAATAGACAATCGCTATTTTTCTTCCTTCCCTGCGTGATGACGGTTGTTTCCTAGACCTCTGGAAGCTCAAAGCCTGAGATAATGGGAATGATTCAAAACAGACCGTACCGGTAAATTTGAAATTCGCAGCGATCTGGGATGAGAGTCAGAGATCAGGGTGATTTTCAAAGCCAAACTGATCCACTCTCGTTCCAAAGGGAGTATGGTTGGACACATTACATCTACCGTATTATTAAGGGTATAAACCCTGTGTGGAAGACGATTCCGCCAGGCACAGAAGCTAACACGTCGGAAGCATTGCTATATGAACGCACAATGAGTTTGTCTGTCAATAAACCCCTCAAATTGCAGACGTCTCTTTGGGCGCCTAGATATAGATGGCATTCCCTGATCTTGGCAAACACCATAGGTTCCTACGAACGGCGGCAGGTATGTGTACTGACCTCGACTATATCAGCTCAATCTGCAAAATAATATATACCCATTGAGCCACCAATGCATTCTCATAAAATACATGGAACTTTGCATGGGTTTAGGCAAATGCTTGAAACATGACTGGTCAGAACACAGCATATGTTCACGGCCCGTCAGAAATATTTGTGAACCTTGCTTTAAAAGCAGAGGACAAGTAAGCACACTGAAGGTGTATGGGCTGCATTTAGGGTGTGTATGATTTCAAAGTACAGCTGGCCAGCCGGCGTTACAATTACCCAGGTCTTGTAGGTACAACATACCAAGTCTACTGCCGAGGCCGATAGCTTTAAGGCAGTTCGCAGGAAGTAAAACCAAGAAACCAAGTTACCTCCGGCATCATGTTTTTTTAGTTACTGCACCTAGAAGCACAAACTTACAAGACCTAAAACCCCAGCTGACCGGGTGCCTTTTAAACTGACGTCCCTGTGTCAAGCGAAGCTTCAAGTCAGAAAGAAGCTAAGTGAGGCTGAGGGCCAAACCAACCGAAGAAACTTGAGCGTCTCAGTGAAAGCCCGGGGGATGATCGCAACTTTACTAACCGCTTTCAGCACTCTGGACAGTTCAGTGCTTCTCGGTTCAAGCCCTCGGAGAGGGACGGGCTCCCGTCCTCCTGGCAATGGCAAGCCGGAGTCTGCCATTCCTACTGATGTTTAAGGCTAGCTTGGTCTTTATCTTTCTATCTGGAAACTTGGGCATGCAAACTTCTCCGCACACCAGCTTTGGGAAACATTCTAAAAGTCCAGTTCCCAAAGCCCCTCTTCCCTTGACAGGGCAGAGGGGTGAAGCTGGAATGGCACTCCCTGTGTAATTAACCCTCCCTGCACCGCAAATTAACGTCCTCGCCATTACATAAGAACATAAGAACCACCTTACCTGGTCAGACCAAAGGTCCATCTAGCCCAGTATCTGTCTACTGACAGTGGCCAATGCCAGGTGCCCCAGAGGGAATGAAGCTAACAGGCAATGATCAAGTGATCTCTCTCCTGCCATTCATCTCCATCCTCTGGTGAACAGAGGCTAGGGACACCATTCTTTACCCATCCTGGCTAATAGCCATTTATGGACTTAGCCACCATGATTTATCCAGTTCCCTTTTAAAACATTGTTATATATGTCCAGCCTTCAACCTCTCAGCTTAAGGAGTTCCACAAGTGGACTGTGTTGCTGGTTGTGAAGGAAGAATTCCTTTTATTTTTTTAAACCTGTACCTATAATTCTGGTGACCCCCGTATTATGGAATATATGAACCCTCTTATCCACTTTCTCACATCACTCATGATTTTATATCCTTTGTCAATCCCCCCTTAGGTCTCCTCTTTTCAAGCTGAAGAGGCCTAGCCTCTTTAATCTTCCTCAATTATGGGACCCTCTCCAACCCCTAATTCATTTTAGTTGCCTTTCTGAACCTTTTCTAGTGCTGATATCTTTTTTGAGGTGAGAAGACACATCTGTACCAGTATTCCGAGAGTGGGCGTTAATGTGAGATTTATATAAGGGCAAGATCATATACTCAGAGTTCACTCTTTTTTAATGATTCTCTGTTTGCTTTTTTGACTGCCTCTGCACACTGGCGTGGACATCTTCAGGAAAACTAAGTCCATGATGAATGCAAAATTTTTCTCACTCGTTTTGTAGCTATAATTGGCCCCCAATGTGCATTACTTTACATTTATCCACATTAAATTTCATTTGCCATTTTGTTGCCCAGTCACTTAGTTTTGTGAGATCTTTTTGAAGTTCTTCACAATCTGCTTTGGTCTTAACTATCTTGAGTAGTTTAGTATCATCTGCCAACTTTGCCACCTCACTGTTACCCCTTTCTCTAGATCATTTATGAGTAAATTGAATTGGATTGGTCCTAGGACTGACCCTTGGGGAACATCACTAGTTACCCCTCTCCATTATCCCCCTCGCTCCCCTGCTTCTTAACGTTATATTTCCAAATGACCCAAAGTGACTCTAAGCGCAGTCATGGATCAAATCAGCAATTGGAACGAGGGTGGTTGTCTTTTGGGCTATTCTCCCTTAACTCTTTGGAGCTCACAATATGACATGCATCCGATGCAGTGAGTATTCACTCATGAAAGCTCATGCTCCAAAATGTCTGTTAGTCTATAAGGTGCCATAGGACTCTTTGCTGCTTTTACAGATCCAGACTAACACAGCTACCCCTCTGAATATGATCTTTGTATTCCCCAGGCACTACTAATTCTCCTTCTGCTTATCCTACCTAGCTGTGGCCTATCTTTGTATTCTTCATTATTTCCTCTATACTGCAAGACAAATATTACACATCTGTCACAGGGGTTTTTATAGTTGTTACACCAGTTCTTTTTAGGGTTGCTTGCTTCCCTTTGAAGGTGACTTCTGTCAGCTCCCGGGAGAGGACTCCCTTGAATTAAATGGATATCTTAATTTGAAGAGTTTGCAGCTACAAATCAGAGAGGCCGCCAATGTGTTGGTGAAGTTGTCCACCCCCTCCCCCGCAGAACTCAGTAACCCCAGGCTCTGTAATATCAATAGCTCTCTTCAGACTAGGCTCTAAAGTAGCTAATTAATTGCCATACTGCAAAGGCGTCAGTGGAATCTCCCTATAATGAGATTTCAGTCAATAAAGCCTGCCCTGCTATACCTATAAGTACCCACTTTCCTCTGACTAGACACAGACGTGGTGTGTGCTACAGAAACACGAGTGTAAATCATACCCTGTTTTTTTCTTTATTTTAATTAACTGGATAAAGAGGAAGATGGGTTCAAAATCCAATAGGTTATAAGAGATGCCAAACACTCAGCTGCTGTAAATAGACAAAGCTCCAGGGACTTCAGTGGAACACTGTTGATTTGCACCAATGGAGGATTGCACTCTGGTGGATGGATTTGCAGAGGTTCTGCTTCTGAAATGAGAGAGGCTCACAAATCCATGGACATTGTTTTCTTCTGCCAGAAAATGTCCTGTAACCTGGCCTGAGAGTGACAGAAAAAATAACGGTGTGTTCTCCATTAGGCTTTAACTTGGTGATTTATTGGTACTTGATGACAAAGGAAAATCATTTTGATAAGATCCTGCCCTAGAATAAAATTTAAGGGTTCTCTCCTGTCATGTTTCAGGTGTTCGGTAAATGGAAATCTACCCTGCTGATCAGGCAACTTCAACCCTCTTCTTAAGAACTGGTGTACAGCCTGAGAGATATAGGAGAGGGGTAATTTTAAGACTGTGTGTGTGGTAGTGATGAGGACAACAAAAGTAGTAAAAAAGAATGGAGAACAATTAAAGGAATATGCACAAAGCATGTGCAGTCACACAACTCTGCCTTGGCCTTTTTCAAGGTCCACTGCTTTCCATGCATGGATGCCTGACCCAACACAGCTCTGTGTTCTGGGGACAATGTCACAGAGGTGCAAGACCTCCATAGCTCCATTCCCCATCCATTCAGACCTCCACCTATGGATCCAAGTAAAATAATAATTTTAATCACTCTGTGAGTATAAAGCTCTAACGTAGAATGAGGGTCTTTGTGAATTAATCCCATATTTTGGTTTTATTATTAATTCATTTACATATTACAGCTTGCAAGATTTCTTAGATTTTGATCCTGCAATGTTCAGTGCATCCTCATCTCACTTGGGGCTTGCAGGATCCAGTTTTTGGGCTCCAATTTGCCAAAGCATTTAAGCACATGCTTCACTTGAAGCATATACTTTTACATATCAATCCCAGCTACACATCTAAACATGGGTCAATGGGATTTAAGCATGCATTTAGTTTGCTGAATGAGAGCCTTAGTGCACCTATTTAAATTTGCCACAACATTCACGCTATTGTTATTGAACATTTATATTATAGTAACACCCACAGACTCTAATAGGAATCAGGCTGTCATTATGCACAAGAAAACATGGTTTCT
This sequence comes from Chelonoidis abingdonii, assembly GCF_003597395.2. Taxonomy (NCBI): domain Eukaryota; kingdom Metazoa; phylum Chordata; order Testudines; family Testudinidae; genus Chelonoidis; species Chelonoidis abingdonii. Next base: position 111,700,666 of record NC_133769.1, read on the forward strand.
GCCCTGTAGTGCTCATAATCTAAGGATCATATTCTACCACCCTTGCTTATGATGATTAGCACCCTACCTGGGACCTGATCCTGTACCTAGTGAAGTTAATGGGAGTTTTTCCACTGATATGAAAGGGCTTTGGATCAGGTCCTTGGTGAATAGTGCTACTGGAATTAATTGGACCTCTGGCTAAATTGGGTGTTACTCATGAATAAAGGTGCCTCAAAGCAAGACCTGACAGTCTAATCCATTTTCTATTAACAAACTCAGAGTGTCACAGGATCACTTACTTAGGATTATGTATCTATCTTGTATCTCTTCTATCCACAACTTTTTGTATTTTTTGTGAGGGCTAAGTTGAGAAGGACAGGTCAATCTTTTAGTTGGGATTCGCTGTTTATTGAATCTGTCTACAACTCTCACTTCCTTTCTCAGAACCAATAAGTCACTTAAACCTTCTTGTTAGTTTCAGGCTAATGCCTCAGGAAATAGAGGAATCACCAAACTGGATCAAATTCATGGACCAGTGAGTGCAGAATTTTGCCTCTAGCAGTGGTCAGCACCCAGATGCTTCAGAGGAAGATGTAAGTAACCTTACATTAGGCAGAAGGGAGGTAATCTGCCCTCTATATTAAATTGAATCCTAATCTCTAATAATTGGAGATTGTTTTACTCGTTTTAAATTCCAGAGCATGTGGTTTAATAGTTCTTTCAAAATTTATGCTAGTATTATCAATTATAACTCTGGATCTTCTTGTCATCCATATTAATATCCAATACTTTTGGTACTTTGCTAAGTTTTGGGCCAAAAGGTCATCCTGGACAATGAGTTTTACTGTTTAATTACATATTGTCTGTAAACATATTTCCTTCAATCAGTTTTGAATTTTACACCTTTTAATTTCATTGAGAGTCCCTCACCACATATAAGACTGGGAGTTTCTGTTCCCCCAGTCTGCTTTCTCCAGACTATTCATTATTTTCTATACTTTTATCATATCCTCTTATTCATCTCCTTTCTATGATAAACAATCACAATTTTTTTCTAGGCCCCTAATCATTTTTGTCACCCTAAACTAAAACCTCTCTAAGTCTGCCATATCCTGTTTGAGAAGGGGTGTTAGGACCCAGATATGGCCAGTTTAACCTAGTGGTCAGAGACAGAGTCCAAGTACCAATGGTCAGAGCCAGAGCCAGAATCAGGATCCAGGAATCCAGCCAAGAGTCAAAGAGCCAAAATCAGGAACTGTAAGGACCCAGAGACTAGCACTCATGTCTGCAGAGCCTGGAATAGCTGATGTCCCCTCACTGTCACCAGAAGGCCATGCAGAGGCAAACCCAGGGAACACTATGGAGTGTAGGTGATGCAGGAATTACCCCCTGAGAGACCGAGAGTGATGGTTTCCTGTGGCCTTTTGAGTGGCTATGCACTGTGTTTAACCTCAGGGGTTGCCCAGGAAGTTGTCTGGACACCCACACAGACTTTGGCCTGCTGCAATGCCACACTTTGCTTGACCTCATGATCTCTGACTCCAGCCTAATTCTGACCCTGATTCCTGCCTTTCAGTTTTGGACTGGTACTGCCTCTGATCTCTGACTCTGGCACTGGCTTATGGAACCTGGTTCTTGTGATTCCTCCAGCTCCTGCCCGGTGACTACTGTCTCTAGTGGTGGACCTCAACCCACCTGTAACTGCTAGACTAGGCTGTCTACACCCTGGTCCCTACAGGAATGAAGCCAGGGATCAGGGCCAGAATCAGGATCTGGGAACCAAGCTAGGAGTCAGAGCCAGATTCAGAATCCAGGGATCAAGTGAGAGTCAGGTCCAGTAACCAGTCAGGAAGTCTCTCAGTCAATTTCCTTGGCCTCCTTTTTTGTTTAAATACTGTGGTCAGGCCAATCGATGGGGCTGATCATCATCCCTAGCAAGATCCCCATGAGTGATGCATTTGGGGGAGACGCCAGAGAGTTCTGCCAGTCCCTCACTTCTAGTAGGGCTGGGTGAACTTCCCAATACAGCCCAGGTTGTGAGGGCTGCCTGGGAACCCATGGACCCTTACATGGGGTAGCCAGTACTGCACACACTGATTTATATAATGGCATGATATTTTCCGTATTATTCTCAACACTGTTTGTTATTCAACCTAACATCTTGTTTGCTTTTTTAAAAGCAGCTGCACATTGAGCTCAGGTCTTCATTGAGCTGTTCCCAGTAATGCCTAGGTCCCTTTCCTAAATTTATATACACATATATAGATAGATAGATAGAGTTAATGTAGAACACAACAAGGTATATGGATAGTTGATTTCCCACCCCCCATTCCAGTGTGTAAGACTTTTGTCATTTATCAATATTGGACTTCATTTACCACGGTGTTGCCCATTCTTCACCTTGCTTGATTAAACCCATTCACATTTCTGCACTCCCATAACTACTTCCTATTCATCTCTCACACTCATCCTTCTGAGTGTCCTTGCTCTTCCTCACTGCCTCTAGTCACCCCTCAGCACAACTAGTCTGCAAAAATACTTTCATCTTTATTACTGCTAAATTCCAGCTCTTTTTTCCTTTACTTTAGTCTACTCCAGCTCTATGGGTAGTTTCCCTATTTTCTGTGTGAACTCTTTTAAAATGTTTACTTTATTGTGCTTCTCACTGTAAAGTTTTTTTGGGAGCTTTGTGTGAAGGGCACTATATAAAATACGGATACAGGGCCAGCTCCTCAGCTGGTGTAAATGTAATTCACATTGGTGGAAATCAGTGTTGCTTCATGGCAGTTTGTGCATATACAACATCTTGAGTTTAAGAAATATCAGCTACTGCCATATACTCCAGCACCTACTTCTTTACTCTAAGATCCCTCTTTCTTCAATCTTGGAACTTGCACAGCCTTTGTTTATCTTCGTGGAAGCCCATAACCTTCTTTTCATTATTATTTTATTGTTATTATTATTACTACTATACAGAGGATTTTAAAATTGTCCTAAGAGATCTGGTAGACTTATTGGTGTACCGTCATTACTGAAAATCTAGCTACTGTTTTTACAAAAGGCTGAAACGTGTTTACAAAATGTGAGAATAGTGAGCAAAACTTTGCTCCCTACCCCATCATAGCTTTATTTAATTAGCTTACATTATAACAATAAAATAGATAACCCTGATTGCTTATTCCAGTAGCCCCTTCAGGCACAAGATAAGTGCAACCTCTCTGGCATTGCTTAGATATGCTTTCTATAAGTTACCTGAATTGTATAGGTCCCTGCAGCAATACCTCAACTGGATTACTTTACAAGTAAGTGAGAGACTCCCTTGAGGACATATGACAATAGCTTAGTAGCTCAAAATAGTATTATATCTGAGTGCAACCTCTCTAATATGCTTTGTTATTTATAAGGAGGAAAAAAGAAAGGTCCCAATTGAAGTTTTAAATTGTTGCAGTGACGATTGTGCTAATTATTAATAGCAATAAATCCAGAGTGGCCAAAGTTTAGCCAAAAGGCCAAATGAGACCCAGGGGGTTCTATAAAGTGCCTTGCATGCACTGTCTTCTTTAATATGGTCTGTGGTGACTACAGATCCCAGCATGTAATCCTGCATAGAAATTGAAGATGGAATGTTGGGATCTGTAGTCTGGACAAGTCACACCTCTGCATTAAACATGAAGAAAAATCTTCTCCTTCTATATGGCCTTTAGCCTCTTGACAAGTTACCACTGTGATCCATGGGCTGGCCAAGTTTCTGTGTCTTTTCATTAAACCATAATTTCTATTATTAATCTTTCTAATTTTACCACATATGTGTTATGTACCTTTATTAACGCTGATAAGAACAACTCATTCATGCATCCATCCCAGAGATAGATGAGGATGATGAAATGGAACACGGTATAATTCCATCAGGAAGGGTCTGTGATGATATCACATCCGTCTCCCTAAAAATCAGTACCAAGCCAATGCAGAAGCACATTCCTGCACTAATACCAAACAGAGGCTGAAATACATATACAGTAGAGGCAGGGGCAGCTCTAGGCATTTTGCCACCCCAAACGCAGCAGGCAGGCTGCCTTCGTCAGCTTGCCTGCGGAGGGTCTGCTGGTCCCGTGGCTTTGGTGGACCTCCTGCAGGCGTGCCACCAAAGGCAGCCTACCTGGCACTCTAGCGGTGACCGGCAGAGCGCCCCAGTGGCTTGCTGCCCCAAGCATGCGTTTGGCATGCTGGTGCCTGGAGCCACCCCTGAGTAGAGGTGGTTTGTTGTGAGGCAATGGGAATATTCTGATGTCTGTGCATTTCCACACCATTTGGGAAAAAGTCACTCTGTCGTGTAAACTTAATAAATTATGAAGCCTGCTAACATTCTGCGCTTGATTTGCATCTTCAGGAAACAACCTGAATTAACTCCATGAACTGCATAGATCCCATGTATTATTCCAGTTGATTGTATCTATTTAATTTTTCATGACTTCCTTTGAAAGATTATGGTGAACATTAACTTAGAACTTTTGAACGGTGATTGATCCAAGGAAAAGAGCTACTTTTCTGAACCACTGAGGGATATTGTATACACATATTTTGTTCTATATTAAAAGAGACATAAAAGAAATGTATACATTAATTGGATTTATAAGATATAGTAATATTCCATAAAATCAGTCTCTAGTGGTGTAAGCATCAACTCAGGAAAAGGCTTGAGAAATTGCTAAATTTTAAGCATGTGTTTACATACTTAAAGGTAAGCACGTGCCTAAACGCCTTCCTGAATAGGGAAACTTTCCCAAATTGAGTCTTAGTATTTTTAGTACAGGGCAGGGAATCAGGATTCCTGGGTTGTCCTTCTAGCTCTCATTTAGGTGAGTCATTTTAAGCCCAAATTTTCAAAAAATAGCCTGCTACTTTTGCGTGCCATAGTTTTTGTGTTCTCAGCTTAAGCTTCCCAGTAACTTCCTGGTTTTCAGAGGATCTGAACACTGACAAATCCAGCTGAAGTCAATGTGAGCTGTTTATCCTCAGCATAATTGAAAATCAGGACCTAGATATCCTGGGTTAGTTGCTCAAAAAGTGATGCACTTAAGAAAATATAGGGCATAACCTCTCTATGGCTTGGTTTTCCTATCTGCAAAATGGCTGCAATACTTACCCAACACAGAGCAGTGTTGTGTAGCTTTATTAATGAATATATGATAAACAATTTAAGATACATGGAGGAAAACTGCTAGTGCATATTAGTTCAAATAGCAACAGCAGCATACATGTACATAGCTCTTTAATTTCAGGCACTGATTTTTCGCCTCTACAATTTGTCAGGTATAAGTATTTGCTTAAAGTTTAAGTTAAGCGTATGTTTAAGTGCTTTGCTGAATAGGGGTGGACACTTGCAGGTTCACAGTTGCTTAGGTGTTTTGTTGAATTAGGGCCTATGTTATGGAACTGTATTGTAGCAATTAATGGGAGCATGGATTATGTATATAGAAATACCAGCAGTTTCCTTTGTTCTTATAGCATTGGGAGTTATTTACTGGAATTTTTCCACACTCCTCCTTTGTGCATATTTTTTTATTCAGAGCCTTCACTCTAATAAGGTGTTCCTGAACTTCAGCATATTTCACAAACTTCATATTATTTTCAAGTCTTCATTGTTGACAGACACTTCAGTTTCTAATCTGGATTGAGTGTGTCTAAGAACTGAAAAGCCCGCTAGCAATAAGAAATAGCCCCAGGAGAAAGTCCAATTACCAGTTCCATCTTATTATCCAAGCTGTTGTTTTAGTTGAATAAATAAAAAAAATCAGCAATGCAAAGGCCAAAACCTGTTTTCTTTCAACAACACATTTAATAAGGGGAGCAGGGCATCACGTTAAAGTGGAAAGAGGGGGTGAAGAGAGAAAGCATTGTTCAGATCATACTGAACTGTTCTCTGGGACTTTGAAGGAAATGCACTTAACAGTATACTCTTTATTGCAGCCTATGATGTAAGGAAAGATGAACTATTGGATAAAAGAGGGGTTTATCTCCAAAAATTACAAACCCTTTCTTTTGTCAACTATGCAAGTGAACTGGGAAGTGGTTTTAGAGTTTATAGCCAGGAAGTCAATGGCAACATCCCCTATGACGGGTTTGGTCACAGAGACACCCTTGGGACTGTCACCTGACGTGCTGAGATTACCTCTGAGCCTATTTTCCCTGCCATCTTGGGACTCCAGAACCCTGCCTTGTTGAGCCAGATACGCTAGCCTGCTGCAACACAGACCCAGGGTCTAGGCCATGTCTCCAAAGCTGTAGGCTTTAATCAAAAACTGCTTAGCAGGTTTCCTATCTCCAGCACCCAGACACCCAGCTCCCAATGGGATCCAAATCCCCAAATAAATCCATTTTACTCTGTATAAAGTGTATACAGGGTAAACTCATAAATTGTTCATCCTCTGTATCACTGATAGAGAGATATGCACAGCTGTTTGCTCCCCCAGGTATTAATCACTTACTCTGGGGTCAATAATAAAAATGATTTTATTAAGTATATAAAGTAGAATTTAAGTGGTTTCAAGTAATAACAGATAGAACAAAGTAAGTCACCAAACAAAATAAAGCAAAAACATGCAAGTCTAAGCCTAATACATTAAGAAACTGATTACAGGTAAATTTTCACCATCACAGATGTTCCAATAAGCTTCTTTCACAGCCTAGACTCCCTCCTAGTCTGGGCCAAATCCTTCCCCTGGTACTGTCCTTATTAGTTCCTGCAGATATCTTAGGTGGAAACTAGCGGTTTTCTCATGACAGGCAGCCACCTTTGTTCAGTTCCACCCCCTTTTATAGCTTTGGCACAAGGCAGGAATCTTTTGTCTCTCTGCGTCCCCACCCCTCCTTCTAAATGCAAAAGTACCAGATTTAAGATGGATTCCAGTATCAAGTGACATGATCACGTGTCCTGTGAGACCCCAACCTCCATTCTTCCTGGGCTGGCCTACAGTACATAGGAAGGTTGTAAGTAAACAGAGCCATTTACAACCAATTGTCCTAGTCAATGGGAGCCATCAAGATTCTAAACCACTATTAATGGGCCACACTTTGCATAATTACAATAGGACCTCAGAGTTATACTTCCTATTTCTAGCTTCAGAAACAAGAATGATACATACAAATAAGAGGAATATATTCAGTAGATTATAATCTTTGTAATGATACCTTACAAGAGACCTTTTGGATAAAGCATATTCCAGTTACATCATATTCACACTTATAAGCATATTTCCATAAAACATATGGAGTGCAACATCACACACCCCTCTCCATTGACTTCAAAAGGTGCAGAATCAGGGTCTTGAAAAATAATGTTGTTTTCCCAGGGGTTGAAAAATTCAAGTTAATCCCAACCAAACCATACTCTGAAAATGTGCTGTTCTTAAGTAGTTTTGATTACAGATGTGGTCTCAAAGTTGCCATTGTTTCTAATGTGCCTCCAGGTGTTAGTGGCCCAAAGTAGCTATGATCTGGTGACTGTTTGGTAGCACATTTGAAAGAAGTTAGTGGCTTCAGTCCAATTCTGAGTGAACGTGTTTCTACACGACAAAGCAAAGTTGCCACTAATCGGCTGTGACATCATAATGAACAGGGAGTCTTCAGACCCAAGCTCTGTGACTTCAAAGCACCTCTCACCAGTACTGATTTTCAAGTGGGCTACTTAAATTGCAGATCATACTTTGGAAAAAAACCCATATCCTCTAGAAATTCTTTTTCAGTGACCTGTACTACTCAAATTCTTGAATAGATCTCGCTCCACAGTACTCATATCAAGAAAGGAATACCAAAGCCTTCCTTTCAAAAAGTAACTACAATGTCATTTCAATTCTATTAGAAATGTGGTATGAGGAATCTCCAGCTTGCTGCATACTCTACCCATAATATGTTCAAGCTGCTGCAGGAAGTATTGTTGGTGATCCTCTGTTACCTTTTCTACTTAGTCTACAATGAACCAGTGACACAGCATATTATTAGGGACCATTCTAAATAGAGAGATGTAAAATCAATTTACAGGGCCCCAATGTAACAACCCGTGAAGTTAATGAAAGACTCCCATTACCTTGGCTACTTGTAATCATTAAAATGTAACCACACTTTTTGCAAGAGTAGGGAAGTTAGTCTCAGTGCCCTGGCCAAATTCCTCTTTGAATAATAATGTGTCTTCTTTAAATTCCCTCTTAAATTTCAGCTGGACACGATGTTCTTCACTTCTTGCCATAAACTACTGCACACTGTTCTATGTATCTGTTATACCACAAGTTTCACATCAGTGCTGTGTACATCTCAGTAACAGGTGACAACAGCCCTATAAAATAACTTATATGTTTATTTACATATACAGTTGTAGAATTGGTAAAGTAGTGGCAACAATTACCCACTAATCTGTGTTTAAATTTCTCAACAAGTTTTCTTGGGCTGCATTTGTACACATTTTGTGTTCATGAAAAATGAACTATTTTCCTGAATATTTCTGCAAATAAACTTGTTTTCTCAAATGTTCATGAAAAGCAAATATTCCCTCCAAATGAATTTTGAACTCAAAACTGCAAGTATTTGCACCAGAAATGTCACTCTAAGAGTTATGCTTATGCAATCAGGAAACAGAATCAATACCTAGCAACTTATGCATTCAATCAAAACAGCATCCAGGGGTGAAATGGGATAATAATTTCTTCCATTCTTCTCCTCAAATGTGCCTCATAAGGCTTAAACAGTTGATTTACTTTAAATTTCTGATAAAAGTAGTAGGTGAGACCAAATTATGCCTTTTAGTTATGTTTGATCAATAGGAAATTAAATGAACTATTTACAATTCTGGGGTGATGGAAACCATAATGTGGTACTCTAATGATGCATAAGATAAGGGAGAAATATTTAAACATACTAAGAAGGGAAGAAACATTCTATAGAATAAAGAAAAGAAAAGAGTCAGTTAATGACATTCCCCCCATCCCCAAACCCCCATAACTCCTGTAATGGTTAAAATATTTTCCTCCAGGAATCTGTCTAATTACAGCATTATCAGATTTTAGCTGACTTGAAAATTTCTTACAAAGCATTTTAACCATTAAAAATGTGATTTCTTTCAAATGTAAAAGCTCATTTAATAATCACAAGACACTTCAGACCACACGGCCATGCTGATCAATGTACACCTCAGGTGCATGGAAGCTGAGCTGTGAATTAATCAGCTCTGTCACACAACCCATGGTGCCTTATTACTCAGACAATCATTAACATGTTGAAGAAGCTTTTGCTGGTGGGAAATGACTTACAGCAATGCAGGATTAACTGGCATAAGCACTTGGTCAGTTCATGGCCAAGTCCTGAGTAGGAAGAAGCACTTTGCACGACGCTGAAGCATTTTGAGCTCACACTGTTACACCTTTCAGTAAGGTACATCCCAAACTATGCTAAACAAGGTAGGAATCTTTTTGAACCCAAAATTAGCTCAAGTTTGTAAATCTTTCAAAAAACCCTGTTTTACTCATAAACATGGACAACGTTTTCTATAAAAACTCCTCTCCCTGTGGATACCAGGCTGGGATTTATGTTTGACCTGGAATCATGCGAAACTCAACAGTTTCAGACATGTTTTGTATGGAGTTTTCTGGCTCAAACACACCTAAAAAATCCAAATAAAATGTTGGAAGAATGAAATCCTCCAAACCAAAATCAACAAGGAAAGTATATAAAGCAAAATCACTGATTTTGGAATAGCATAGAAGCCCCCTGGCGGGAGCCACAGCCATATTACCTTGCTGCAGTATGTGGACTGGGGAGAAGAAACTTACAAAAAGGTCCCTGGAGATTCTCTCTCCTCCTCTCAAAATGGGGTAAGCAATAATGTTGAGAGAACATTATAATCAATGTAAAACATTGTAAAAAGTATTTACAAATATTTACAGCCATTCCTCTAATGAAAACTGCAAGTTCTCTTTTGGTGGCACTGGTATTTCCCATGAACATTCCTATAAGCACATTTTTGTTCACATAAACATTCACACCATGAGAAAGTGTCACAAATAATCACACACACATGTATTCACAAAGGCATTTACACATGAAGTTTTTGTACAGCTGTTCAGTCACGGAGCAGAAATAATATCATATGACTTAGGTGGCCATTCACACAACACAAATAGTCAATTATGAAGAGCACTTACTCAAAGCATCCTCATTACATATAAGGCCTGATTTTGATACCTTTACTTAAGATGACTATTACCTTGCTATTGCTTTCAGTGAGAAAACTTGCTGGGTAAGGTACTATTTAGCATGAGTGATAGCTTCAGAATATGGCCCACAGTTTGTGGGCAAACCATGGCATGGAATATAGTATAACTGTAACACATTTATTTGGACTCCCCAGTCCATCTGTCTGTATCCTTCTATTGTCTCTTGTCTTATACTTAGATTGCAATCTGTCTTTTTGTTCTGTGTTTGTACAGCACAAGGGGGTCTTTATCCATGACTGGGGCTCCTCAGCACGGCAATAATACAAATGCTTTATTAAATCATTTCATAGAAAAATCTGAGTTTGTGAGCCTAATCTAATAATATTTTTTTGCTATGGCTAGTTCTAGTTTTAGTGAGCACTAACAGGAGTGGGATAGCGGCTAGATTCTGTATTTCCTTTCTCCTGATATCAACTTGCTAGAGTTTAAAAATATAATTGAAAGAAAGGGATAATAATCCAGTTTTAATTTTTCTAATAATTTTGTCATTTAAAAATAGTTAAAATGTGTGTTGTTGTTATCTTTTCCTTGGACAGACATTTCTGCAGGTAAATAGTACTGCAAATCATTTGGGGCCATGTAGTTTCAGTGATAATCCATGGAATAATGTGTAAAGAGACTGGAGAGGCACACTTATCTGACCTCACAAAGGTAAGGCATAAACCTTCATGTCACATTGGTTGGAAATTAGAACTGTCTGGAGGACAACAGTTCTGTTTCACAGTTTTCTAGGTCTCAAAAACTGTTTTCATTCGGCTTTGGAATGAAATGGTTTAACTAGACAAACCACAAGGTCAAATGGGTATAAAGTGGACACTAGGAAGTTTAGACTTGAAATTAGACGAAGGTTTCTAACCATCACAGGGGTGAAGTTCTGGAACAGCCTTCCAAAGGAAGCAGTGGAGGCAAAACACATATCTGGCTTCAAGACTAAGCTTGATAAGTTTATGGAGGAGATGGTATGATGGGATAGCCTAATTTTGGCAATTAATTGATCTTTGACTATTAGTGGTAAATATGCCCAATGGCCTGTGATGGGATGTTAGATGGGGTGGGATCTGAGTTAATACAGAGAATTCTTTCCTGGGTGCTGGCTGGTGAGTCTTGCCCACATGCTCAGGGTATAGCTGATCTCCATATTTGGGGTCAGGAAGGAATTTTTCTCCAGGGCAGATTTGCAGAGGTCCTAGGGTTTTTTTGCCTTCCTCTGCAGCATGGGGCACAGATCACTTGTTGGAGGATTCTCTGCACCTTGAAGTCTTTAAACCATGATTTGAGGACGTCAATAACTCAGACATAGGTTTGGGGTTTGTTACAGGAGTGGGTGAGTGAGATTCTGTGGCCTGCATTGTGCAGGAGGTCAGACTAGATGATCATAATGGTCTCTTACAACCTTAAAGTCTATGATTCTATTTAGGAAGGGCTGAGTGGGCAAAAGGGGAGGAGGAGAGGCACTCTGTGTAAAAAATGGTATTGATCCATTACTAGATGGAAATGATAGAATTACCAATAATATGTAGAAAAAGCAAAAGTTGAATAAATATTTCTATTCTGTATTTGAGGAAAAACAGATTACATAGCCTCATCATATGGTGATGATAACATACTTCCCATTCCACTCATATCTCTAGAGGATGTTAACCAGCAGCTACTAAAGTTAGACAATTTAAAATCAGCAGATCCAGATAATTTGCATCCAAGAGTTCTAAAAGAGCTGGCTCAGGACCAAGGAGGAATGTTAATGCTGATTTTCAATAAGTCTTAGAGCAATTGGGAAGTTTCCAAAAACTGGAAGAAAATGGCTCTTTTGCCAATGTTCATAAAGGGTAAATTGAATTACCTGAGTAAAATACAGGCCTGTCAGCCTGATATCAATCTTGGGTAAGATAATGGAGCAGCTGATAAGAGAATTGATTAATAAAGAATTAAAAGAGAGTAATGTAATTAATGCAAATCAACATGGTTTTATGGAAAATAGATTCTGTCAAATTAACGATATCATTATTGATGAGATTACATGTTTGCTTGATAAAGATAATAGTATTGATGTAATATACTTTGATTTCTGTAAGGCATTTGATTTAGTTCCACACAACATTTTGATTAAAAAGCTAGAGTGATATAAATTTAACATGGCGCATATTCAATGGATCAAAAATTGCCTACGTGATAGGTCTAAAAATGCAGTTATAAATGGGAAATCATCACTGAGTGGGTGTTTTCCAGTGGGTCCCACAGGGTTTGGTTCTTGGCCTTACACTATTTAACATTTCTTTTTAATGAGATGAAAGAAAAAATAAAATAATCACTGCTAAAGCTTGCAGATGACACACAAACTGGAAGAGTGGTAAGTAATGAAGAGGACAAGTCATTGATTCAGAATGACCTGGATCACTTGGTAAACTGAGTACAAGCTAACAAAATGTGTTTTAATATGGCTAAATATAAATGTATACATCTAGGAACAAAGAACGTAGGCCATTCTTACAGGATGGGGGATTCTATTCTGAGAAGCAGTAACTATGAAAAAGATCTGGGGGTTGTGGTAGATAATCAGCTGAATATGATCTCCTAGTATGAGATCATACCAAAAAGAGCTAATGTGATCCTGGGATGTATAAAGAGCAGAATCTCAAATAGGAGTAGAGAGGTTATTTACCTCTTTATTTGGCACTGGTGTGACCGCTGCTGGAATACTGTGTGCAGTTCTGGTGTACATGGTTCAAGAAAGATGTTGATAAATTGGAAAGGGTTCAGGGAAGAGCCACTAGAATGATGACAGGATTAGAAAACACAACTTATAGTGATAGATTCAAAGAGCTCAATCTATTTTAATAACAAAAAAGGTTAAGGGGTAACTTGATTACAGTCTTTAGGTATCGGCATGGGGAACAAATATTTAATAATGGGCTCTTCAGTCTAGTAGAGAAAGGTATAACAGACACGATCCAATGGCTGAAAATTGAAGCTAGAAAAATCAGACTGGAAATAAGCTGTACATTTTTAATGATGAGAGTAATTAAGCCTTGGAACAATTTACCAAGGATCATATTAGATTCTCCATCACAGACAATTTTTAAAATAAGACTGGATGTTTTTCCTAAAAGATCTGCCCTAGGAATTATTTTGGGGAAATTCTCTGGCCTGTGTTATACAGGAGGTTAAACTAGATCACAATGGTCTCATTTGGCCTTGGAATCAATGACAAACAATCATTTGCTTTTTACAGCCATAGATACACTCAAAACATTTTAAGAATGTTGTCACAGCTTTCCCTCTCAGATCTGAACCTTAGAGTTCAGAAAATGAGATACTAGCACATGAATCCTCTAAGCTTAATTACCAGCTTAGATCTGATAGCACTG
>NC_133769.1:111714749-111789164 GCF_003597395.2 Chelonoidis abingdonii
CCCCCGAGAGAAGAACACACAACGGACAAAGAACACACACAAAAGCTTCCCTCCACCCAAATTTAAAACTATCTTGTCTCCTGATTGGTCTTCTGGTCAGGTGTTGCAGTTCCCTGCTTGTAACCCTTTACAGGTAGAAGAGACATTAACCCTTAACAATCTGTTTATGACAAATGTAAGCATCATTTTTCCATTGTACTGGTTGGGAAACTGAGGCACAGAGCTGACTTGCCCAAGTTCATAGTGCCTGTAAAGCAGCAGAACTAGGAAGAGAATCCAGCTGTCTTAGCTATCAGGCCAGTGCCTGGTCCTCCAGACCACAGCCTCTATGGAAGTTGAATAATTTCCTCTACTAAACCATTCCAATACTACTAGCAGTTACATGGTTGCCATATTGGCTTCATAGAGAATTCAGAGTCATTACTGTAGAGTGAGAACTCATTGTCTTTGCTTAATTGCTACCAGGATTATTCAATTCATTCCAAGGGGAACAAATAAAGAATTGTTGCTATTTTTATAGCACTGATTGCCAGAAGAAAGAAAATGTTCATTAACTTAAACTAAATGTTTAATATTGGTCTGCTTGGGCATCTTTAATTTCAGAGCCATCAGCAATTATTGGCATCTATTGAGCTGCCTCAGTTCATGGTCACAGAGAGGGAATTAGTTAAAACTCTGTACTATTCTGTATCCCCCACTTCTACTACTTGGAATAAGGAACCTGTGAGTTACTGTCTCTGATTTATCTTTATCTGTGGTCTGAAAAATTATTAGGTTTTTAGTCAAATAATTACTTTCTCTCTCTTCTCTAAGGAATTATACTTTGGCATGTTTCTTTTATAAATGATATCTACTCAGTGTTTTGTGTGGGTAAATGATAAAATCAGCATTTTTTATTTTTAAAGCACTGTGTAAATATTAACTAATTAATTCTCCTTGCAAGTTAAGTGCCAGAAAGTTAGTATTATTATCCCCATTTTACAGATGGGGGAACATAGACAAAGAGGAGATAAGGGTTCCTAGCTCCCCATTCTAGTTCATTAGACCACACTTCCTCTTGATAATGATACCTGCACTGGTAACCAATTCAGTAGGCAAACATTTATCTTAACTAACCACTTTAATGTTACCCTCAGGTTTCCAGTAGACCACCTGTACTAGGCAACCAACACATCCTAGGAAGCAGCTTTGAGACAATCCAAAATCAAAACATGCAATAGATGCTGAACCAAGCAAGGACACTATTCTCAGAATTATCGGCCGGGAAAGGTGGCAGTCCTGTGAATAACTTCACAGCACAGATCAGTGGGTGTATGCAACGATACAGCATTTTCCTAAGATACACTGCGTGGTGTAATGGGGGAAGTTCTAGATCTCATCTCCAACAGAGAGAACCAGCCTGTGAATATGTTCAAACCACCCTGACTGTACATCCTATTGTAAGATTACTGTTTACCTCCTTGAGTTTCAGCCACTTTAGTAGATGGTATCATTACAATCATTCCCTGACAACATAGAGAAAGACAGCAAGAAACAATCACCTGTTGTGTTTATTAGGATCATCTCGGTTCTGAGATAGCAGCAGGAGCAGAGCTATTGCTATGTTCTCAGCTAGATCTATTTATACACTGTGACATGGGGCACTTTTTACTGTCTTGATGTTCTTCTACTCACCTATCCAAGAAATTCTGCATTTCAGAGATATTCTAAAATAAAAAATGACAACAATAACATTGATTGCCCAGCTCACCAGGTGTAATTTCAAAAGTAAAGCACATGTGTCATCCTGGGGGATGTGGATGGGAACAACCTACGAACTCCAAAGACTGACATATTTATTCTTGCGGCCTACAGTTACATAATGACTAACTAAGTGAGTAAATTATATTGAGCCAAAGCAGATAGTCATTACAACAATAGAATTAGCATGTTACTGTGCCATGGTTTTTTCTAGCCTTATTTAAACTCTCAGTGTTGTAAACAGGACACAGAACCAGAATCCTGTAGAGTATATTCCTACCAAACATATACAACTACTACTACTAATTATTGTTATTTTGATTAGTATTGGAGTAATGCCTCGGAGTGGTGATTAGGGATCAAGACCTCTTTGTGCTAGGTGCTGTGCAACACAGAATAATAAGACCATCATTGTTTGAAACAGTTTAAAATCTAATTTAATTCAGTCTAATTTATTTCAGTTCAAGAGGCTGCACAGTTGCTTGCTGGAGGAAAGGCTCACCTTACAGTGGAGAAAATGAAGGTTCTTCCATGGCAGCCACAATGTGGGAGTCACTAATATTTATCCTCCAATAGTATCTTCTTTATTTTGATTTTTAAGACACGGAAAATAATATAAAACCCTTAAAAGAATCACTGAGATGAGTACATCCCTAATCCAAGCAAGTACAGGAATTTACCACCTTAACCCTCAACTTTTCCTGCCCTGTTCCCTTCTCTCTGCTGGTTACCATAAAGCCTGACATCTAGACTGCAAGTGCCTGGGGTCTGTGTCTTCTGTGCGGAATCTAGCACATTCTGGAGCTCTATATTAATAAATAATTTGGTACTGTACAATCTGACGGGCCTTTGGGGCTGAGAAGGCAGATAGCACAGGAGTGTTATGAGGTAAGGGTGGGAGGACTCATCTCTTAAATGACAGCATGCTGTTCCTCTTGATATGAAGCTTGGGATGTTACAAAGGGAGATATTGCGGGAGGATCAACTGCTTTTTGTGCAAGGCTGTCTTTAACAAGGGTGGAGAAGATGGTCCTGAGATAAAGAGGAGGCATTGAATGCCTTAGCAGAGGGGGACTGTACTCCTTAAATTGTGCAAAGCAGCTCTTTGACTCTTTGTGGGGGATTGGCCTCAGAATCTGAAAGCGGAGGATCTTCAGTAACTCAAATTGCAAAGGTTGGTGCTCTTCATAGGATGGGAGTGGAGGATCCTTTTGCAGGACTGTGCCTTCTGGGACAGGGTATGCTTACCGTCATTCTCCCTCCAGCAGCAGCAACAACAAAGCCTGTCCAGCAGGGCATACCATGGCATGTGTATTTTGTTCTAAATGGATGTGGAATTGAAACTTGTTGACTAATGCAGCATATAATCTTTTTAAAATTTCATTATTTCAGATTTGCAGGTCTGAAGAGTAAGAGGATATCAGTGACAATGGCAAGTGGGAAACGATCCAATTATTAAGTTATCCTTTCAAGCTGGCTCATTGCCAAAGTGAAATAGTTTTATGAAGAATACAGGGCTTATAGTGCTGATTTCAGCATATCCCCAAATAGAATCAAGCATCCTAATGTTTTTGTTCTTCAGGAAGAAGTTTGTATTTTAAAAGATTAAATATGATTAAACTCTGTGTACATTAAAAAGATGACTGTTTACATTTCAAATCAAAGGATAAAAAAATCCAGGCCCATTTGTGGGACAATACAACAAACTGATGCATCATTGAGCCCTCAGGGAATACATTGTCTCAATTTGGCAGTATATAGACTTGAGATGCCTCCATTTTGAATTAGAGCTGGCTGGAAAATGGTAACTATGTTCTATGAACAAGTTATAGTTAAATTCTCATTAAAAACTGTGCTTTTTCATTTTTTATTGTTTTTTATTTTTGAAAAACAATTTTTGTTGGTTTTTAGTTTTTCATTAAAAATAAATACCTTAAAAAAGGAAGAACCTTTCTCATAAAAAAATGTTGAATGAAGAATCTGAATCAGCCTGGCCAGAAGTTGGGGCCTTGGGGGAAAGACCAGGACCACAGATGGGGCCCCATGGAGAGTGGGGGCTAACCCCACTTTGCCCTCCCCCCCAGCCTGCATCAGTCTGCGCCTGTTCAAGGCTTGCAGGGGTTTTTTTTGGGGGGGGGGGGGGGGCAAGGGGCGCAACATGGCCCCCTGCCCTCCAAACCCTGCCCATGTTAAAAGGTGGCCAGGCATAGCTCCAGGTCCAGCGTCTATGAGTGGAAGTGAGGTTTGCGAGGCTTCAGCCAGGGAAGGAAGTGCTGGGATATGCCTTACCCAGCTGCAGCCCCACAAACCTGATTGTGGGAAGGATGGCAGTGGGAAGAGGGCTGCAAACCTGATGCTAGGGCTTTCTACAGGGAGCAGAGGCACTGGGAGCCTGTGGGGCTGCACTGTACCACTCTCTGCACACTCTGGGGCCTGGAGCTCAGCCCATCCCAGAATTGCCTTCTCTGGGTGCAGCCCCCCAGCCAGGGCACAGACTGCAGAATATAGGGAGAGGCAGGGCTGTCCTTAGGCATACACAGAATATACAGCTGCGTAGGACAGCATGAAATTTGGAGTACCAAATTACCTCAAATTTCATGGTGCCCTACGCAGCTGCGGACTTCGTATGCGGCAGCGCCAGCAACCAGCCCCATACCCCAGCTGGCCCCCCTATGCATTCCTAGTGGGGTGCGGGGCCCAGGACAACTCCCTCCACCTATGCCCTGCCTCTTCCCGTCCCCACCCTACTCCCATTTTCCAACCCTTCTTCCCACAGCAGCAAACATGGCCCAGGGGATTAGTGGTGGGGCCTGGCACTGGCAGCAGAGGTCAGGTCTACCTCCGCTGTCACTGGCAGTGGTGGGAAGCGGAGCATCCCAACCTGCTCCACTCTGCTGGCTCCTCACTGTGTTGCTCCGCTTCCTGCTGCCAGTGAGTGTGGGGGGGGGCGGACCCCTTCACCTGACCGACATGACTGGGGTGGGGACAGAGAAATGGGCTGGGGCCTGGTTATTCTACTTCCTGCTGACAGTGCCAGGGCCCTCACTAACCCCCCCCCCAGGCGACTCTGGGCCTGTGGCCCCCCCAAAATGCACCCCCCACAGGGCTGCCCAGAGGATTCAGGGGGCCTGGGGTCTTCAGTGGCAGGGGGCCCCCACTGCTGAATTGCCACTGAAGACCCACCCCGGGACCCACCGCCATAGTGCCGGAAGGATCCCCCACCATGGGTCTTTGGGGCACTTCGGTGGCGGGTCCCATAGTGGAAGGACTCCATGCCACTGAATTGCTGATGACGACCCAGAGCAGAAGAAGCTCTGGGGGCCCGGGCCCTGCAAGAGTTTTCTGGGGCACCCAGAGCAAGTGAAGGACCCTGCTTCAGGGGCCCCGAAAAACTCTCGTGGGGGTCCCTGTGGGGCCCAGGGCAAATTGCCCCTCTTGCCCCCCCTCTGGACAGCCCTTCCCCCACAGCTCCTGCCTCTGTGGCCCGACAGGCCTTGAGCGCAGCCCAGGCCCTTCCCAGTGAGGGCGGGGAAGTGGAGGTGCTCAGGTCGCATAGGACACCATAATTGATAGGGACAGGGCTGGGGAGAGGTACCTTGCAGCTCCCACATCCAGGCTGCAGCCCCCCTCCGCCTGCACTACTGCCCTGCCCATAGCCTCCCCTCTCAGCCCACAGCCCCTTATCTGCTGTGCAGACCCAGTGTGTAGGCAGGTTTATGGGACTGCAGACCCAGATAGAAGCACTAGGATGGGTTGAGCACTGGCTGCTGGCTGGTTTGTGGGGCTGCAGCCAGGGAAGGCACATCTCAGCACTTCCTTCCCTCTCTACAACCTTGCAAACCTGGCAGCTGAGGAGCCTTTCTTCCAAAGAATGTTGCTAACAAGCATCATGCCAGTGTCTGAATCCCATTCACATTAATGTTAATCAGACAGGATTAGTGCCTGGCAAAATGTTGCTATTAACTGATAGATATCAATATTCAGGTTGCAATTAAGTGGAATCTACTGTATTTATATAAAGGGGGAATAGGAGAGACTGAAAGCTTCACCTCAGAATAGCCTATTGCTCAATGGTTAGAGCACACATATGGGATATGCCAGAGCTGGGATAAAATCCCCGCTTCAAATCAGTCAGGGGGTCTTTGAATCTGGGTCTTCTACATCCCAGGTGAGTGCTCTAACCACTAGGATATTCAGTCAGATGGAGGTGTGGGGCTTCTCCTTGTTTCTGTGAATGGGTGAAAATGAAATATTTCATTTCAGACAACTCAAAACATTTTTTATTCACTAAGACTTTTGTTTTGCCAAGAAAACCATTTTTGTTTTGTTTTTCACTTCAGTCAGTGAACTGAAAAAATATTTATTCCCAAAATTTCATGTACATTAGAGATGTTCTGAAAATGGAAAAAAAAAGCTGACAAAAATCTCAAGATGTCACAGTTGTTTTCATGTCACAAGATTGAACCTTTTATGTTTTATTATTTCTGATGAATTTTTAAATCATTATGTAAATAAAATCTTTATTCAAAACCATCATCTAATTGGGTTAACAATGTTTTTACTTACAAAAATAGATTTTCAGTATAAGTAAAATACTGACAACCATTTCAATTACAATCTGAAAAAAAACTATTGTGAAAAACAAAACGTTTGTAAAAAGTCAGATTTGGATGGAAATTTTCGTTTAAAAAAAGTCAACTTTTAGACAAAAATATAGGGTGTTTTTTTGACCATTCAAAATTATTAACAGCATCTCTAGTGTCTCTGGAAAAGCCACAGCATCCAGCATAGTCATAGAATAACAGTGTCTTTCCCCACATGCCACTGCCAAGTTGAGGGAGTCTAGATTTTATTACTTCCTGGTATTGAAACAAAGGGGCAGATTCATAATGGTGGGCAAAACTGCGCAAACACCCTTGGAAGAAGCTACACGGCAGGGAGGGGAGTATCCACCCCAGGGAAGCCTCTCACAGAAATTCCATGGGGAAAAGACTGCTTCCTTCCACTGAGATTTTGTTGCTGTGCCTCTGCTCTAGGTGGCTTTTGGTTCTTGGCATTAAGAAATCCCATGACTCATCTGACAAGGGATGGTCAATCCTCAGATACAGAAACACTGATTTATTCATTTCGATTGATTTAGAGCACCCATGACATTAGGTGACTGAAGAACCATTAATGAACATGAGAGAGAGAGAGAGAGACAGAATCTGTTCTACATAATACATTCCAGACTCCCCATCCCAAGACATCCAGATTCTGGTGGACCAAGGGGGAAAGTGGTTTCCAACGTTCAGAACCAGTAGAACAGTGGACTCACTGCTAGGGTGCCCATCGTGGCTTGGCATGGCCTAGAAGCTATTTCCTCATCTACTGCTCCCTGCTGACAACTGTTCCCATCCTGTGGTGGTCTTTCTACTTGTGACTTGACCCTCTGGACAGGTCATGTTTACTTCCACCCTTTCCGGGGTAAACAGAGAACTCAGTAAACTAAACTCATACAAATATAACTCTTTTCCCCCACCGAAGCTCACTCCTTCATGGATTCTTCACCCCTTCCTGGGATCTGCAGCATTATCCTCCCACTCTTATGCAGAGCAATGCTGGGCTTTCTCTTAGGTGCCTGGCTTCAAATTCAACAGTGCTTCTCACCCTCGTGTCAGGATGTTCCTGTTGCACCTTTTCTTGTAGCCAGTAGGGGAAACTAAGCCTTCCCTCTCCTCTGGATTCCACACCAGGGACCCTGTAGCAGACTCTTTTCTGCCTCTCTGGACTTTCTCTGACCTTGGCCTTCCTTCAGGCCCTTTCCACAGCACCTCCCTGGGCATTCCATACATTCCGCCTCTCTCTAGGCCCTTCCTTCACTTCCTAGCAACTAGAGAGGGACTACAGAGTTCTTCCTCTCTCTCCCTGCAGCCCCCTTCTCATCTTGGCTTCTTCCCTTTAAGATTGCCTCCCCCAGCAGGGATTCTTCTTCATTTGGGCCTGGCCCACCCTCCAGGTGCAACCAGGTGTTTTAATTGAGCTCCCTAGCTCCAGTTAACACTTTTTAATACCAGTTGGGAGTAGATACGCCATCACAGAAACCCTCATAAACGGTGCTCTGCCTCAATCCTCCTCCCTGTGCTATTATTACAGAAGATATTTCTTAAATACAGAACTTTAGGGGGCATTGCCATGCAGTGGTCTCCAGCAGCCTTTGCTTTAAAGAGGGATTTTGTAAAATGCTGCTGCATTAACAGCACTGTCTACAGAATCCAAAACTCAACTCTGCCTCCTGACCATAAAGTACTTCACCATATCTGCTACATCTGCTTCAAGGTGCATACCCTCCATTAATCTCTGCTGAGTAGGTATTCAAAAGCCTCACAGGAGAAAAATACTATTAAGAAGAAGAGCTTTGTATAAGGTTGAAAGCTTGTCTCTCTCAGCAACAGAAGTTGGTCCAATAAAAAACATTACTACACCCACATTCTCTCTCTATTATTCAAATTTACAGAGCAACCACAAGTAATTGAGCAACTAGGAATAGCCACATTTCAACTAACTAATGGCTCCAGCTGGGATGAAGTAATTGTGGCAAAAACCTCCATCTTCAGCAGCGCTTGAATTACACGACTTGGGTATACAATACCAACCGCAACCATTTGAAAAATCAGCAGCACCTCCTAACCACTACCACAAACTTTGAGCTGACCTGTGTAATCCAGCACAAGAATCATCAGTTTCTAGGACCTGGAAATGAATTATCACAATTCAATCCAGGAGAAAATTATGAGGCTTCTTCACTGGGATGAATGTACTGTAGTTTAATGGATCTGGAGGGATCTAAATGCTCTTTAAATAATCTTTGTTTTAGCTAATTAGATTGTTCTAGCAGAATCTTCCCCGCTTCATGCTGAGGAAGCAATAGGAGGGAGTTTGGAAAGGAATTGTTAGTTAAAAGAGTTACAGGGCTACAATGTCTGTCTAATTACTCATCTCACTAACACATGCATTAGGGGCTGGAAACCTCTGGAATAAACAGTACCGTAAATACTCTGAAGTTTCCAGGGAATCCTGGAAAATCTGTTTGCAAGGGAACAAGATAGTAAAGTGTCAAAGTAGCCTTTAAGCAGCTCCTGATTAATAAACAAAGTGGAGAGTAATTGACAGTAAGACCATCTATTTCAAAGGATCCTGTAATTCCTTTAAAAATGTTGGATATTTATTTCTCGAAGGACTAATTTGGTTGACGCAGCTACTTAATGCTCTCACAGAGTCTTCAAAAATTCGCTGCTGAATGAAGGCAAAACTTCTGAAGTTAGTATTAGAATAAACATCTGATGTGTATCATGACATCAATTTAGGAAGCTCTTGGCTGTGTGTCTGGAGAAAGATGTTTGGTCATTTTATGTCCGGTGTTGAGAACAGAATAAAAAATTAAAAGATGACGTCTTTGGATTAAGACAGATTGAACATAAATCTGGAGTACCTGATTTCCCTCTCATTTACATTGGTTTACATCAGTGCAACTCATGGATTTCAGTGGAGTTATACTCTGGTATAAATGAGTGGAGAATCAGTATTTTATGTCAAAGGATCATAATAAAATCTGGTTACGTACTGTAAAAATATATTTGTGAGCAATTGTTCAGATGAATTCTGGTAACTCACTTTGATGAAATTTGACTCTTTTTACTCATTTTCCACAATCTTGTTCTTTTTTTGATTGTTTGCAAGAATATGTTTTCAGAAAGCAAATATCTGATGAACAGTTATGTGAATATATGTTTATGAACAGGTTCACTCAAGAAGTATTCATATGGCTCTGTGACGGGGTCCACTCACTGCAGGTAATGCCTCTTCCTGCATCACTTTGGGATTTAGCTCTTTCCAAGTGCTTTGCCCTCCTCTCAGTCTCTTCACCCATCCTGTCTCGCCCTGTTGCCCTCTTGCTCCAGAAGCTTCAGCTTCCTCATTGTGACTTGATCCTCTGGCCAGCTCACTATAGTCCTCCCCTTCTAGGGTATTAAAGTCTTTTGGGGCAAACTGTCTCAGGCAGCCCACTCTCCACTGCTAGGTCTGCGCCACTTTCCCAGAGGTTGGCAGGGGAGCCTGGGCCAATCTCTTTGACTTTTCTTCACTTGTTCATAAAAGTTCCAGTCACAAAGAAGAAAAATTACCATATATTTTAGATGATCAGTCATGCACCGCAAAAAAATAGAGAAGAATGACAATAATTCTGAAATATAATTGAAGCATATAATTTGGGAGTGAAAATATATTCTCCTCAAGTGTGTGAATCATTTCAAACAGCAAGCAAGACCCAGTGCATGACCTGTTCTTTGCACTGGAAGAAGGGAATAGAGGGAAAATAAGGTCCCCCTTCTTTCCTTCTGCTGAAAACTTTTACCACCACTTCCTGTGCACAGGGGGAAGCAGGCTCCACAGAGCTATGCCTTCCCCAACATGTGCATGTGGGCGGAGAAGAGCAGGGAGGGGGCAGAACACTGACTCAACCACTACAATATGCCCAGCAGTAGAACTGAATGGGATGGGATTTTCCATTTAATAAAATAGTCAGAGATTTTGATGTTTTGTTTTTGTTTGCATTTCATAGAGGAAAGGGGAAAAAAAACTCAGAATTTTTCATGGAACAGCGACTTGGTTTCCCTGCTGCCTATAATTGCACTGTTGGTGAACAGAGGACACTAAACCAAATCAAAACAAACCCCATAACAGCCCTTTTGTGACTTTAAAGTCAAAGTGTGAAATCTTGTTCCCCAGTGAAGTCAATGGCAAAATGTTGAATGATTTCAACAGACTCAGGATTTCATCCATAGCCAAGATAAACGTGAACTTATTTTTATTTTTAATGTGCCACTCAGTGGCAAAGCCAGGATTCTTTTTATTTTTATCTCCAAACACTGGAAATAAGAGTTCTCATTCAAACTCTGATCAGGTCAATAGCACTCTCTCTTTCACTTTACAGAGGTATTAGGTGGAACAAACAAAAATAACCTTTTTGGTTTTCATCCCAGAGACTGATATTCAGTCCAGGATGACTTTCTTAAAATTCACACAATCTCTTTTTGCCAAAATCTCTATGTACAGTCATCAGTGTTCAGGATACTATTTCAAACTTTGACTCACATTTTCTGGAATACAATGCTTCAAAAAAAATAAATGTGGCTGAATAAATGATTTGGGGGCAAATAAGAATTTACCTGAACCTTCAGAATCTACTTACTTTAAGCCCAACTTGGCACCTTTCTGAGAAGTTAAAAAAAAGTGCCCATTGCAAACATAGGCATGTTATGAAAAGAGCTAATCAGTCATTCATTCTTCAGTCATTATAAATTATTATAGCCCTTTCTTCCCTTCTTGAAACAAATCCAAAATTCTACAAATGCATATTCAAAAGTATTCACTAAATAGTTTATACTAGCAATTTTCAGCTTCTGTGGTGTTTGCAAATGGTTCACTTTGTTTACTCAATGTTTGTTACTCCTGAGGTGTGATTGGACATTTAAGTCACACTATATTGTTGCTGTTTTCTGATTGGATAACTGAATCTTTTTAAACAGGAGAGTAATGAATGCCAAATTGGGAATAGTGGATGCTTTTGTTTGTACATAAGCACTCTTGTTTTTGTTATGTTGGTGGCATAAGTACAGAGAGTTGAAAACAAAACCTAAATACTATTCCTGAAAGGTTGCAACATAACACTTTTTTATTTCTTAGAATCCAGAAATATAGCATACAGCAACCAAATATACAGAGGGATAGTAGGCTGCACAGAGGCACAACAAAACCCACCAGTTCTAAGACAGGCTCTTTTACAGACTGCTCAAGAACACCCAGATGATTCAGCTTCCCTCAGAGCTCCCTAGCATGCAAGCAATACACCACACTTTTCATGTGAATATGGGTGTTCATATGAAGAACAACTATTACCCAAACATCCATGCAAATGAAATCCATGCATGAATAACAAGAGATACAAGTATTATTGACCTGAAAAGTCTTTAAGACTTTGAATGAATGTTCATGGATACTGTTTATTCAATGGACAACCAGCTCCAGTATGGGTTTGAGTATACTAACAAGATATGCAATGGCCTGAGGGAACACCTCACTCCTAGGGTTGACAACTTTCTAATCACACAAAACTGAACACCCCTGTATCACCCCTTCTCTGAGGCCCTGCCCATGCCCCAGCCCTACTCTGAGGCCCTTCCCCCTGCTTGTTCCATTCCCCCCCACTCCTTGTTCCTTGCTCTTCCCCACCCTCACTCACTTTCACTGGGTTGGGGAAGGGGGTTGGGGTTGGGGTGTGAAAGGGAGTGAGAGCTCTATCTGGGGGTGCAGGCTTTGGGGTGGGGACAAGGATGAGGGATTTGGGGTGCAGGAGGGGTTCCAGGCTGGGGATGAGGGGTTTGGAGTGTGGGAGGGGGTGTGGGCACTGGAATGGGGCCGGAGATGTAGGGTTTGGGAGGGCCACATGGATGCGGTACCCATGGATAAGACCCCAAACCCACTATGGGTGTGGGGGAAACTGAGGCAGGGAAGCTCCTGCCAGAAGAGGGGATAGGTTCCGACCCTGTACCTGAGGTACGGGAGGAGACAGGGAAGCTCCCACTAGAAGAGGGGATAGGTTCCAATCCCGTACTTGAATTATGGGATGAGCAGGGGTTGGGTGCCCTGCCATTATGTGCATGGTGTGATTACCTGCGAGCTGAGGCAGAGTTATGGGGACAGCCACTACTGCCGCAGTTTACCTTCTGTGGGCAGGGGAGGGAGCGACCACTGGCAGAAGGGGTCGGGATCCACGCGGCCACAGGTGGAGGCCTCCCACCAGAAGGCCCCACTCTGGGTCGACAGCAAAAAGGCTGAATGGCAGGCAGGCTGATGGTGGCCAGGCCTTGTGGTTCTTAAGGGGGGAGGGGTGTAACAGGGTGCTGGCCAGGAGATCCAAGGCAGGCCCCATTAACCCAGCTCCACTTAAAAGGGGGATTAGTTAGGACTGGCTGGGGAGGCCACGCCCTAATCACCTGAAGGGATGTACCTGCAGGCCTGAGTGGCCAGCCTGCTATATAATGCTGGCTGGGAGGAAGCAAGCAGGGAGAGATAGAAAAGGTAGGAGCAAGGAGCTCTAGATCTCTGCTGGCAGGAGAAGCTAGTGGTCTCCCAGGGTGTTGGTCTGTAAGATATGTAAATAGTAGGTGGTCGGGATAGGCACAAACAATAAAAGAGCACTGGTGCATGTACTTTGGAGCAGTCTCCAACTGATTTTGTTGAGGGGCTGGGAGCAAGCACCACTACAGTCTCTTTTTGACATTATCAAAACCAAGTTTTGTTTTTTTGGTTTGAAATGACTTTTTGTTAAGAAATGAGTGATCTCTCTTGTTTCCATCCACTGCCACCATCTACACTGCACTTATGAGGAAAAGTAACATTGTGCCCAGATACCAGGTCAACTACCCTTTGCATTTTCCCCATCCATAACATGTGTGGACTGACCTTGAAAGAAAATCCACTCTATTTTGTTTGAGGCAAATCTTCCAGAGCAGAACTCAGGTGGCTCATCCTTGTGTGAACAGTGTGGTGCAGAATGAGGGATCTGTAGTTTGCAGGAATCTAGGGTTGCGTAACTGTGGGTCTTGATACAATACTAGCTGAAACTGTGGAAAGGCTCCCATTTACCTCAGTTGACTTTGGATCAGGCCTTTGGATTTAAGGTCTTTAATATTAAATGTATTTTTCTTCCCCATTTCCTTAATGTAGATCCTTCTCCCATGCTACCGACCCCCAACCCTGCCATTAAATATAACATCCTTCTTGACTTTCTTCATATTGAATTTGATGAGCAGTGCTCCCTCATCTGGATGACTCCTAACGCTTTCTGCATTAAAACAATAAATTCCATTCTCTGAGTTGCCCTGATTCCCTTATGCTCAGAGGCTCTCCCTGGCTGTAATTTGGCCTTTATACCTTTTTCTCCTGTGCTACTGTTTCCACAGACATTTACTCTATAGCAGATTATTTTTCAATTCATCCACCCTCCCACCTTTCCATTTGCTTGCAGAGCATATAACTGGCTGTAAAACATTCTGCAATACCTACAGTGTATGAAATACACTACACAAAAATAAAGGGCCAGATTCTCAGCTGACATAAATTGCCATCAAAAACAAAGAGCTACGTTGATTTGCACCAGTTGAGAATTTGACTCAAAACGTACTATAAGACTTGGCTTTTAGGCTTAGGTGACCTTTCTCCCTCTGCACAGTGAACTTAGAGGAAGCCATACATTATTCCTCAGGGGAAAGAAGGAACTGCAGAGTCCGTTGTTGAGACTAACCATCATTATACATGCCAATCACATCCTGCCTGCCAATAATTACTAGAGAGTGAGAGAATGTACCTGTAATCATAAAGTGAATTAAACATATAAATAAGGTTCAGGCAGGTAATTGCAAGCAAAATGAAAGGGAGCGAGTGTGTGAGAAACAGAAATGTGAAATGAACAGCAAGAGACTTAAATGAGAAGCTGATGAAAGACTTTGAAGATCTTTTGCCTTAATTGATGACTATTATTCATATTTATGCAATTCATGGGCAAAGCAACTGAAAGGGGATATGAAAGGAATACATTTAAGATATTTAAATTAGGCTGATTGTCTTTGCCACTGCTTTGTAATGATCTGTCTGTGGTGTTCAACTGACCAAAAGGTCAAGTTCCATTTCTCAATGCTACCCAAAGGCTGGAATTCCTTTTGACCTCTTTCCCCTTTCCTTAAGGTCTTTTTGACAACTTATTCAGAGCCTGGCACCAACTCTCCCATATAGAGAATAACACAACTTTGGTTTCTAAGTCATTTGCCAGAGTTGTACACTTACAATCAGCAGAATGGCTGCAGCAGCCTCCTGGGACATGGGCCTCCACTCCACCTCACCCCACTACCTGACCCTTAAAAAGTTCAAGACAAATTTTTTCCCTTATCAGAGAGAAAATGTATACAGTCTTCTTTGTCTGCTCATTTGTATTAGATCTGTGGCACTTGTACCACCTACCAGTTAATAAAGATTGGGTAGCTCATAGAACAACATAATGATATAATGTGATTTTCTAGGAGACTAGAACCAAATGGATTACTCTGGCCAACCCCTACTTCTCTCTCTCCTGCCCTGACTGCCACAGACACCATTCTTCTTTTTAAGGAAGATTAGCCAGAATTCCTTTCAGAACCTATCAATTCCACTGATCTAAGAGTCTGAAATTGCTGCTGTTGATATAATAGAAGGCAGTTGCTCCCCACTCTGATAAAATGTGTATTGCTTCCATGGCACTCAGGATCTCTTCTGGACCAAAGAGTGGGAGAGCAATATTAGAAGGTGACTCACTTAGGTTTCCAGGGCTGGAAATAGAGTGGCTGCAATCTGAAGGCCTCATGGATGGGTTGTAAATCAAGAAAAGTGAACTTACATGTATGTCTATATTTTAAGAAGTGATTTCTCAGAACTCCAGTGGGGATACCAGGAAAGAAAAAGAAAAGAACAGCCACAGAACTGGCTCAGCTATCCATAATACAATGCAGCATTATTTTTCATAGCTTCTTTCATACCAACTCCACCCCGAAATCTTTTAGAAATTTAAATAATACAAGTCAGTGGATATTATATTGTATAGATTATGAGAAAACAGGGGCAAAAAGATGCTGTATGTAGAATATATTAAAACCAGATAATGACCAAGAGAGAGAGAAAGAAATTAACAGGTCTGGGCAGGGGAATGAAGAGATGTTATTAGATGAGATTTGAAAAGACATGGAGTGATGATGAGGCAGAGAGAAACTGGAAGGCTGTTCCAGATGGCAAGAGATTATTCAGAGGGACAGAGAGGAAGCTAGTATTAAATGAGTGGAGGGAGAGGCAGTGAAGTGAGTGCCAGGTCTGGAGTTGATGTTCGTCCATCGTTGTCGATGAAGACCTCAACAACTCATTCATTTGATGACCGGGCTCTGTGCGTCCGAAGATGATTGATCAGTTTGATTCGGGTGTGGAATGTCCTGTCACACGTCGGGCAGACATGTGATGGCACTGTCGATGATGTGTGGGCAGCCCTGGACTTGTGTAACTCACGCTTTCTTTCAGCCTCAGCAGTACGCCTCGCCTCAGAGGTATTACTGCCTGTGTGAATGAGGCTGCACCATGCTGGACGGTTCAGTGCGAGGGTTTCCCATGTGGCGGTGTTGATCTCGAGGGACTTCAGAGAGATCTTCAGCATGTCCTTGAACCGCTTCTTTTGTTCTCCATGGGAGCGCTTTCCCTGGGTGAGTTCTCCATAGAAGAGCTGTTTAGGAATGCGCTCGTCTGACATTCTCACGACACGTCCAGCCCATCTGGTCTGGGCTCCCACCAGCAGTGTGTGAACTGACGGCAGACTGGCTCTGGTAAGGACTTCAATATCGGGCACTTTGTCCTGCCATCTGATTTTCAGAAGCTTTCGCAGACAGGAAATATGGAAGTGATTGAGCCTTTGTGCATGACTCCGATAAACAGTCCACGTCTCGCAGGCGTACAGCAGAGTTGGAAGTACCACTGCTCAGTAGACCTTCATCTTCGTTGGTAGACTGATCCCTCGACGTTCCCAGATGTTGGAGTGCAATCGACCAAATGCAGAGCTGGCTTTAGCAATTCGACAGTTTACTTCATCATCGATTGACACTGCTCGGGAAAGGGTACTGCCCAGGTACGTGAAGTGGTCCACTGCCTGAAGTCTCTGTCCATTTACAGTGATGGACGGTTCAGAGTATGGAGCGTGGGGAGCTGGCTGGTGCATGACCTCAGTCTTCTTGATGTTAATGGTGAGACCGAAGTTGTTGCATGCAGATGAAAACTTGTCCATACTGGCTTGCATTTCTGGCTCTGTACTGGCATTCAGAGCACAATCATTGGCAAAGAGACAGTCTCGAAGTACAGTTTCCTTCACCTTGGTGATGGCACGCAGTTGCCTCAGATTGAATAGTTTCCCGTCAGTTCTGTACTTCAGGTCTACTCCTTCAGTGCAGTGCCGAAAGGCATCAGTCAGAGTGGCAGAGAATACCATGCTGAACAGAGTGGGTGCTAAAACACACCTTTGCTTGACACCGTTGGTGACTGGGAAGGCCTCAGATGTTTCACCGTCATCCAGGACACGAGCCATCATACCGTGATGAAATTGACGTACCATTCGTATGAATCTGTCTGGACAGCCAAATTTCAATATGATCCTCCACAGGCCCTGGCGACTGACAGAGTCGAACTCTTTCGTGAGGTCCACAAAAGTTATGTAGAGTTCACGATTCTGTTCTTGACATTTCTCCTGTAGCTGACGCGCAGCGAAGATCATGTCAATAGTCCCATGTCCCTTGCGAAAGCCACATAATGTTGATTCTGGCAAGTAGCCCTGCTCCAGGTGAGTGATCAATTCGTCTCCTCACATGAACGCATGCAAGAACTTCCCCACGATACAAGCAGCGAGATTCCTACGGTGATTGTCACATACCTTGGCGATTAGCCCTTCCTCTGATAGAGAGATGCAACATGAGATGCGGTCTCTAATACCTGTAGGAATGGATACCCTGCTTCCAGAAGGACTGAAACAGCATCCAGTGAGTTTCACGTAAGCAGCATCGATGGTCCACTGACTTTGTACACCCTGCTGGTATGGCATCTGATTGGGGGCTTTGCCAACTTGACCGACTGGTGATGCGCTTCTCACTTCGTCCTTGCTGCGTGAGCGATCCATGGAAATCATTGACTTGCAACCTGAGGACATCTTGTCATGAGCCTCACTCATTGATGATCTAGGGAGCAGTGAGAACTGCTTCAGAAAATCAGCAACCACATACTCTGGAGAATCGTAGCTATCTTCTCTGTTAAGAAGCACAGTACCATTAGAGTTCTCAGGAGGGAGAAAGCTCCCAGAAGACTGGACCGTTTATTAGGTGTGTTGAGGGCTTCATAGAAACTGCTTATAGATGTTCCTGTCTCTACGCCTATTTAATCTGCTGGCTGCTCAACCACAAGTCCCTCATTTTTTGCTGCGTCGGTTCATGTAACTGTTCTGCGAACCGTTGATTAAAGGCAGGATCTTCTTGCCGGCTGGGATGGATCGTGCTTGATATGAACAATGCAGGCAGTGCTTCTCAGTCAGTAAGGCCCGGGATATTCTGCTCATTTTTCGTCAAAACCCAGTTCTTGACCGCCTGTGTGTGGAGGGCCCCAATACCTTTGATGCAGCTGTATGGACAGTTAGTTGTGGAAAATACGGCTCCCAGTTCTTTTCAGTTGTCATCTCCAATAACGAAGATCAGCAAAGCTATTCTCTAGGTCCTTCTGCTAGATTTTTCAGTGATTGCGACTGTTCTTCAGCTTTTGACACGGTTATCCTTTTGAGATCCTTAACAGCCTGGGTTCGTCTCCTTCGACTGATACGGAGCTTCATTTTGGATACTATAGCCTATGATCCGTCCAACGTAGTCCGCACTGCACATAGCTTTTTGTAACCCTGACATCTTGTCTGTCCCTTCTCCTAATGTGACATAGTCGATCAGCATGCCAGTGCTGGAAGTGGGGATGCATCATGAAGTACCTATTACGGGTAGGGAGGGGAAGACCATATTTGATGCATCAGCAGATTCACTGGCTGCACATAATTTTCAGCCAGTAACATCGGCCATTGCTTTTTACACTTTCTCAACTCGAATTTTTCCGATTGACTCTTCCAGGCTGCAGCATCGCATCCGACTCTTGTGTTAAAATCGCCAAGCAGGATCAGCTTGTCTGTGCGGTGCACTGATGATAGCAGAGCACCTAGTTCTTCGTAGAATTTATCCTTCACATCCTCTGGGTTGGTCATTGTGGGAGTGTACGCGCTAATCAAAGTAGCTTGTTTTCCTTTTTGAAGCAGAAGCTGCATTGTCATGAGTCAGTTATTCACACCCTTGGGGGGACTGGCAAGTTTCCGAACAAGATGATTCTTGGTGGTGAAGCCAACTCCAGATTCATGACGCTCATCACTGCTGCGGCCACTCCAGAAGAATGTACAGCCTCCGCCTGACTCGGACAGCTGTCCTTCATTAGCAAGGCGAGTTTCGCTAAGGGCTGCAATATCAATGTTGTAGCGTGCGAGCTCTCTGGCGACAAGTGCTGTTCTTCTCTCCGGTCTGTCTGACGTGATGTTGTCCAGTAGCGTGCGCACATTCCATGTGCCAATGGTGATTGGTGTCACTCTAAGTTTTATTTTTGTTCAACTGCTTTTGCGGGATCTCCACCAGCCACGGTATGCTGGCCAGGGTAAGGTGAAGCAGGCAATGTTTAGGGCACCTTTTCTAGCCACCTCCTCATTGTATGGAGGTGAGCAGTGCAATCCTGAATAGGGCTGCTCAGTCACTCAGGAAGATGTCGAGCTCCACTGCTGCTTCGGTCAGTGAGAAACGACCATTACACCTGAGCCACCTGTGTGCAGGTCTGCGGCTACAGCTCCCAGTGTATCCACACCTGCTGCTTCGTCGCTCACCGATCGCCACAGGACTTGATATAATCTGATATGATATGATGTCGAGACTTGCGTGTGAATTGGATTAAAGTGAGGGAGAGTTGCGCTATGTCAACCTCACTCTCTTCCCAGTTCCTATCTGTAACCAGTGGCAGAACAAGAGTCAAGATGGCTGGATATAGGGCAGGGTGCAGTGGATGACCAGGACACCTACGTGTCTTGTCGTGCTCTTAAGCATTCCACAACGCTTGCTGTCACCGCCTTCCTGACCGTTGAACAGGTTTCCTCAGTCAGCCGGATCCAGCCTTCACATGCAATGAGTAGACAGGCCCTAACTCACCGAGGGTCTCAGACTCATCGGCTATCCTCACCTGGTTTAGCCCGCCATTCGAGATTGTTTCTGGAGTGTGGCCGCTGTCACATACTGACAGCTACTTGGAGCCGCAGGTGAGAGCTGGGTGTCAAGTGGAGACCAAAGTGGATGAGCTACTCCAAGTGGGGTGTATGGGGTTGTCAGGGAGGGGTAGTACCTCTGATGGGGAAGCAGTCGTACTCCTAGGAGTAGCTCATCCACTTTGGTCCCCACTTGACAGGTCTGGAGTTATACAAACAAGGAAGACATTTCAGAGCTAGATCCTGAAATGACTGGAAGGCCAGAGAATTCCTCTAAAAATGAATGTGATGTAGTACCATACATGTGAGAGGGTGAGCAGCATTCTGCAAGCTGCTAAGAAACAGAAGAAGCAGGGGCCAGAGTTATTTTTAAATCAAAGTAATTTGGAATACCATAGAAACAGAGCAACCACATAACTTCCCCTGATGTCTTAACTGGATTTTCATATTTGTAAAGAAGTACTAAGTGACATCTGTTCTGGGTTCTTCTGTTTGTTTGAGATATGTAGGACTGAAAGAAAAACAGATGTATCTACGGTTCTCACTGTTAGTCATTAGTGGCTACTTTGCCACTGCAGCTGGGGCTGCCAGAAGCTGCCTCTTTCTACTTTGTGCTGCCTGGCAACTTCCACAGGCATTACACTGTCTACAGCTTCCACCAAACATTTTGGATTCTTGAAGAATCCACGACCTACACAGCAAATTTTTCTGATATGGCCTCCAAATTTGCACTGACAATTTCGTGCACACAATTATTTGAGCATGCAAAGACATGGACTTGCCTACAAATCAGATAAATGCCTAGCAATCCACCTGGCATGCACCGACTGAGTTCCTGGGGGGAATGGGTGGGTGCAAGTCTGTTCACAACTAAGAGCTCCTCCCCCAGCCTAAGGGGAGAAGCTACTGGACCCAGGGCTAGGATAAGTTCTAGGGACAACAAATGAAAAAACAGGAGCAGGAGTGAGAATCACAGGTCAAAAGCAGTTATCCAGAGAGGGACACCAAGCAGACAACTCCAGACAGTGCCCACTGCTCCTCCAACATGTCCAGGTAACCAATAGACGTGGCTCAGAGGACCTCTGCCCAGAGACGTGACTTCAGAAAGGAGTGGAAATAAGCCCCGCAGTTGCAGAACACATCCCCATCCAGCATCCTTCTCCTAATATGGTGGATGGCCACACTGGCCGATGTCTGGAGGAGGTTGTTGAGGAGGTCTCACGACTTCATGGCACCACATGCAAAAATTGGGAGATGTGGGGAAAGTGCAGCCAGAACATGAGAAGAAGGTTCTGGAGGAGCAGGAAAAGGAGCTGCAGCCTGGTGCAGTCAGTGTAAATGTGTGCAGGAGTGTCATTTACACACATAAATGCTTGGTTTTACTTGTTCAGAAAGTTGAGAATGTTTATATCTTCCAGAAGTGCATTTTCACGCACTAAGCCTGACCTGGCTTCGCACTCCTCCCCCCGCTTTTTTAAAAAAAAAAATGTGTCATGCCCCTTTGTTTTGTTTTTGTTTAAATACTGGTGGGGTTGTTATATATCAACATTGAACTGCATTTTAATTCAGTGTCTAAAGTGTTATGTTAATTATCACATGGCACGTGCGCTGAGGCTAAATTTGAGTCCATGTGAACTGCTGTTTTCCTATTTGCTAGAAGTGCCTGAGGAAGGCCCATTCTAGCTCACATCCTGACATTCCGTTTTGCACTTGTGTTTAATCTGGAGACAAAGCTGTGCAGAAGATCAACTTCAGAGCTGCTGAGAAGAGAACAGATTTGCCTGAGAAGATAAGTGTTGAAGTGGGATGGCTTCTGAGCTGGTCAGATAGCTCATCCAAAACCCACTAAAGTCAATAGGAGGCTTTCCACTAAAGTTAGTGAGCTTTGGATCAAGTCTTTGATCTTGATCAATGGTGACAACTTTTTCTTCTAATAAAAGTTAAGATTTTTTTTGAAAAACCACTGACTGAATTTCCCTGATTTCCATTAAAAAAATAAACAAAAACCCGAACACCAATTATTTTCAATACATTTATGCACATTCTGCACCAGCTGTAGCTTCCCAGAGGTCTTCAAGTATAGCACACATAATGTTCTGTGCCTCAGAACAGCTGGTTTTCACTAACTGATGGAATTAGAAATTCAAGCCTTGGCCACTATCTCAGAGTCAGTCAGAGGGTAAGATCAAATTGGTTTGTGCTGATTTTTTCCATCCTGATCAGATAATTTAGCTAAAACTCCTCGTCTGTGTGAAAATCATCCTGGTGCAAAGGGACAGGAAAAACCCTAGGTATTGTGCTAATTAGAGGCCATTTAAACCTTCAAAACAGGGTTTAAACAGGACTTATGTGGCACATAGGTCTTTTCCTAGCCCTCTATATATTGGGTAAATTTCACATTCTGAGAACAGCCATCTCAAAAAATTATTCATAGAAATTTAGATAGAGGAACAAAGCTCAAATACAGCTATGATGAAACATTCATGGACCTGGAAAAAATGTGAGCAAATTAGTGCTGTATGCTGTTGAGCAGTGGCAAGACTAACAGATTTTTGGGACTCAGGCGACCTGGGTTCTATTCCTCATTCTACCACTAGCCTGCTGGGTGATTTTTAGTAAGTCATTTCTCCTCTCTGTACCTCAGTTTTCCCATCTGTAAAATGGGAATAATGATAGTTGCCTCCTTTGTCAAGCTCTTTGAGATCTAGTGATGAAAAGTGATAGATAAGAACTGGCTATTACTATTACAAAATTTGGCAAACACATTTTGAAAGAAGCAGTTGCAAATATTTTGTGTATAAAATAGTGCATTCAATTTTCCAGGTATTTGTAACTGTTTTCATGCTCTTTTCTATGAATTTTTGTGCAAGAAGTTTATTTGCAAGAATGTTCACAGAAAGAAAGCGTTGCAAATATTCAATGCAAATACAATATTGACAGGGGTACTAGCACTGGAAGTGCTCCCATGGCCTTTTTGAAAATTCTTTGTGAACTCAGGTTTAGAAAAGAGGAGGAAGGGTGCTTGTGAGTAGGAACAATAACCAAAAGAGACAGGTGTTTCTGTTGCTGATGTTAACATTGGCCACCGTAAAAAGCCAGCCAGCATTAAACACTTGAGAGGACAGATTAGGATTGCACAGTTATGTGAAACAGGGCCAATCAAAGATTCCTCTTGAGCTACCAATATACAACAATTTTATCAAATTAGTCCATCGCCTCATTGGTTCTTTGCCTTTGTTTACTAGGCTTTTACTTATACAATTCCAAAGAGACAAGCCTGGGCAGGCCACAATGACCCAAGGCGCGCCATTTCCTCCAATTCTTATAAAATTGTATATCAGTCCAGCTGTTTCCTGTTCTGATGATTTTCTATATGTTTCTCAGAACATAAGATTGTTTTTGCACAAAGAGTTCTAATAGTCCTTGCTAAGTTCTTGCTTTGGTTGCTGAGAGGGGTACTAGCATTGGAAGTGTTCCCGTGGCCTTTTCGAAAATTCTTTGTGAACTCAGGTTTAGAAAAGGGGAGGAAGGGTGCTTGTGAGTAAGAATAATAAGCAGAAGAGACAGGTGTTTTTGTTGCTGATGTTAGCACTGGCCACCGTAAAAAGCCAGTCAGCATTAAACACTTGAGAGGACAGATTAGGATTGCACAGTTATGTGAAACAGGGCCAATCAAAGATACCTCTTGAGCTACCAATACACAACAATTTTATCAAATTAGTCCATCGCCTCATCGGTTCTTTGCCTTTGTTTACTAGGCCTTTTACCTATACAATTCCAAAGAGACAATCTTGGGCAGGCCATGATGATCCAAGGTGCGCCATTTCCTCCAATTCTTATACAATTGTATATCAGTCCAGCTGTTTCCTGTTCTGATGATTTTCTGTATGTTTCTCAGAACATAAGAACATAAGATTGTTTTTGCACAAAGAGTTCTAATAGTCCTTGACCCTAAGTTCTTGCTTCAGTTGCTAACTTGCAACACATGCATTAATGTCAAGCATGCATCATTCATTCCAGGCCTCAGTGACCTATAACATATTACATGGATATATCAGTCACAATTTTTATGTATATGTATATATATATATATATACATATATATATACACACAATACCGGCTTTTATTTAAAATTTCACATGATATTCCTTGGTGAACCAGAATGTACATACCAGAATCAGGACATTCTTGTCACACATTCTTTCCAGTTGGCATTAAAGGGTTCTTAGGTCATGTCATCTGTAAACAAAGGTGTGACCATCAAGGAACCTGAAAAGAGAGCACCTTGGGACTACCTCATGGATGGTAGAAGATAAAGGAATATTATGAAATTTTACTAAACCATCAACTTTCGTGTACTGTCAGTATTTCTCCCCACCCCCAAATCCTCTGAAAACACTCAAGTTCCCTTAGTTTATGAGAGTGAACCACCAAAACAGGTCCATCACCCTGACAGGGGATGCTGCAGTCTCAAATGAGTTAATCAAATCAGATGAACAGGAATATTGCCGCCTTTTACAGTTGCCAGCCTTCCAGGATTGTCCTGCTGTCTCCAGGAATTTAAGATTAATATTTAATTAAATAGTATGTCATGTGATGAAACCTCCAGGAATATGTCAAACCACAATTGGCAACCCAACTCCCTTTGCAACTGGGACCAAGCACAAGCACACACATGCTATTACTGAATGGTGCATATGACTTGAGACTGATGGTGCAGTGGTAGATAATGGAGACCAGGGAATTCAATTACAGACTTAGCACCTTTGTGAAATGAAGCTGAGTAGAGTATGGGTTAGAGAGAGGACACTTAAAAATCCACAACAGTTCCTTAAATCCTTCAGGTCTAAGGCCTGTTGATGAATCAGATAACAGAGGGGAAAAGATAGACAAAGACATCCTTCACAAATAGAGCTGTGTCCATAAACACTATTAATAGCTATGGTGAATGGTGAGTGATAGAATGAAATAAAATGGAGATGCGTTAATTCAACCAAATACTTTGGCAGCTGCACAAAATCTAGCCAAATGAGCAATTGCAGCAAACAAATTTTGAAAGAAAAATGTAAGTTCAACTTTGTTTGCACAGAGCATTTGTTGAATATTTATGAATAGTAAACAAAATATTTTAAAAAGACACAATCTGTTCATAGACAATTCTCTAGCCAAAAAAGTGGCTAAATTAATTGACTAAATTATTCATTACAAATTCTCTCTCGGGCTTTCTTAAGGGGTCAAGTGCAAGTCAAATTTGAACTAAGATGTGTAATATCTTTGAGTTGAATATTTTTTCATGGCTCTCAGTAGCAGCCTATCCTGACCCATCATGAATGGAAGGGTGCCGGTCATGCCAATGGATGTCTTTCAGGGTTGGAAGAGATGTTAACCTGTGGGCAGAAGCCCAGAGGCCTTTCGAGCAAAACCATGCCTTTATATAGAACTTTTTGAAAACTTTTTATCAGTTTTTCCCCCAACAAAAATGTTTTTTTATTAAATTAAATTTGAGTGAATTTTTCATTGCTGTTAATTTTTTTAGTTTTTTTTTTTTTGCTGTTGTAAAATCAAAATCTGGAATAATTTTGAAAACCAAAAGTTTGTTTTTTCCCCTTCCCACCATCTTTTCTCCTTTCCAGTGGCAAAACATAAAAAGGGAAAAGAAGGGGGTAGGGAAAAATGAGAGACAAAGGGAAGGGGGGACTCCAAATAACTGAGAAACAAAACATTTTCATTTTCAAGAAAAAAATCCATGGAAATTTTAGAAAAAATAGTGTGTGCTGTGTGGGTGCGTGTAAGTAAATATGCACTATTTGTCAGCTAGTTCTACCTTTACTTCACTGGCAAGACACTTTCACTGAAATACAAGCCCTCAGACACCACAGTGACATACACAGTACAAGAATTTAGAGTAGATTAGAATTTCAACCCCCTATACCCTGTTTAACCCAAGGGATGAATTTTCATTAAATGCATATCAGTAACTGATTTTTTTTATTATTACTAATATTATTCCCCAACCAGTAACTTGTACATTAGGTTCTTCTCCAGTGGACCCAGAATTAAGTTATTCTTTTCTAATTGGGAAGCTTGGTCCAAGTTTCTATTAATAAGAACTGTAAGGGCAAGCTGAGCATTTAAGCAGGGTGGCAATGGAGGGGAGTCAAGGCATATAGATCTATTTTTCCTCTTTTCTTTATGACTTTGTGTGTACAGCTCTGTACCAGAACTCTCGACAGCTAGTTCATAAGTTCTGTGGTCTGCTTTAATTAGGGTAGCTCTACATAATGCCCTCAGCTTTCATCTTGAGTCCATCACATTCAGCTACAAACAAACAAAACAAAACACATTTGGTGGCCTGAACACAGTCAGCAGCAACCATATGACAGAAAGCCCTACAAGCTGGAATGTTTCCAGACAGATTGACAGCTCAGGGGGACCCACTAATTAGACATAAGTGCAAAAAGGACCTTTTAAATGCTAGATTGACTTTATCAATGGAAGTTTGTAATGATTGTTGTAGCTGTGTTGGTCCCAGGATATTGGAAAGACATTGTGGGTGAGGTAATACCTTTTATTGGACCAATCTGAAGAAGAGCTCTGTGTAAGCTGGAAAGCTTGCCTTTTTCACCAACAAAAGTTGGTCCAATAAAAGATATTGCGTCACCTGTCTTGTCTCACTTTTATGACTGTAATTAAAATTAGTTTATTGGCAGGAATGCTTGCCAAAATAGAGAAGTTTAAACAAATACTGCAAAATATTTCCAGGAAGTGAATTCTGAATTCAGATTCACACTAGCAGCCTGATTCTCAGTTATACTTCTACAGTCAGAGAACTGAAACATGAAACATAAGCTATGTGTCTAGTCAAACTCCTTGAATTTCAGATTCCAAATATTTGCAAGGAACTGCTTGAGAACAAGCTGCCAAACAAAAAATTATTTTCTGACATAGTATTAAGCATTTAACAGATTTTAAGGCCAGAAGGGACCATTGTGATCATCTAGTTTGACCTGAATAGCACAGGCCACAGATCTTCCCCAAAATAATTCCTAGAGCAGATATTTGTGAAAAACATCCAATCCTGATTTAAAAATTGTTAGTGATAAAGAATACAAAATGACCCCTGCTAAATTGTTCCAGTGAATAATTACTGTTAAAAATGTACACCTTATTTCCAGTCTGATTTTGTTTAGCTTCAGCTTTCAGCCTTTGGATCATGTTATGATTTTCTTTGCTAGATTGAAGACGCCATTATTAAATATTTGTTTTCCACATAGGTACTTATAGACTGCAATCAAATCACTGCTTAACCTTCTCTTTTTTAAGCTAAATAGATTGAGCTTCTTGAGTATATTACTCTAAGACTTGTTTTCTAATCTTTTAATCATTCTTGTGGCTCTTCTACAAAACCTCTCCATTTTATCAACATCCTATCAGAATTGTATACACCACAGCTGGACACAGTATCCCTGCAGTAGTCACACCAGTGCCAAATACAGAGATAAATAACTTCTCAGTCCTACTTGGGGTTCCCATTTATGCGTTCTAGGATCACATTAGCTCTTTTGGCCACAGCATCATGTTCAACTGATTATCCACAACCCCCAAGTCTTTTTCATAGTCACATCTTCCCAGGATTGAAACCCCCATCCTGTAAGTATGCCCTATATTCTTTGTTCCTAGATGTATACATTTACATTTAACCATATTAAAACACGTTGTTTGCTTGCACCCTATTTACCAAGCGATCCAGGTCATTCTGAATCAATTATTTACCATTCTTCATTATTTACCACTCACTCAATTTTTCTGTAATCTGCAAATTTTATCAGTGATTATTTTATTTTTTCTTCCAGCTAATTGATGAAGATCTTAAATAGTGTAGGGCCAAGAACTGATCCTTGTGAGACGCCACTGGAAACACACCTGCTTGATGACAATTTCCATTTACAGTTACATTTTGAGACCTATCAGTTATACAGTTTTTAATTCATATAACGTGTGTCACATTAATTTTATAGCATTCTAGTTTTTAATCAAAATATTGTGAGGTACCAAGTCAAAGACCTTTCAGAAGTCTAAGTATATTATGTCAACACTGTTACCTTAATCTCATTGTAAAAACATATCTAATTAGTATGTGAGAATCTATTTTCCATAAACCCCAGTTGATTTGCATGAATTATATTACCCTTCTTTAATAATTGTATTTCATACCAGCTGCTCCATTATCTTGCCCAGGATCAATTCCAGGCTGATAGGTTTATAATTACTGGGGTCATCCCATTTATCCTTTTCAAAAATGGGCAAAACTTAAGCTTTCTGTCAGCCTTCTGTAACTTCCCCAGTGCTTCAAGACTTATTGAAAAGCAACATTAATGATACAGAAAAATCCCGAGGCAGCTCTTTTAAAGCTCTTGGATGCAAGTCACCTGGACCTGATTATTTAAAAATATATAACTTCAGTAGACACTTGTATTCATAGTATTTCTATTACAGTACAGTGTAGAGACCACAAGTAAGATCAGTGCCCCACTGTGCTAGGGACTATACAAATACATAGTAAGAGACTGTTCCTGCCCAAAAGGGCTCTCAATTTAAATGGAAACAGACAAAGGGTGGAAAGGAAACTTTATTATCCCTGTTTTACAGGTGGAGAACTGAGCCACAGTGAGATTAAATAACTTGCTCAAAGTCCCACAGGAGGTCTCTTGCAGAGCTGGGAACTGAACCCGGATCTCCTGACTCCCATTCATATTGTGAATAACTAATAAACTAAAAAAAATCACTGTCTCTGAGAATTATTTTTTTTGAAAGGAGAACTAATAGAAAAATTAAGTTACAAATTATTCACCTAGTTGTACTCAGGACTCTACAAGTAGTAGGAAATGCTTCCAAGTTGGGGTTTCGTTACACAGAACTATCACCACTTCAATCATTCAAAACTAGACTGCACAGAATACTAGAATATATATTGTAGGGAGCAATCCTACACTAACAGGCTGAGAGGTTAGACAATTTGGTAATACTTTTTCACCCCTAATCTCTGGGTCGATCCAAAAGTGACACATTTTGACTCAAGAATAACACATTTATATTAGGGCTGTCAAGCAACTAAAAAAAATTAATCACAATTAATTGCATGATTAAAAAAATTAGTCGTGATTAATCAAACTATTAAACAATAGAATATCATTTATTTTAAAAATATGTTTTTAATCATGATTAATTTTTTGAATTAATCACATGAGTTAACTGTAATTAATTGACAGCCCTAATATATATTAATCATGGAGGACACATTACAAATCCAAAACCCCTCTTAGCCCAAGCCTGCCTATGTGACCACCCCAACTCAGAAAGGGTCCAAGAATGATCCAACAAAGTCAATGAATCATCTCTAGCTTCTGGAACTCATGAGGTCTCAGTGCCATGGTGGGTCTATGAAAAGCATAGCTTAAGAGGGCAGAAAAAATTTGGTTTCTAATTTTGCAACAATATCCATAAAAAGCAAACATTCAACCATAGCAAGGCAAGTAAAGGGTAGGAAGAGAGACAAATGAAGGCTGCGTCCTTAACTGTCTATAATCCTTTATAGCTCTTTGGAGTGATTAGCTCCTATCTACTACTTCTTCTTGCAGCAAAGTTACTGTACTCTGCCACTGGAAAAATATGTCTCTTAAATTATCACTCCAAGCTTTGTGCTAGTCATACCCCATGTCCTGGATTGAAATCAATGTTAATGGATTTTGAGACTCAGATACTTTTTGAAAAATTGATGTTTCTTCTTCCTTTTGTTGTCCACTGTAGTGAGGCGGACGGACCTCCCTCCTCTGGGGTGAGTGAGGGAGTATTACATGCCCCTTGGAGGGCGGAGCCTAGGCCACCCTGACCCCCTTGCCGGAAGGACAGGGGCACAGCCAGCAGTATAAAAGACCAGACCCACAGCCCCTTCGGGGGAAGCCTGCAGAGGGGAAAGACATCCCGCCTGTTCTGGAGCAGCAAGGAGCGGATCCCCTGCCTGGCTTGGCTCACGCTCCAGATGTGGATGACAACTGGTCCAGAGTGCCCGCTGCCACTCACCCGGAGAGAGACGGACAATGACTGTACTCCAGAGGTACTCACTCCAGGGGAGGCAGGAAGTGACCCAGGGGCAGTCCCCAGAGGACTGGGTGCAAAGTCCCAAGCCCCCACATCGGTGTGTTGTGGTTGGATCCCTGCTGACCCCGGGACAGCTGATTCTGCCCCTGCCAGGGCCCTGAG
The DNA here is from genome assembly GCF_003597395.2 of Chelonoidis abingdonii. NCBI lineage: Eukaryota > Metazoa > Chordata > Testudines > Testudinidae > Chelonoidis > Chelonoidis abingdonii. The sequence goes on from NC_133769.1 coordinate 111,744,668, forward strand.
CTGGGACGCGGTGAAGTAGTGAGGTCCCGCGTTCCCCTGTCCCCCCTACCCCCAGGTGGCCGACCCTTGTTCCTCTACAAGGGGCTCTCGCTCTGAATACGTGTGGTCCCAGCCCCCCTGAGACTGTTGTTTGCTGGCTGCCTGAGCCTCACCCAGGCCATAGCCAGCCCCCTGAGACTATGTTGTTTGCTGGCTGCCTGAGCCCTGCAAGCCCAGGCCAAGTTAAACTGAGACAAAAGTGGAGGCAGGCTACCGCCAGCCTTCAGCAACCTCCCTCCTCCAGAGTGAGTGAGGGAGTGTTACACCCACCATCCTCATTTTCAATATATCCACAAACAAACTGATGACCCACAGATCTGATCAGTTATTTTGCTCCTTTCGCGATAGTTAAATGTAATAGAGCTTTGCTGGCACAGTTTAATTACTGGCACAAGTGTCTGAAATTTATGAACAGCTGAGCTACAATGACAGAAAGCAGGTGGCCTTGTGACTGTTAGGATCCAATTGGCATGACAAACTAAGGCAACATAAGCTACTGGATGGACTCATTACTACGATTTTGCTGATTCAACCTCTTCCTTATCCATTCAGCCCTAATTGTTATTCAGTCTGACAGGCCAATGGCCATTGCAATATTCCTCCTGTTGGCTTTATGTAGGTTTGGAGGATATGCAATATCAGAAAAGAGTGGAATGGAGTAAAAATAGAAAAGGACCCAAAAGAGCAATATAAGTATTGAAAACTTGGGTTGGGTCAATGAGGAAGAGGGGGGACATGTTTGCAGGGGACTCCATACCAGGGGAAGTTGAAAAAACTAGAATCATTTCATATGGTAATGGGAAAAGCAAGAGTAGACTGAAGAAATATGTTAATTAATGAGTGGTATAGAAATAGCTATTTGGAGGTTCCTATTTATCTTCCCTCATAATATAAAAACAAATGGGAAAGTCAATGAAACCAAAGGCAACAAATTTAAAATGAGTAAATGGAAACACTACTTTCAGACAACAGATACTTAAACTGTAGCATTCATTTCCATAAGATACAGAGGCAAAGAATTTAGCAATTTTTTAAAAAATAATAGATATTTACAGTCACTAGAAAGAAGGTCACAAAGTCTATCAAGTTTCATATTTTAAGGCATAAAATAACTGCTGGGGTCAGGAAGAAATCTCTCCCTTCCATGGTAAAGCATTGCTCAGTTAGCCAGATGGCTGTATACGTTATGCAACCATCCTTTCCCCCCATTCCCCCCTAAGTCATGGAATCAACATGATATTGCTGCTACCACATTATTCACTCTATTGGTATTGTCTGTGTCTTGGGGCTTTTCTATATGGTGCAGCAATGCATACTAGAGGGATGTGACTTCTAAAGCTCTCCAAGGTGTTGTGCACTAACTGGCCTGGGTAGGCCTTGCTAGTGTACACTAATGGTTCTCTGGTAACTTGAGATCCAAATGAGGATGTGCACACATTTAGGTGTTGATGGGTTTTTCAGAGAAGTTTGTTAGTCATACCCACATCTCCACAGCATTCTGTGGGAGGGTGGGAGTTGGGATGTTGTTAGCACTCTCAGAGGACAGGCAGAGTCTGACCATTCCACTGGTTTTCTTCAAAAACAATCAGGGTATGACTACACAGCCCACAAAATTGAGCCCCCCAGCCTGACAGACTTGGGCTCATGAGGCTTGTGCTACTGCATTAAAAATAGCTGTGTAGGCAGCACTTTGAAGTTGTGGCTCAGGCTCTGAGGCTCACCACTACCCTCCCACCCCCTGCTCCAGGCTTCAGAGTCCAAGATCTAGCCCAAGCCACAACAACTACACAACTATATTTAGTGCAGTATCATGAGCCCAAGTCTGTCTACAAGGGCTAAGAGTCTTGCTGCCGTTGGCCACATACCCTCAGAGGCCCAGTGTGCTCAGCCTACTTTCCTTCAGTACTAGGCATGGTAGATGGGACACACATTCTCTGGAGGGTTCTTCAATGAACAGTGATGCATATTGCAGTAGGAATACTACACATTGGAACAGGAAGTACACTTGCTCTGTGTATATGATGTGTTTCTATTATTCCAAATAGCAGTTTACAGCCATGGTAGTGAGCAACCCTAGTTCCTCCTGTGACTTCTACATCCACTGCAAATCATTCCTCTCTTCACCATTTGACAGTGGAGCCATTAAATATGCATTATTCCTGGGTGAGCAGAAAACATATATTACATACACACCTTACAAATGCATAACACAACTGTCATATTCAGGACAGTGAGAAAGAACAAACACCTAATAAATCTAAGGTGTTTTCTTCTCTTAAAAGATGGAGGGCACGCTTTGAAAAACTGTTCCTCACCCCCAGTGTAAATCCTCAGTCAAGAGCAAAGCAAACATAAAACTTTCCTTAGATCCACTAGAATAGCCACAGAAAAGACACTAGGATTTGTCAAAATGAGATTCAGATGCCTGAATGAAACTCTTTGCATAAGCTATTTATGTACCTGGAAAAGTAAACAAGGTGTTGCAAATATCTTGTTTGCTGTTCAACATTGCCATTGACTATGAATAGGCTTGGAAAGATTTGATTTTAATTGGTAAATGTCGGTCAACAATGATTTCACCCTATACACACAAATCAATGAAAGAATATTTCCACTGATAATACTCAAAATTTAGAGAGGCAAAGTCAGAAAAATGCTGCTTGAGAATGTAGAGTTTGATTCAAGGATATTTATTTTGTATATTTTGAAATGTACTATTGACAATTTGTGTTTGAATTGTTGTAAACTTTTAACTTTTTGAATCTCGGTGTCTATTGTCATTAAATAATTACTGTCTGATTCCCGCCCATAATTTCATGAAACTGTAAAAATTTAAATGAATAAAAATCTAAAAAGATGTAAAATAAATATCAATATTATTCACTGAAATGATAAAAAAATCAAGCTCTGCCAAGTCTAGATATTGAATGTCTTCACGATAAGGGGCTCACATACATCAGCTCATAGAAATATAAAGGGACCTTAAGAGGTCATTTAGTCCATCCTCCAGCACTGAGGCAGGATTAAGTATATATACAGCTGCAACGGCACAGGAGCCAGCAAACAGAGCTGTAAAAAAGGGAGTTTCAGTGGGAGTTTACAGGGGAAGTTTGTGGGGGAGACTTATAGACCTAGGCAGAGGAACTGACAGCGTAGTGAAGGGAGTGGGTGGTGGTCTGCCGGTGTTCTGGTGCCTGTTGGGGGTTTGTTTTGGTTTGTGTTTCTTTGACTAACAGGATTTAGGTGTGAAGACCGATACAGAGGCAGCAGTGAAAGACACAATGAGAATGACTGGATGTGGAAGCTGCGGCATGTACATGATCCTGGAGGGAATACCTGAAAGAGTTTTGTCTGCATGAATTGCCGCCTGATAAAGCTGATGGAAGAAAAGATCCGAGGACTGGAGATGCAGTTGGAAACTCTGGTAGAGTGTAGAAGGGGGTTTGAGCAGATGATGGAGCAAAGACATAAGGAGGCTGAAGGGATAAGCTCAGACTTGCAGATGGAAACAGGACCAAAGAATTCTGAGGGGAGACTGTTGGGTGAGGAAAGTGGACGGTGGAAGCATGTGACTAAGAGAACCAGGCAGAGGAAAAGATGGGCCAGTGAAGGAGAAATAGAACTCAGGAACAGGTTTGCAGAGTTGGAAAATGAAGAAGGGGCACAGCAGGTGGTTGCTGAAGGTGAGAGGGCAAGGAAGAAGAGAAGAGCAGCTAGTCCTATAGGAAGAGGGGAAGAGTCAATGGAGACAACACCAAATGTGAGCCCCAGGAGGATATGGGATGGGTTGCAGAGGATTGCAAGGGACATTAGAAATCGAGAGCATTTGCAGCCAGAGGGAACAGGGGATAGACTGGAGAATCATACCATCACCAGGAAAAGGCAGGTCTACGTGACTGGGGACTCCTTACTGAGAAGAATAGACAGGCCTGTAACTAGAGCTGAACCGGAGAACAGAAGGGTGTGCGGTCTGCCGGGTGCTAAGATACGGGATGTGGACCTGAGGCTGAAAAGGATCCAAACGGGAGCAGGAAAGAATCCGCTGATTGTCCTTCATGTGGGAACAAATGATATGGCTAGATTCTCACTGGAACGTATCAAGGGAGACTATGCCAGACTGGGGAAGACGCTTAAGGAAATCGAGGATCAGGTTATCTTCAGTGGGATTTCTGCCTGTTCCTAGAGAAGGGCAATAAAGGTATGAGAAGATTATGGCGATCAACAGATGGCTCAGGCAGTGGTGCTATAGGGAGGGCTTTGGGATGTACAGCCACTGGGAAGCATTCATGGACAGAGGACTGTTCTCTTGGGACGGACTTCACCTGAGTAAGGAGGGAAATAGACTTCTAGGATGGAGGCTGGCACAACTGATTAAGAGAGCTTTAAACTAGGAATTTGAGGGAGATGGTTGGGAGATGTCCAGGTAATCTCTACTCCGGAATTCAACATTGAGAGGGAAGAAAATAAAGTAAGAGAGGATACAGCCGTGGGCAGAAGAATGGATATAAGGAGGAAGGGTAGTATAGATACCAGTCTAATTGGTGACACTGGTGGTAGAATGTCTGTGCCTAACTGGGTAAAGAATGTCTGTGAAACCAAACAGCAAAAATTAAGATGTTTGTACACTAATGCGAGGAGCCTAGGTAACAAAATGGAGGAACTAGAGCTACTGGTGCAGGAAGTGAAACTGGATATTATAGAGATAACAGAAACATGGTGATAGAGTCTATAGGATACAGGTATTTGAAAGGCTATGTGCTGTTCAGGAAAGACAGAAATAAAGCAAAAAGTGGTGGAGTAAGGCATTACATATCAAGAGCGTAACTGGAAAGAAATAAGAAGTGATGGAATGAAACAACAGAGTCTGTTGGCAAAAATCACACTGGGAGAAAAGCTACTCGAGCCTCCCCTGAGATAGATTGGGTTGCTACAACCGCCTGATCGATGGATTATGGATAATACACTTTAATTTTAATGAATAACACTAATGGAATTGTGGATCATGGGAAGACCTTTAACTCCCCGATAATAGACGAGACAAGTCTAGTAAAAATAATAGGCTCAGATTTTTCTGGATGTGAAGCGATCGATCCTCACCAAGTAATGAAGAAACCAACAAGGGGAGCCAATTAGATTTTTTGGGAGTAGCGAGGGACCTCACAGAAAAATGGTGTAGGGAGAACCTGTCAAGTGATCATGAACTAATCAACAGCTTCAAAACAGATAGATCTGAACTAAGGTTTTTATTTCAAAAGGCTAGACTTAAAAGAATTAAGAAATTATTAGGAAGTGATGAACTGAAAGAACTGTAGGAATAAAGTGGAGGACCCTGGAATTACTTTCAGCAACAGCTGGTCAGAAAAATATCAGAAAGCCCTGTATCCCAAGAAAAGAAAAAAAACATGGCAGGATTGTAGACAAAGCTGATGAGCAAGGCATCAGAAGTGATAAGAAAAAGCAGAAAGCCTACAAGATGGAAAGGAGGATTAGCAAAAGAAAAGCTACCTAATGAGTGTCAGAACATGTAGGAATAAAGTGAAAAGGCCAAAGCCAGTAAGCTGGACCTTGCAAAGGAATTAAAACCAAATAGTAAAAGGTTCTATAGCCAATAAATATAGAAGAAAACAAAGAAGAAGTTAATGGACCTAATATCACTTGGTGGATATGAGGTAAGATTAATCTAGCAGGCCCAATAATCTAAACAATACTTTGCCTCAAATTTTTAATTAGGGGCCTAATGAAGATCTGGGGGATAATGGTAGGATGGCAAATGGAATGGAGGCAGAACATACAACCACATCTGAAGTAGAACCAATCGCAGCGTAATGGCGAACAGCGAGGGTACAACTAAGAAAGAACGGCAACCATAAATTGCAGCCATTAGCAAAATCTTAAGAATCATAAACCATGATGACTGCCTAAGGGATCTATTTTTATCTACAATGAGGACAATACAACATGGTACAAAGAGATCATACCAAACCAACCTGACTCCTTCTTGAGATGGTAACGATTTAGACAAAGAATGCAGTTGGATTTAAATTACCTCAGTCAGTATGGCATTTGATACAGTTCAACAGTGGAATTTATAGGTTAAATGAAAAGATCAATATAAAATTGGAAAGGTGGATAGGAACCTGTTAAACGGGGACTACAAGTGTTGTACTGAAAAGGTTGAATTGTCAAGCTAGAAGAGGTACATGGATGTTTCTTATCAGGGAATCAGTTATGGACCAATCTTATTAATCATTCATATCGACTTGGCACAAAAAAAGTGGGAAGGGCATATAAAAGTGTGATGACACAAAACTAGGAGGTATTCGCTACACAGAAGAAGGACCAGATACAATACAGGAAATTCGTATACCTGTAAACGGAGTAATGAATAGATAAATTTTAATAGCTGAAAAGGCAAAGTCATGCATTGGATAATAACAAGAAATTTTATATAAAAATGGGGACACACATCAGTTGGAAAACAGAATAGGAGAAGACCCGAGTAATGGTTATCACAGGAGACATGTACTGCAAAGTATAAGGCCGTTAAAAAACGATGCGTTTTGGTCATCAGGTGAAGTTATTCAGCAAACATAAGGAGGTTTAGACCGTTATACAAGGCACTGGTGAACCTCATCTGAAATACTAGCGTCATTCCGCTCCATGTAAGAAGATCTTGATTACAGCAGTAAGTATTGCCCAGGCTGTGATCAGAGATGAGGAGGGATCTGAGTTACTACAGAGAATTCTTTCCTGGGTGCTGGCTGGTGAGTCTTGCCCACATGCTCAGGGTTTAACTGATCGCCATATTTGGGGTCGGGAAGGAATTTTCCTCCAGGGCAGATTGGCAGAGGTCCTGGAGGTTTTTTGCTTTCCTCTGCACATGGGGCACGGGTCACTTGCTGGAGGATTCTCTGCTGCTTGAGGTCTTCCAACCACAATTTGAGGACTTCAATAACTCAGACATAGGTTTGGGGTTTGTTACAGGAGTGGGTGGGTGAGATTCTGTGGTCTGCATTGTGCAGGAGGTCAGACTAGATGATCATAATGATCCCTTCTGACCTTAAAGTCTATGAGTCAATGAGTCTATAAGTATATCTAAACCATTCCAGACAGATGTTCCTATGTCCTGTTTCAGTGATGGGGATTCCACAACTTCCCTAGGTAACCTGTTCCTGAACTTACCTATCCTTATAGTTGGACATATTTCCTAACATCCAACCTAAATCTCCCTTGCTGGAAACTAACCAACTTACTTCTTGTTGTACCATCAATGGACATGGAGAACAGCTGATCATAGTCCTTTTTAGAACAGCCCTTAACATATTTGAAGACTGTTATCAGCTCACTCCTCAGACTTTTTATCTCAAGACTAAAAAAGCCCATTTTTAAAATTGTTTTTCAAAGGTCAGTTTTTCTAAACTCTTTATCATTTTTGTTGCTCTCCTCTGGACTCTCTCCTATTTGTCCACTTCTTTTCTAAAGTGTGATCCAAAACATATTAGCATATTCTCCCTCAGTCATGCCCCAAGTCAGTGATGATGAAGATGAAAGGAGAGTAGAGGGTGCTAAGGATCAGCAAGGTGTGATAGATCTGGAGAAAGATTATGTTCCTGGCGAATACAATCTGCAATTTTTTTGGCTGGTGGCCCCACCCACGGCCATCTGGGACAGGCTGATTGCCAGCAGTTTGAAGGTGAGTATAAAATGAAGCATCCTTTAAATTAATAATAGTCACACTTAGTGAACATGCTTTTTTATTAGAGCATGAGGCTTATGGCCAAAGCAAAATTAGCCTGCCTGAGTGCATGAACACAATGTGTTCAAAAAAAGATGTGGGGAAAGAGGGAATGGGATAATGACTGCACCTGCAGGCCATTATCTTTTCTCTCTCTCTCTTTTTTCCCTTCTTCTTCTTTGGTGCTAGGTCAGCAGCTGCCTTATAAGCAGGCTTGTTATGCCTGATACTATTGCGATGCACGCTGGCCCTCTTAGATCCAGTGTGGCTCTGTTGCCCTGCCTGTTCTGATGTAGAGGAGGCAGTGTGCTGTTCAATGGTTATGGTGCAGGATGAATTGAATTATCTGGGTCCAGGCAATCTCTAATCGTGCTGGCCAGAATGAACCAAATGTGCCCACAATATTCCATAAGTGGAAATTCACCCAAAGAAATTTCAACCCTTGCATCCCTTGGAAATGAGAAGGAGCGTGTGCTGCAGCACTGGGCCCATGAAGAGTCTGAGGAAGATACCTACCCTCCACTGATAACACGGGATGGGTTCTTTAGACTTATGTGACAGTTGCCTTCTGAAAGTCCCAGAGTGCCAGGCCAACTTGAGAACCAAAAGATGCAGCCAGATTTTCAGAAAACTACAGCTAGTTTTGAAAATTCCTCCAGTTTCCAAAGCAACCTAAAGGAAGAGCCCACCTTTCCTGCTTCATATCCCAAAGGACCCCTTTGAAAGGTCTCCTAGACATCCCATTGCATTCCAGAAGTCGTTGCCTGGTGTGAGACCCCTATTTATTGACACAGAAAGCATTAAGGATCCTTGAGCTCCAACTGTAGCAACAAAAACTAGAGTGAGTGTTTTGAGATAAAGGTTTTGCAGCCATTGGTAATCTCTATTCTAGCAACAGATCTGTCGATTCACATAGTGAGCATTAAAGACTATGTGAAAATCTTTGGAGGACAATTTCTGCTCTGACTTAGCTACAATAGTGCAACTCATTCAAGTCAATGGGATGCAATCGGTAGAACATTTTTTGCCTGAGATTTCTAGGATAGAAATATGCAGAATCTGCCCTACAACTAAAATATGACAAAGGCTGCTGGTTGTGAGATTAAAATCCTGTTTTCTATGAATTGTGTGAGATGCTGCACATGTTTTAACTGGGGCTTGTTGACATTTTGGTTGCTGAGTTTAGAAGGTGAATTGTTTGGAGATGCCAGATAGTTCTAGATTTCCTACTGGGTTTTGGAACAGCACAGTGGATCTCGGGACTTTAATCCTCCAAATGAAATCAATGGAGACAAGTAGAAGGATTCTAATGATGGCTACTGGGATCTACACAAAAGAAGGCATGAAAAGACATCTATTAATAGGACAACCGGGATCAGATTAATGTTGTCCTGATGCATAGGCACTTCACGGCATGCCTTCCCCAATGGATCCACTCTCATGCCATGGTTTCCAACCCCCACAGACCTCCTCTGCCAGAAAGGCCAGTTCGTGGAGGGCCCCAGAGAGGCAACAGGGGAATTCTCGCATCCTGCCACACAGACTTCTCTTCTGGGGTAGTATTGGCAAGGTCTGGCAAGGTCTCCCAGAGCAGTGGGTCTGGGCATTAACACCCGATTGAGATGAATGGGTAAGGCACTCCCTCCTAGAGCCATTATTTCAGGCTTTCTGCAGACTTAGGTAGGCGTTGTTGCATTTGTTAAATAGGGGTCAAGTTTTTCTTCACAATCATGAGAGCTAGAAACCACTTATTAAAAAAATGAAACCAGAGATTGTGATGTAACCACATGACTCCAAGAGGTGGGGCCTAAGAAGCTATGCCCTAATTTGGCCTTGAGGATAACTAAACATAACAGGTTGGAGGCAGGAAGTCTTCAGCGTTTGGTTTTCACAAAGTCTGGAATTTTTTTTGGAAGGAGTGTGGGAGAAAACACAACCTCCACCTCTACCTATGTACAGGGAGCCTTCTAATAGAACAAGTATTCTAGGAAGCCAGACTAGATGACAAATGAAATGGACCCCTTGGGAAATAATTTTCTTGGACATGGCACATGGTGGAAGGTTGTTAAAGGAACTTTTGTTTGACTCCCTCCCACACACACTTTTTTTTTAAAGGGTAGGATTTATATTTTTAATATCTGCAATTGAATCCACGTGCTCTCTTGGGACCCTCATTAGTATTCATTTTAGCAGCACACAATAGGCTCTTGCAGCTGCCCTCTCTGCATTATTTACCAAGACAGATACAGCAGCTGTTAAAAGAATCGTAATAAAGCAAAAACCTGCTATCATCCAACAATCTGAGAGGGAGCCTTCAAAGACTATGATGTCTCTTTCAAGTTCTGTCGTTCCCCCATTATCATCAGTGGACTCTACTGTGACTATATCTGGCATTTTGCTTTGTTCAGAACAACATTAATATGCCAACATAAATTTCACTTGGTCCTTCTGTATCTAACACTACTTAGCCTTCTGGTTTTTTTGCTTTGGCTAAGACATACCTTAACTGGTCATCTATTACCTACATAGCAAGGAGAGATCTGAGGCTATGTGTAAGACATCTTGCTATGTGGAAAACTAAAAAGCAAATAGGTTCATCAGTTCCAGCCACTAAAGATTAATAATTTACCCTTTGTCACTTCTGTGGTAGAATTTGTGAGCAATCAGCTCCACATACCGCAGCAGAAAAGGGGAAACAGAGCTATTGGTTAAAAGACAGATTCCATCTTCTGCAGTTTACCAGCTGAATTATTAAACCAAAGCTTGATTAAAAGCTGTTTTAAGGACCACTAAGATAGACATAGAATGTAAGTTTGTGTGCACAATGCCTAGCACAACGGGGAACTAGTGCAATTGACAAAATAAGTATATTTTAAATGAAGGAAGGTTCAATGGGTATGAAGCTCCCTCACATGTTAGAAGGCAGGGACATGTATTGGGTATGGCCACTTTATGAGTGAAACTTTCTATATAAATAAAAATACAATCAGCAGCTTTCCCTACAAGATTTAATAATCAGGACTATTAAAGATTCTTTTTTATTATACAACACATGGCTAAGGACATGCTTAATGGAACTAAAGGAAACATTCACTTAAATTTTAAGCTCTTTGGGGCAGGGCCCGTCTTGACATATGTTTGTATGTCACCTAGCACAGTAAGCCCTGATAGGGGTCCGTAGGAGCTAGAGCAATAATAAAATAATAATAATAAATAAATAAAGTTTAAAAGTCAGTCCTGTCTCTGTTCCCTCTTGGTTCGCAAGGCTTGAAAGGAAGCAGAACTTCTTCAGGTTTTCTGTATATGGCGCAGACCTCAGAAAGGCAACAGATGAGAAATCTGCAACAGCAGTATGGCTCTCCCCAAGGCAACATATCCATTATATCAAAGTCCAAGTGTCAACCTCCACTATCATTTTTGGCATTTAGTTCAGACATATCCCCATTTGCAAGTGTTCCTCTGATATATAAATGTTCCCTCCCATCACTCAGTCAACATGAGTGGGGTAGGTTTTGACATCTTTCCTAGAAGTGGCCTCTGCAACAGTGCTGGATGGTTAGACATGAGTAGTAAAATGTATTCCAGTAGCAGGTATTAGAGACAAATATTTCTTGCACTTACACTGGTGTAAATTAGAAATAGGTCCACTACAGTCAATGGGCTTATACTGATGTAAAACTGGGGAAAGTGAGAGGAGAATTAGAGCCCGTGAATCAAAATTAGATGGGAAATACCTATTAGCAAAACAACCTACCCAAACAAAACCAAAACAACCAACCAAATAACCAAACTGGCTAAGTCAGGCCAAGTAAGCAAGCCCACTTCCCTGGGACACTAATGGTATGTGTACACTGCAGCTGGAAATGTACTTTCCAACACAGATAGACATATGTGCTTGAATTTTGATCAAGTTTAACATGATAAAAATAGCACTGGCATCACTGGCATCACTATACCTTAATTGTCAGTTCCTGTACCACTGGTCAATTGCCAAGTTCACAGTTAGTGGCCATGGTAAAACTAAATGCCAAATTCTCCCCTGACCCTCATCCTCTGCAAAACCCTCGATTCTGATACAGGATGTAAATCAGAGCAGAATCTGTCCACAAGTAGCCTGTTTCAATTCAGAGTAGCTTTAAATTCAAACAACTGTGTTACTTAGGCTTCCAGTTCAATGGTGAATCTCCTTTGGGTAGAATCTTTCTAAAAGTTGGATACAACCTGTCATTTAGAAGAGGGTCAGCCTTGTCTTAAGGACTGTTCATAGGACATGGAGCCATTCACTTCTGGGCCATTCTTTGGCCAAGTTGGACATGAGTTCTTATAGCTGAGTATGTTAAAGCATAGTCTGAATGCAGAGAGAAATGATTGTGCAACCACCATGAGAGAGTGACGACTGAGACAAAGAGGCAACCGTTCTACTTCAAAATCCAAAACATGGGGAAATGAAAGACAGATATTTCCTCAACAATTAGGAGCTGTAAACAATTTTTTTTCATCAAAAAGTAATGAGGGAAAACCTGCCTAATCCTGGGAGAAAAGTAACGGAGAGCTATGTATCGACCTGTTACCAGATCAGGAATGGATAGTAATCACAAAAGGATATAAAGAATCAAACCCCAGTGAGAGCATATAGCCCCATCCTGGGTGGATCGTAATTACTTCTGACAGATACCTGAAGGAGCTGTGTCTTCTTTTTATGCTTTGGCTACACTTGTATAGCTTGTCATGCCAATTAAGTCTTATTGAATTGAACTGAATTGAGGAATGAGTCATTGGTTGTAATCCAGTTTCTAGTGTGCAGGTGTCCACTTTGAATAACACATCACAGTAATAATTTGGCACCATGTAATGTTTTGCCTGTATTGGGTATAACCTGTCAGCAGCAGCCAGCTCTGCCCCTAAGGAAATTATTTGGGTCACAGAGTGATTAAGGGGGAAAAAAGGCATTACAGGTTATGGACATGATCCAGTTGAAAGCCCACTGCAATCAACAGGAACCTTTCCATTGACTTCAGTGAGATCTGGCTCTGGCTCTACATGCATGGTTTCTAAATGGACCACTTCCCCTCCCACAATAAGCATTTTGCAAAGAGCTAACCACTCATACAGTCAAAGAAACAGAATTAGCAGATCATCTGAAATAGCTCCAACTGGCAACTTCTAACAGAGTTATAACTATGGATGGTATTTTTCCTGGAATCCTTGTGAGAGGGTAATGACTGAACAGACACAGAAACTGGACTCCCCCAGCACCCAAGAGATGGTCTGGTCATTCAGGTTTGATGCACATAATGTGGGATAGTGAAAAGAAACTTGAGCTGCAACTGCCCACATTGCTGTATGTGTTTGATTGATAAACAGCAAATTTCTGTATTCGGTGCTGTGAATCACGACCTTTGACCAGCACTAATTTCACCCTAGGACTGACAGCAAACCAGCCAATGTGATCTGTGGGTGGGAAGGTGTTCCAAAGCTTATACTTCAAACATCTTCTCTTACAGGAAGGGAAGTGTTTGGGAGGAAAAAAGGCAAGCTCATTGACTTGAAAACTCTGAATTGATTTGTAATTCAAAGCAATTTTAAATTTAATGCTAAAGTAATGTAGCATGAGAGGGCAGATTAAAGTTCCAATTTGCTTTTCAACTGTAGAAATTAACTGAAAAGCTCAGGGTAGGTATAATGGGCTTTAAAGGATTTTAATGAGACATAAGAATAGGCTCTAGGATTTTACTGAAAGCAAATGAAAAAAAAGACCCTTTGTTTAGCTGTTGCTGACATATGCTCTATTTCTGCTCATTTCAAAGGCAGGAACAGGAAGATCAGTGCAGGTTCATATTGTGCAGCAGAACCTGGATGTTGTTGTGTGAACTTGTCTTCAGCTGAACAAGAACAAAAGAGACAGATTACTTTTATAGTGATGTTGCAGTTCTTGTTTTTACCCCTTTATACCTTATTATAAAGCAAGGCTGGATGAAACAGATGTAAGTGTCAGTATTACCAAAAAAAAAAAAAGTCACCAATTCACCCGTATGCTGTATATTCCATACAGGCAAGATTGTGCCTAGACCAAAACTTCCCTTGGCTACATAGGTAAACTTCCATAGTCATCAATGGGAGTTACACCCTTTTGGGCCAATTCTTCCATATTTACATGAAATAGTATTTTATTTAGCAAGTAAAACCAATGAGCCAAATTCTACTCTCCTTTATTCTTGAATTATTACATTGATATAACTCCACTGTCTTCAAGAGTTGTGTTACACTGTATTTACACTGGTGTGAGAGCAGAATCTGGCCCCGTGGGGGAGATACTATTCAGTCAGACCTGAACACAAAGGTTTCCAATGGGATAGGGTTGTAATACTCCCCATTCCTTAAAAAGAATATAAAATAAAATTCTATTGCTTTCTACAGGAATAGCCACCCAAATCCTGCAGTCTTACTCCTATAAGATGTAGGGCTTTGGGTCATTACTGTAGGATAATGTAATTTATTTTTGGTAAGGTGGAGCAAGGAAATACAAACACCTGGAAGAGAAGTGATAAGGAGCTGGCCTACTGCACAGCATGCACAAGGCCACATGTGGGTGCCAAGCTGCTAGAGCTGGCACCATTTACATCTGGATCTCCAGAAATGGTACAGTTTCTTCTAATGAGAAGCATGGTTCCCTCAAAGTCTGAACTGGATAAGCACAGATTTTAGATTTAAGTGTTGATCTGCCGTTGAAATATGAAGGGATCAGATTCAATGAACCCAGTATTGGAAACCCTTTTTTCCCCTGTATGTTCCTCATGCTTTAGCTCATCAGACCACAAGTGGCTTCTAATGAAGCAGAAGGAACCGTACCGCAGGTATGACAGAGGGAATACCAAAATTCCATCTTTTTCTAAGAGGTCACACAATAAGATGATCGAAATGGATTCCGCAATGGTGATGATTGCTAATTTGTATTATGGTAGTAAAATTCATATATTAATATCATAATAATTATAAAATGTAATAAAAAGTGTACTTTCAGCTGCTTTTCTGAATGCATTTTCAAGAGGTGTTGTGGGAATAAATACATTAAAAATTGTGAGACACTCAGCTCTGATGGTAAGGGCAGACGTATAATACCTAAGATTCTGACAAACTGATGTCTCAGTTCCTTATGAAGCCAGAACTTTTTAATTTAAGGAATTGTTGACACTAGATACAGTATTTCACCAGTGACAAAAAGCAAGGGCTGCACTGGCAAATTCCCCAAACCTTACAATTGCCCTGATTTCCTCATACTTCTACTCTTGATAAGAAACAAAACTAAAAACAGATGTGACCTAATTATCCCTTCCTTGCCAGGTGAATAGAGACAGGTTGTTATTTACATTCACTTGCAATGGATCAGCTTTATCCCCAGATTGAGAGGGCATATGGGGTTGGGGGGAGTCAGCATTTCAGGGTCTGCCAGGCTATCCTTGGAGCTGAACCTCTTCTAATTCCAATGTAAGTAACTTAACAGTGGGGTTCAGTTTCAGAGCAGGACAGGTGGAGGATGGTATCTGCTCTGGGAAAGCTTCCAGAAAGAGGGACAAGAAAAAAAGATGAATATGATCTGCCTTCCTGCTAATGAGAAGAGCAGGGCATGATGCTGAGTTCCCTGAAAATGATGAGTGCGTGGGCAATCTAACTCTATTATTTTAATGGCTTGGAGCCTGGGCAGACTGCACTAATGTATTGATACTTCAGAGGGACAAGGAAACATTTTTAGATTTCATTTACTTAATGGCTTACAGATTAATTGAGTTCCAGACAGACCTGGACATTGTTCAGCTAGTTTTAAATATATCACCTCGCTGATAGCATTCTTTGCAAAAGTCGCTTTGGAAATGGAAAATTAGACTGAAAAATGTTACCAAAAATAAAAAAAAAAACACCTCTCCTGGGAAATTAAAATAGATGATGGCAAGGAAAGAGGATGGGGAATGAAAACGAGAGAAAATGGATAGTGGTAGTGAGAAAATTTGTCACTCAGTGAGCATAGTGGTTGAAAATAACTAGAATCTGTGTCAAAGCCACATTGCATTTAGCTAATCTTGTCCTCACCCCCACCTCTTTCCCCGTCCAAATACATTTTCTGGGATTGCAACAAAACTTCATGCCATTTAAGGTCTAAGCCAATGCACAATGAAGTCAGTGGGGATTGAGTCCTTACAGAAGTTCCTCATCATAGATTCCAAGGCCAGAAGAGACCATAGTGATCGTCTAGTCTGACCTCTTGTATAGCACTGGCCATACAATTTCCCCAAAATAATTCCTAGAGCAGATCCTTTACAAATATCCTATCTTGATTTAAAAATGGTCAGTGATGAAGTTCCAATGGTGAATTAGTCTCACTGTTAAAAAGGTACTCCTTATTTCCAGTCTGAATTTGTCTATCGGCAACTTCAACCTATTAGACCACGTTATAGCTTTCTCTTGTACATTGAAGAGACCATTATTAATATTTGTTCCCTATGTAGATACTCATAGACTGTAATTAAATTACCCCTTGACTTTTTCTTTCTTAAGGTAAATAGATTGAACTTCTTGAGTCTATCATTCTAGAACATGTTTTCTAATCCTTTAATCATTCTTGTGACTCTTCTCTGAATCATCTCCAGTTTATTGACATCATCCATGAATTGTTGACAGCAGATACAGTATTCTACCAGTAGTCACACACCAGTGACAAAGACAGAGGTAAAATAATCTCTCTATCCCTACTCGAGATTCCCATTTATGCAGCCCAGGATCACATTAGGTCTTTTGGCCATGGCATCGTACTAGGAGCTCATGTTCAACAGATTATCCAACATAATCCCCAGATTGTTTTCAGTCACTGCTTCCTAGGATAGAATCCCCCACCTTGTAAGTATGGCCTATCTAGTTTGTTCCCAGATGTACACATTTAGTCATATTAAAATGCATATTGTTTGCTTGCATAAAGTTTAGCAAGAGATCTGCATCACTCTGAATCAGTGACCGGTCCTCTTCATTATTTAGCATTCCCCTCAATTTTTGTCATTTGTAAACTGAATCAATGATGATTTTATGTTTTCTTCCAGCTCATTGGTAAAAATGTTAAATAACATAGGGTCAAGATCCAAACACCGCATGATCCTACAGACACACACCCATTCCATGATCATTGCCCATCTACAATTACATTTTGAGACCTATCAATTAGCCAGTTTTTAATCCATTTAATCCATGTTAATTTTATATCATTCTATTTTTTTTAACTGAAATGTTGTCCAGAACTAAAATTTAATGGTAGCTTAAGTCCAAGGGATCATGACTTGATCGCTTTTACAATATACAAGCAGAGTGTGCTGCAACACATTTTGTTAGGAAATTGCCATTTATAATGGTTAGAAATACCAAGGATGATTTAATGCTGGCAGCATGAGACCTCCAGCATGTGTCATTCAATTTGAAATTCTCCCAAGATCACACAGCTTCCTCCCACCCCTTACACATTATAGATAGGTATGCAAAGAGACAGTTATCCTGTTCTCCAGTGTGATTGGGTAGTCTGTAGCAGGCACCAACTATATTCCATCTTATGGTTTATCTGTTAGGACACTGACCCATAAACATTCAATATCATTTTCTTCCGAGTTATCAGTGACTCGTAAATAGGTAATCCCATTTTTTTAAGAGAGTGCCACTCCTCATCCCCTTTTGCCTACTCAGTAATTACTTAAATAGGTTATAACCATTGATTTGATCATTCCAACAGTGCAAATCATCCCATGAGGTTTTAGTAATAATTCTAGACCAAATTAATGCTCATAAATGATCAGTTCAAATTCTTCTTGTTTGTTGTCCAGGCTCCTACTATATGTGTATAGGCAATTTAAAAAATTTCTTCATATCCTTTGATTCCTTAATTAATATTGTTCTTAACATCTCAGCTTTGTACTAATTGTTCATTGCTGGTATGTATGCCGACTGAGAGAGGCCATAGCATTTTTTAGGCCATGTCTGCAAAACAATTTCACCCCTTCACTCCTGGCACCAAATGGAACTATTTCTCTATCTACCAGGATCATACCCCTACAGAGTCAGGGTTTGGGTAAGGGCACTAAGATGATTATTTAAGACAAACCTAAATTTTCATTAGTAAGGTAAAATTGGGTCTGCTTCATTTGGGAAGGTAATTTAGGTTTGTTTCTCCTCACAGACTAATCCCCATGCAAATTGTAGGAGGAAAGCAAATATATAATTACCACATGTGGGTTTCCCCGCACCCACTGTTAATGACTCTGCACGAGAAACAGAACTTAAAGAGTTCATGACTGCACTGGAATATAAAAGTGAAATTAACAAAGTACTTTATTTACCATGATTTATAGGATTCCTCCACATAACTATGTTAATTATCCTAATCAATAGCAAGGGCTAAAGAGTTTGTTAGTGCATGACAAACGGGATGAGTCAAATTGCTGTAATGGTTGAGTCCGTTTGCCAAAATGTAGCAGGATGTAGCAGCATTCAGAGATTGCTACTTCTTGAGAGACATATGCATTTGTCAGTGTGCTATACATGTTGAGCCTACAGAGCCTAACCCAAGAACTTGTAAGTGGATGAAACATTTGAGATACAAGGATTGTTGGATCGGATAGAGAGATTTACATGTGGCAATGGTAAGATTTAACATGTATTATTAGGAAGATGTAGTAAGTTTTGGAATGCTGGAATATTTTGAATCTATAAAGTCCTCACCTTCTGAAACAAGGAGTCTGACTAATCAATACCATGATTGTGTAAAAGGAAAGTAATTCAGAACTGAAGACCAGCACAGCTTTTCTTGCATTATAAAACTTCCTTTAAAGCAGGAATTTCACACTGAGAAATACAAAACAGAGACAAATATATCAAAGTACAGAACTGTGTTTCTAGCTTGCAATTGTCACAATTTTCCTTGCTATAACTGTTAATTAACAAAGATATTTGCAGATAGTTAGGAAACCACAAATATGTACACAACTCGTAGCCTGAATTTTCATTCTCCTAATTATAATGAGGGTACTTCATTTAAATACACATGTTCTAATAGGCATCCATCCACATGCTGCATTTAGATGCATGTATAACCATAATTTCCCTAGGTGCCAGCTTCAGTATAGATTTAGAGGTTTTATTTAAATACCTATATTTGCAATTTGGGCCCTTTGCTGTCAAACATTTTGGATCTCAGCCATGCACAGGCATGTGGGATGAGAAAGAGTGGTTAGAAATCAAGGTGCCATCTCTCTTTGTCCCTGCATATAAGGATCATGCAGTCTCTGTGGTCTCCTCAGCACAGGATGACTTGAAGCTAGCACCCACAGTGGCACTTACCTATTCAAACGGCCAGCCTTTGCTGTGGCCCCTCCCTCTCTTCAGAATATTTCTATTGTGTAGACACCAGGCAGGGGGTGAGGGATTTGTACATTGCCTGCCCGATGCACAGGGAGTATTGGAGTTTCCATAGGAATGATGCATCTCTGCACTGACACCAAAGACTTAAAGGCCCAGCCAGGCCCTTTGCATATTACTCCCATATATTTTTTCCCTTTAATAGCCTCAGAACATCCATGTCTCTCTCCAGCATCTAAGCCAGTAGTGCCAGCATTCAGGGCTACAGTCCATGGTGAAATTGAAGTCCAGCCTCTCCATGTCTTCCTTTAAGCACCTCTTTGTCATCTCCCTCTCCAATCCTTACCTGTCATAACAAATGACAGGAATCCTGTGTGGTTCAAACATTAATGGACTTGCTGTCTGCTGCTGGTGGAAACAAAGGCAGAGATTTTAAAATCTTTTGAGTCAGCTGCGGAGGAAGCTCAGCAGAAATACTGCAATAAAACTTCTAAGCTCTGAAGAACTGTTTTTCCTGATCGAGTTTCTGTGCAAAGAGACTTAAAAAGTGTTCTTATTGCCAACTCAATCCCCAACTAAAAGGTTTTCAAACCCTTCCTGTTTTGGAGAAAGCCTTTCTCAGCTTAAGAGGACCCAAAGGGAAGCGTATGAAAAGCAGGGGCTTGCTACTTCTAAGTCTGAGATTTCATGGACAGGGTGGATAGGCGTACAGCTAAGTATGACCCTTCCTTCTAAATTCCTGACTGGTCGGCATACAACTCTCTTGCATTTAAATATTGCCTCTTCCCTCCTAAATTAACAGTTGGCTATGTAATTTTATTTAAAATAAAGAAGTTTTGTTTCCAGAAATGCTAGAGTTACACTGAACGTTTTTGTTTGTTTGTTTGTTGGATTCTATGAACACCAAAGGCCATTCACCTACGTTGCTAGTTTAGAACAATGGTTTGCAAACTTTCTCATATTGCTGATCATTTCTTAAATTAGATGGTCCATGAGGTGGGACCAACCTCTTCCACCAGTCCCAAGTAAGAAAGAGGAGCAATCTATCCGAGATAAAATGAATAATGACATGCATCCGACGAAGTGGGTATTCACCCACAAAAGCTCATGCTCCAAAACGTCTGTTAGTCTATAAGGTGCCACAGGACTCTTTGCTGCTTTTACAGATCCAAACTAACACGTCTACCCCTCTGATAGTTGAATAATGATAGAAATTCAGTAACCCAAATCCTGACATTCTGATACAGATTTTTACTTAGCCGTTGCATACAGGCAAAACCCCTTCTGGATTTATTCAGAGTTGTCTCAGTAAAGATGAGAACAACTTACTAAGGACTTTAGGATTTAGCCTATCATGTTTTATTTTATTCTGGATCATTTTCCTTTTGATTCAGTGAGAGCAGAATTGTCTATTGATTAGTAGACATTCACTATGGAGGGTTCAATAGGTGTTTTTGCATATGCTGAGTCTCATGGATAGCAAATTGAGCTAACAGGAAAGAAACAAATTAACACTGCCTGTGCCTACATATTTTAAATACTCTTCCAATAAACTTTCTGTGGGAAATTATTACCTCTTACCTCAACCCACCCAGCAATAATTCTCCAGAAAGGTTTCCATCAAGGAAAATATACAGGTATATAAAAAGTATGCCAGATTGTTGGCAATCCTATTAATTATTATTTATTTCTTCTTATATTATTATTATTGTTACTTATTTGTATGACAGTAACATCTAGAGGCCCCAACTGAGCTCAGGCTCTAACTGTACTAGGCATTATACATATACATAGTAAGAGAAAGTTCCTGCCCTGAAAAGTTTATAGTCAAACTAGGCAAGACAGACAAAGCTGAGCATAACAGAGTCCTCAGAGAGCCAGGTGGCTTACTGATTAGCACACCCACCTTGCAGTCTCCAGCCTCCCAGCAGGAAGGGCCTGCAGTCCATTTCCTAATCCTTGTATGGGGCTTATCTTCACCTCAGGGTTTTCAACATCCTTATCTTCTCCTTACTAGAAGGGGGTGGAGTGGAAACAAGGTTTATGCCCCCCCCCTGCAACAAGCGCAGTTGCTAGGGAAGCCCGGGCCCACCCACCCCACCAGGCTCCACTGTAGGGCCCTATGAGAGAATAGTGTCCAGTACTCTGGAGTACCCCCGATCTGCCTCCCTCAATCACCGCCTACCATCCATTTCCCCAAGCATGTTCAAGTCCAATCTGAGATAGCAAAGGGGAAAAAAAGACAACTAAACTTTCAGCCCCCGTGGAGCTCTATAGGCAGCCTTGTTCTTGAGCCCTCAGAGTACATCTGTCTTCCGCCTCAGCCTTCCCCTTCTGAGCTGAGTTGCCACATTCAGCTTCCTTTCCAGTTGGAGCATGATCTACAGGCCTGGCGAAGGGTGGGGCTGGGGGTTACCTGGCTCAGTGTTTTCCTTTAACCCCTTCAGATGCACTGTGGGGTTTGTGTCCCCCCTCACAGTGGGTAAAATAAGTCTTATTATCACAATTTAACAGATAAGGAACTGAGGAACAGAGATGGGGAGAGACTTGTCCAAGATTACATAGAAAGTTGGTGGCAAAGCTGGAAAATGAACCCAGAACTCTTGTTTCCCAGACCAGTGTTTCAACCAGAGATGATCCTTCCTCTTCCACTGTCCCCAGCTTGAAGCATATTTTAAATGTGTCTGTTGAAATCATAATGTTCTTTTTCTGGAAAATGAACTCCACTTTTGCTGTTTCATGGAATTAAGTTTAGAGAAACACTGTTGTTTTGGTATTCAATCTGAAACTTAGTATCAAGTAAAGCTGAGTGAATAATTTACAATACATAATACAGGTGTATAATGAATTTAAACGTCTTTCCTGTTCACCAATTATCTGCAAGCTGCTTACAGTTTTCCCATTTAATTTGTTGTTGAATACTTCCGGTGAATATTTCTCAGTCTGGAGATTGCTTTTGAGCAGTTTGCAAATGGATGAAATTTGAGATTTACTGGTTAATTTTGGTTGGATGAGTCATATTATTTGTGTTCCATCACTGATGAGCAAAGTTACTGGGGTGAATACTTTCATTTCTATGTTAAACTACCTTTTTTTTGGTTGAATAACAACATTATAGTATGTGAGAAACAAAGCTACAACTGGTCAGGGGAAGTTATTGTGAAGAGAGGAGCAGTTTCTGAGGAGTCTTGGGTCATTTCCAGAGAAGGCCTTGGAAATTAACACCAGCCCTTTAAATTGGACCCTGTGTCTGTGGGGAGCAGAAAGGGAAAAGGAGCCGGGGTACAGTACTATAAAATAAAGGGAGGGAAAATGTGGGAACAAGTGAATATAGAGGGCAGGTGAAGTACAAGAGACCTGAAAGAGCTGGTGAGTTGGGAAGGAGATGAGTGAGGAAGGGAGAACTACAGTTTAGTGATAGGGGAGAAGACACAAAGTGATGCAGGTTTAGGAGAACTGAGCTCATGCTGAAGAGCCACCCAAGCAGACCAAGGTTTATACCTGCGGTTCTCAAGACTGTATGCAGTGGACTACAACCACAAGTACAGTCTGTGAAGCATGTGGGGATCCTTCTGCATGGAAGGAGCTGTTGGCTAAATGTAAGATCATCATTGCTTCTGATTTTTCCTCTTTGCTGTTTATACTACTGCTAGACTTCAAAGTAGTCAGCATCCCACATCGTCCTCATCTGATGCCAGTGCTTCAGGCCAGAGGCATAATAACAGAGGCAGAGTGGGAAACATGACAAACAATGCCTTCAGCACAGTCTTTCCCCTATTAAAGAATCCTCCCCCACTGGCTAATTCATGAAAAGCTATTAATGTCAGTAATGAGAGAATGGGAAAAACAACAACATTCTTTGTGGAGGCTAGTGGCAGCGGTTGGTGGAAAGAATCATAAACAAATCAGTTTCAATTAATTCAGGAGCTCATTCAATTATCCTGTCTTCCCACAGCACTGGACTCTTGGAATGTCAGCATATGAACATTGGTATGATGTACAAACACAAGATGATCACAAAACAGAAAGACAACATACTCTGAGTTTCAATCTATGTGGTGGATAAATGGTTCATTTTAGCACTTTACAATATTTACAGATTAATTAACAGATGGGTAAAAAAAAACCCACTTTGTTAACAGGGATTAGGGTGGAGGAGGTGGTGTGGGGTCTGTGAGGGAGTTTGGGTGCAGGAGGGGATTCTGATCTGGGGCAGGGGGTTGGGGTGGGGGGTGGGGTGCGAGGTGTAGGCTCTGGTTGGGAAGTACTTATTACAAGCGGCTCCCGACTGGCAGCACAGCAGGGCTCAGGCAGGCTGCCTGCCTGCCATAGGCCCACGCCACCCCCCGGAAGCCTCTGGCTGCTAGCACGTCTCTGCATGATCCTTTGGGGGAGGGGAGCAGCAGGTCACTGTAGGCTGCCCACACTGGCCCTGTAGCTCCGGGAACAGTGCTGGGGGTGGGGGCAGAGTGTGGAGCCATCTCTCTCACCCCTTGCCAGGAGCCACAGAGACATGCCAGCAGCCAGCCTCTTCCGGGAGCGGCATGGGGCTATGGCAGGCAGGCAGCCTGCCTGAGCACCACTTTTAGCGGCCTGGAGATCACTGCCTGTGATTTATTTTTGTGCCACACCCCCGCTTGAGTTGGGGCACTGGGCTGCAGCACCTAAAGGCCCTGCCTTAATCCAGACCTAATAGCGTTTGTCTACCTACTGCTGGTAGAAATTATTGCCAGATCTGCTTTGTTTGCAGATTTTCCTGTTTTCATGGGTCTAACATGAAACTCCAGACTTTGGGTTTAAAAAAAAGGTTACTTATACCAAAGCTACTTATACAGTAAACTTTTGCCTTCCAAAGGTCAAGCTTTCTACTAGGGATGGAATCATCATTTTTAGAACCCTGGACTTGGGATGAAAAATGTGGGCCTGCAACTTGTAAGATTAAAATACAAGGGCCCAGATCATCAGCTGATTTCAGTTGGCTTAGATCTATCCGCTTACACCAATTTACACCAGTTGAAGAGCTGTCCCATTGTATTTTAATCTTACAGGTTGCAGGTGCATATTTTTCATCTCAAGTCCGGGGTTCCAAAAATAATGAGTCCATTCCAACTAGGAAGCTTGACCTTTGGAAGGCACAAGGTTGCAGCCAGATGAGTAGCCTTGGCCAGTGCAGGTTTCACTAAACTGATCACCTCTCTCTATTATTTCACAAATCTCTAAGTAAGTTTCTGTTTGCATCCATGACCTTCTATTACACTCAGCATTGCTTGTAAAATTTACATTGAAAAGGTAGGCAGGGGACTGCTACCTCACTAAATACAGGGGATCAATCAACACGACATGAACTTAGCTGATCCCCAAAAATGTAATCGGCTCAAGTCACCTAGCATCTGCCACACAAAATTAATGGAAATTTCAGGCATGCAATGCTGTTTCTAGAAACGTATTATAAAGTCAAATGCTCAAGGTAATCCACAATGCTCAAGGACCCTGAGTGTGCTAAGATAAGTGAAGGGAAAAACAAATGCCATACTGTGGTTTACAAAGTATCATTTAGGTGCTGGGAATTTACCAGTTTGTAGAACATTTACAGGGAATTCTACAATCTACAGGACAGTTACATTCTAAGTTTCTCAGCCTTCTTGGAAGGCACTAAGGAATCCAATGGAAAGTGAAGGCTTTATTTAGTGATAACATAGATCATTACAAAATTCAGGGGGACTTACAGCTGCCCTGACTAGCTCAGTACCACACTCCCCACAGGAACAAGAAAGGAAAGGAAACAGAAGAGAAATACAAAAAATAAGCAGTATGCAGAAAAGTTTCCCTCTGGTGGAGGAACTGACCAAATACAATAGGAAATTGTGCAAGGCGAGGGGACAGTTTGAAAGAGATAAGATCTGTGCTCAACATGTTCCTTAGAACTGATGAAAGTTATTGACAAGAAAAGGTTTTTGGCAAAAGGGCATTTTTAAAAAGAATTTATTTGCAAACCTCCCACCCCACATTACATTTTGTGGGGAAAAAACCCTTAGGTAACTTGATTTTTTCGTATCCAAATCATTGTCTATTACCACATTTTCAGATGGTGTGGTGTTGAGAGACAGATAGTATACCAAGCTGATTATTCAATCTTCACAAAGTGATCTTGTGCTACATTGGGTAAAATCAAATTATTTCACCTATGAAAACCTATGTTCAAATCCGAGCTTAGACAGTAAATGAAATGGTTGATGGTTTTATTCTAGTTACTAGAGGACTTTTTCATACAAGAAATCCATCATACATTCCAGCACAATTTTTCATGGTTATTTGACTCTCCTCAGCATTAAAGAGAATTGGAAGACTTGTGCGGACAGAGGCCTGAAGTATCAGAGGCTGGTGGCTGTTCAAGATTTAGGTGTATTGCAAAGTTGTGCTAGAGAAGCTTGCACAATGTCTACCTGAATTTGGCCTGGCTTGAGCCCTCTAGATAGATTCAGACTGGAAATAAGGCATACGTTTTTAACAGGGAGGGGAATTAACCATTGGAACAAGTTACTAAAGGTTGGGGTGGATTCTCCATCACTGGAAATTTTAAAATCAATAATAGATTTTTTTTTCCTGTAAGAGATGTTCAAACAGGAATTAATTCAGGTAAGTCATATAGCCTGTGTTATGCAGGAGGGCAGATGAGATGATCACAATGGTCCTTTCTGGTTTTTAATCCATGAATCTAATCTTTCATTTGCACGATCTCTAACTTCACCTTCCTATCCTACCATCAGTACTTCACTGAAACACAATTAGGGTCATTTAAGTGCTATATCAAATCCATCATATCCATGCAAACCCTTTAAAGTGAGAAAATGTTCAGTTAAGGGATCCATCTTTACCATGACATAAAAACGCACACATTACTGAACCTCTTCTGAGTTACAGACTCTGCCCCTCCACAAATAAATTCAAATTAACTACAGCATATAAATGTTACACATCACATAACACCAGATTCCTCCCAAACATCCCATTGTATCTTTAAGCCATGCTTTAATAGGAACTTTTAGTCTAGAATTTTTCCAAAAAAGAACAACATCAATGTGTCTTTAACATAATTTGTTTTGAAAAGAGAAGGCGAGGAAAAGGCTTTGATGGCTTGAAATGTAAAAATTGCTTTGTATCCAGTTTACTGTATTAAAATTGGTATTTCTGATCAACCCCAGTTCTAATGTCAAGATCTGTTAGATTAATCATTTCTTGATAGAATTTGTATCTCAGAGGTACCTGATGTCTACAGACTTTCCACCTGTGAAAAGACTTTTGGTTATTTTGCCTTGATCATGTATTTGTACCATTAATAAAATCAAATCTGTGTTTGCAATTAAAGAACACAGTTTTTAAGAGCTGTGCTTACAGCAAACATTTTACATCCAGTCATGAATGCTCTAAGTAAATCCCTTCATAATACAGTATAAGAGAAGAGAAACACAGAGTTAAAACCAAGGTATTCCACGGGCTTGGCATCAGGCTGTTATACAGAAAGGTACAAACTTAATAGCTATGACTTTAAGAACACAAAGGGTCACATTCTGAAAGAGAATGTGAGCTAACATGAACCAGAAGCATAATGTGCAAGACTACAGGAGTGTGTTAATCTCATAAAGCTTGATAAAGATGAAGGTAGGACTTTATATCTCATCAGCCCCCCAAATAATATATATTACAACTGGATCTTTTTTTAATTAATGATTTTTATATCCATGTTGACTCACACTCAATCAGCAGTTTTTGAAAATAAATGGCACTCTCAGATTAGTTTATTTTCCTCAGCATTTACCTATTTCTCAAATAAAATATGGACAAATTAAGGCTTTGATTCTACAGAGGTGCTGGAGACTAATCCTCAATCAATTCTCAATTTGCTAATTCTATGGTTTCCTAATCCATCCCTTGCTTAGCCTCTGGCTATACTTCTATCACCTTATGTGTATACAGGCTTATTTGTTATTAATTATTATTATTAATAATGTGGTAAGTGCAAACAATGTGCTCAGGACTGTACATTAAGACCTATGGGAAAAGATTATTCTTGTGCCAATGAGCTTGTAGACACCTCCAATCCTGCTCCCATTGAATTCATAGCCAAAACTTTCATGGGCTTCAGTGGTACAGGTCATTAAATGGTCATTCAACAATTTGTGATGCATTCCCCTACCTCACCCACTGACAAGGCTTAGCATTTATCTACCTCTTAGAAGTAGTTAGACTTCAGGAGGGATTTGAATGAGGAAAAGGCGTATGTGTGGGGTAGAGGGACAGGGAGAACATTCAAGGTGTATGGGAAAACATGGAGGAAGGTACAGAAACTACAGTAGGATAAGGAAACTGAGTGAGTGCCAGTGAGGCTGGGTTCCTTGGAGGAGTGAAGGATCAAGAATCAGTATGATGAGAAAGCAGAGTAGAGGTTTAAGCAGGGCTTACATGAAGAGAGCTGAAAGTGAGGACAAGATGAATGAATTTTATTCTAGAGCCTAATACTAGAAGGAAGCAATGAGGGGATTTATGGAGGGGGTATAATTTGAGGCATTTGAACAAGATTATTTTAACAGCCCCTGTCTGAATAGACTAGAGGGCAGTTAGACAGCCTGGGATCTCCCTACATTCAAACAAAGTCTCAGCACGACAAGCAGTCCAATGGCAAGTATTCTTCTCCTTCACAGGAAATAACAATCTAGGCAAATCCCCTGCTCATTCTAGGGCTTTCAAATACAAGTTCTTGTAGACAGAGAGTAAAATAAGAGCACTGCCTTCCTGAGGCTGGTTTCCCCTCTACCAAACTCCCACTGCTTGCTTTCTATGCTTTTTACACCCAGCACTGAGCCCTGATAGGTTACCAAGCCCAGCTGGATGTACTGTATGCCCCTTAACTTTTCCCTGTCTGCTTCTACACCATTGTAAAGCTAAGAAGGAAACAGAGAGCTGGGCTGAGACACACCCACCTACTCACACACCCAGGGGTTCGAAGAACTTCATGAGACCTAGATGTGTTGCAAATGTGAATCCTTCCCTGTCACTTGTGGGAGTCCAGTAGGCCAGAGAGAAGTAATCAAGGCGAGAGACAATCAAAGCATAAGCCAGGGTTTCAGTGGTGGGAGCAGAAGGAAAGCTCAGATGAAATGTGTTGCTGTCAACAGCTACAGATGAAAAGCTGCAATGGAATATAGAGAAATGTATTTCATGCGCTTCCCTGGGATTGGACTCTTCTCAACTGATTGGTGAGCCCTGAAAGAGCTCAGCATTATGTGAAGGCTGAGAGTTTTAAGAAGACATCCTTTTCTCCTCATCAAGTAATTCTTCTATGAATAATGATGGAAACTCTTCAAGCTGCTTTTAACAGAAGCATCTTGAGAGTAATAAGTGTGTTCATCCTGCAAGTGCATCCTTTTCCTCTCGCTATTAAACAGGAAAGCCTCTTGACATCCTAAACTTGACATCTCTGCATATCATGTAGTTGGGATGTAAATGCACTATTAGAATCAAACCAGGTGTTCTCATCTGCCAATTAAAAAAACATAGTGAAAGATCCTTATCTAATGTCTATTACCCTGCCTGCTGGAAACATTTCTTCACATTCTGTATTCCCCAGCTTGCACAAAAGATAAAAAAAAGAATTTTAAATTAAAATCTGGGCATAGTTTTTTCTTTTCTTTTCCTTGAATGTAGAAGCAGAATGACACATGGAAAAAAACAGGGAGGAAACCAGTGGGGAATTTTTTTCATATAATTTGTATTATGGTTGCACTCGGGGATATGCACAAGGAGGACAAACAGAGGCATGGGTGCCACCAGTAATGTGCAGAGGCACAGAACTCCTCTGGCCCTGGGACAGCAGCAGGGAGAGCGAGCTCCTCCAGCCCTGAGGCTGTAGCGGAAGCTGACAGCTCCTCCAGCTCAGGGTCCCGGCAGGGGCACAGAACATGCCCTTCCAAAAGCCATGAAATGGAAATTCCTGTGCATGCTCCGGTTGCACTTACAGGCACCATCCAAGGTTGGGACCATTGTATAGGTATTGTATATAGTAATAGACAGTCCTTGTCCCGAACAGTTTATAATGTAAGGCAGACACAAGGATGGAGAAAGGATTATTGTTATTCCAGTTTTACAGATGGGGAACTGAGGCATAGAGAGAGTAAAACTACAGTTTTCAAAAGGGCCTAAGGGACTTGGACGCCTTGGGTGCCTTGCCCAAGTTCACTCAGCATATCTTTGGCAGAGCTGGGAATTGAGTCCCACCTCTCCTGAGTCCCAGTCTAATGCCTGAAGCCCAGAAGTAAACTTCCTCTTCCATTGTCCCTTTTCCAAAGCACATTGCAAAATCATCTGCTTACACAACATCCAGGAACTTGAGCCTGACCTCAGGCTTCTGCTCCCATAAGAAACTCTTTGTGAGAGAAAAATCACTTTGGTTATTAATAGAATGGATGCAAGTGAACACAACTGGTACCCAAGGATGAGTCTAAACTGTACTTATACAAGGCTGAATTGCCATGTCAGGATGATAGACACAAATAGGGTGAACACAGGATCTGTTTTGTTTGAATTTTTCATGTAAAATCAGAACTTGTGAAAGGTTCTATATTCCACTTTCTACCCCAGTGGTGCACAAACTTTCCCAGTTGTGCCCCCGCCCCTTACCATTAATGGAATCTGTGCACATCCGTCCCTTCATTATTGCACAACCTAGGCTTCCTCAGCAGAGGAGCTTGGGCTGAAGACAGAGCTGAGGCTACAGACAGAGCCAGTCTGGGAGTAAAGAGGGAATGAGGGCAAACCTGGCTGGGGGCAGAGCAGTGTTGGTGATGGAGTGGGCCTGGGGACAGAGCTGGGCCTGGAGGAAGAGCAGGACTGGGGGCTGAATGGGTTGTGGACTGGAGCTGGTCTGGAGGCAGGGTGACACAGGGATGGAAGCATGGCATTCCCTCCCTGCCAACCATGGGGTTGTCCTGGGACTGGAGACAGAGCAGGACTGGAGGCTGAAAAGGATTGGGGGAGGAGTGAGGCTGGGGATGGAGCTGGACTGGAAGTGGGGCACTCCCTCTCTGTCCCCTGTGGGGACTGGCTTAGGCCCCACCTTGTGCCCCCTGAACATTCCTCCATGCCTCCGCTAGGGAGCACGCCTCACAGTTTGGGGACCATTGTTTTATCCTGACCCAATGGATCTGCTCTAGAGGTGAAAAGATAGCTCAATTTCCATTGTAGTTCCATCCTTGGACTCTTTAACAATGCTGCCAGGTGTGTTAGTGACAGTGGTGGTTTTTAAGTTTGTGCCCTTCCACTGAGAACTGGCTTGAGTCTACCAGGAGGCCCTTTGGCCACTGTGCAGATATTTGAAGGTAACAACTTTGACTATAACAGCATTTAAAAGAGAACTGGATAAATTCATGGAGGTTAAGTCCATTAATGGCTATGAGCCAGGATGGGTAAGGAATGGTGTCCCTAGCCTCTGTTTGTCAGAGGATGGAGAAGGATGGCAAGAGAGAGATCACTTGATCATTGTCTGTTAGGTTCACTCTCTCTCGGGCACCTGGCATTGGCCACTGTCGGTAGACAGGATACTGGGCTAGACGGATCTTTGGTCTAACCCAGAAGGGCCATTCTTATGTTCTTATTCACTAATGACCTTTCTTGGTACAGGCATATTATTAGGATGGAAGAGCAATACACTACAAAGTATGTTTACTAAGGAATGCCACTACACTGCCAGCAATCCCATTGTTGCCAGCGCTTCAGTGGTGCAATATGGTCACATGGACTGAACATCCAGACAGATGGTCTTAAGGACCTATCTTGAGATTGTACCTGGTTGTGCTTGATCTGCAAGAAGGCTATGTCTCCTCTTTAAGACTTGCCAAGATGATGATGGTAGGACTACAGGATTACATTAATGCAAACTAGGAACCTTTTAGTTCCCATCTGCAGTATCCATATGGGGGAGTTGCAGCACAGCTCTTTGATGCACACTACTAGTCACATACCTATAATCCAAACTGTGCAGCAGTGCAGATAAACCAAGAGGTAGCAGATCTCAGTTCAAATCCTTTCTCCCCCTCAGGTGGAAGGAGGACTTGAACCAGCGACTCTCCGACAGCCCAGGTGAGTCCCCTAACTAACACTGGGCTAAAAGTTATGGGAGAATTCCTCCTCCTCTTCAAAACAGCATGAGTACCTGACACCAAGAAAGGCTTGTCATCTGACAATCCCAAGCAGAGGGAGGCCCTGTACTGCATCTCAGACACGGGCATCTATCTCCAAGAAAGGGGCTTGGCATGTTCTGTTGGCTAGCTGAGGCAAGGCACCATACTCAGGCATTGCAAATCCCAGCGATTTTTCGAAGTGCCTAAAAGTTAGGTGTAAGAGTCAATGTCAGTTTCTTTGTGAATTTAGCTCTGTAGTTCTAGTGGGTCTAAGACTCTCTGAAGGGAGGCTGGGAATTTGGTATCACTGATTTGCATGTTAATGCCCAGAAGGCATTTCCATTTCAGCAGTTGTACCATGGTAGCAGTATTGGTATGCAAATTAGGTGATCTTACTGAGAGGTTTGTGTATAAGCTGTGTTCTACAATGAGCTTCGTGGACCAGACACATGACGGTCAAGTTTCAAATGGTTCAGTTCACATAAGTACCCAAACATTCCAAATCTGACCCATATTATTCAAACCTTTGATGACTTCCTCATAGTGACCATTCACCACCAACCACCAGACCTGGTTCTCCCTCTTCCTGGGATTTATCCTCTTTTGCAGCAACTGCAGAGGAGTGGAGCACCTCTAGCAATTCCCCTTCCCCGGAGTCCTACTGCAGATTAATTCAAATGTAGCACAGTCCAGAGCCTTGCCCCATCATGCCCAAAGCAAGTGAGATTTCGGATACACTGCAGCTGTGACAATGAAGTATTGGGCTCTACGATACCATCACAGAAAAGGGGGAGAGAGAGAGAGAGAAGGGGTTGACCGCAACCAAACTTTTTCCACCCTTAAAAATAGCTTGGTTCACTATAGAGATGAAGGTTTTAATTGTTTCCTATTTTAAGCTCAGTTCACTAATCTCTAGATTTGAGCCTGTAATTCTACAGGGAAGCAGCATGGCCTAGTAGATAGAGCACTCAACTGGGATTCAAAAAAACTGGTTTCTATTTGAACTCTGCCACTGGGGTGCTGGGCAGGTCACATCACAGACCTGTGCCTCAGTTTCACCATCTGTAAAATGGAGATAATGAGGCTTCCTGCTTGTGTAATAGGCTTTGAGATTTATGGATGATAAGTGTGATATAAAAGCTCATGATTATTGTTACAGTGTTACCTGCAAGGGGCAGCTTTTTGAAAATAGCTGAGTGTAAAAATGGAGTGAAAGTGCCAGCATGGCACTATTCTATGGGCACTAATCCATTTCCTAAATGGAAAAGCTGACAAAGCCAAATTGTTTATGCCCATGACCAAAGGAGATGACTCCCCTGTCCAAAGACAGAACAGTATTATCCTCACTGTGACACAACTGGGATTGATGCTCTGGCTAGTCTGCGATAAGGGTTGTTGCATTTGAATCTCAGAATCAGGCAAACCAATGGAAGATCTACCCTGAGGAAATAAGCCAGGAAGCCGTGTTGTGATGCAAGTACTCTGAAGTAATGTCCATACTGTGGAAGAGGATAGGGGGGGGCAAGTTATGTACGAAAGAAAACTGGCAAAATGAATTCAGTGAGTTCAGAAGCAAGCAAAGCGAAGAGCAGGTTCCACCCAATCACTAATTGAAATGAGTGGCTTAGAAGGGAACTCCTCAACTAAGTGGCACTTTCTTTGAAGTTTAAATGATGTTTTTCATGATGTTTGAATAATCTCCCCTCACTGCTTATAACAGCTGTGCAATCAGGAGAGTTAAACCAGTCTTCTTCCTGACTCTTTTTCACCCTGTGTTGCTCACATGCTGATTTGTTACTGTTTGGTTTCACAGCAGTGCTGTACTCTGCAGGCTTATTTGTTATTGTAGGGTTGCTCCTGGGGGCTGGCCTGCTACCTTTGACTTGAGGAGGAGGAGAAACAATTGTTAAAAGAAAAACAGAAAGATCATATTATAAAAGCAAACGTTGGCTAAACCAACAGTGAACATGAATATACTCCTCCTCTCCAACTGACAAGTCATAGGATATGAACATCGATGCCAGAGTTGCAATCAGACATCTTTTTTTTAATCCTCTTGGAGTTTAAAACTGCTTTTCCCCTCCTGTTTAGTCTTTGTTCCAAAGAAGAAGCCATGCTGTTCAATAGCACTTCCCTCTAGGAGCCATGGGGACCATGACTGAACTCTTTTAAAGGGGAAAAATATTTTGAAAAATAACGGAGAAGAATTTCCTCAGAAAGGATTGTTTCTCTTTTCTGTTCAACCTACTGTCATCTTCCAGGAACCAGGCAACTCTTTACTTTGTGAACAAAGGCAGCACCAGCTCCAGAAGCTGTTTGTTGTGTGCCCACTGAAGAGCCATTAAGGTTAACATGTTACCAACATGAATGATCAGATTCACTAGACACTCCATTTCCATGCGAACAGCACGTGACAATCAGAAACAGCTTTCAGGGTCAGATCCTCAATGGGCGTAAGTGAACACAGCTCCATTGGCTTCAAGGCATTGATTGATGTCAGTGGAGCTATGCTGATATACACCAGCCAAGGGTCTGGCCCCTCAAAGTCCAGATGGGAGTAAATAGGCCAGGGAGCAGGTGGAAGACAGGGTGATCTGTATAGGAGCAGGGGCAGAGTCAAATGCACAGAATATGAGCCTAGAGAGCCATAGGGGCATGGGCATGAGCTCCAACAAGCTCCTTCTGAGTTGGAGAATCTTGATTCAACTGGGCACAGAGCTCTATTAGCTGAACAATGAATGGCCCTGGGAGTGTTCCAGAGTACACCACATTCTGCCCCTATTGTTAAATACATTTGTGTTGCTTGGAGCTCTGTGTTTGCCAGAAAGAAGGAGAGTTAAAAGGTAAAGGAAATGAACAGACAATGGGGACCTGCACAGAAACCACACTTTAGAGACCAAAAAGTATTTGGCCGTAATGAAAAGAACTGGGATAGTTAAAACTAGGAGTGCTGCTCCTCCTGCTGCCTTACCTGACAAAGAGATCAGACTCAAACCAGGGCCCAACTCAGTAACCTGCAGTGTGTGTTCTCAAACTGGGGTTCTCTGACAGGTGCCAGAGAGTGGCACACACCCTGTTCTTCTCATATTGCTAAATGAGAGAAGGCTCCTTGCTAGCTTGCAGCAATTCAGAGAGGTGGAGGCAGGAGGTATCGCACTATGGAAAACACTGTGAGCCACCAACTTAGATGCACTCTTGGTCAAATTCAGTGTAATCAAAACTTGAATCCCAGGCTTGGTTTCTCACCCCTTGAGCATTCAGAGACAGCAGACTTGCTAAGCATCTCAGCAGTGACACAAATGCCAGCCACAGTAGTTTACTGACCCAGTGTTGACAGTGATGGTCAGTAATGAATCTCCCTGAACAGTTTAGTGGAGAAGGTAGATCACAGGACTCAGCCGTTTTCAGCACCATTAAGTGGGATGGAGATTTAGTAAAAATGGGACATTCTTGTGCAGATGAGGCACAGCATTACTGGTGGTTTTAAGGGAGATGAGTTCAGCCCTTTAGACAGATGCTGTTGGGTCATATTATGGTTCTCATACTCAATGCATGACAGTAGCTTCTAATGCTTGGGTCCAATTAATTTCTGAGTAACTTATACATTATATATATAAAGATATCTAGTATTTATAAAGCCATACATGTGCGCCTGTGGATAGGGTGCTGGGCTGGGAGTTAGGAGAGCAGGGTTCAATTTCCAGCTCTGTCACTAACTTGCTATGTGACATAGGGCAAGTCTCTGCACCTCTCTAGGCCTTTCTTTCCCATCCCACACTATCCATCTTGTTTAGTCTATTTAGACCATAAGCACTTCAAGGCAGGACTGTTGCTTACTATGTGTTTTGTACAGTGCCTATCACAAGACTCTGATCTTGGTTGGATCCTCTGGTTGCCGCTGTAATAGAAAATCATAATAATCACCATCATGTTGTGCAGTGCCTTACTGCACAAGTAGTGCCATAAACCTTAATCGGACTCCATATAGAGTATAGTAGTATTCAGTGCAAGTAAGGGCACTAAAATCTGGCCCATAGTGAGGTCACAACACAAGGTCTGTGAATAAACTCGTTATATGCAAAGGGGGAAAAAAACTAGAATACATTCAATCTGAATTCACCATTGCACAGCATCTGGATTTCAGACCCAGAGAGTTTTCCCACCATGACCAGGAAGGTTCCCAGTCTGAGATGTGTGTGTGTGTGGGTGTGTGTGTGTGTGTGTTCTACGATGAGGGAAAGGGAATCTAATAACGAAAAGAAGTAGGCAACCTGGAAAGAGCAAAGAAATTTAATGTTTGTTTTGATGGTGATGTCATTGCCAAGTAGAAAAGGACAAAGTTTCTTTCACTACTGATTTATCCTCATGCTTCAAAGATGGAATTAGAAATAGTAAAAGGAAAAAAAGAACTAGAAGCCCCTGTAAAAAGGAATAAACACTTTTGACATTCCAAATTCCAGGCTTGCTATACATTTCAATAATGCCAGTCTTGCTCCTTTTATTATCTACCACATATGTTTACTTAATTAGAGAGTTATATTTTGATAGATGCACAGTAAAGAAAGCATTGCCAAAACCTCACAATGGAATTAAAGAAAGAGGGCAAAGCTGCACATTCATGGCTGGATATAATAAGAGGTTTACTAATCTGAATGCAGAAACTGGCAAACAAAACCAGCCTTAATTCAGTTAGTTTGCTAGTTCACTGGTTCAACGTCTCTTTTTGATGTACAGAGAGTTACTGCCCAAATGGGGATGAGTATGTCTCGGAAAGCCAACAAGTAAGGCGGGTCTGCTGCCTTTGGTTGTATTTTCCTCCAGTTTTGCATCATTTGAAGTCATGAGCGTATACAAACAAGGGAAGCTGGACAGAAAACAGATGTTTTCTGTACAATCCGTTCACAAATGATTAGATAACCACATGCATTGAAACTAGCTCTCCCTCTCATGGATAAAACTCATGAAATCCAACGAGAGGAATGAAACTAAAAGAAAGAAGATGTAGGTTTTATATTTGATATGGGGACGACAGGAGGAGGAGTGGGGAAGATTTTGCTCTCTGCCCAGAAGATCTCAATATCTAGTTGCGTTTCCTGTACAGATCCAGAAAAGTGTAAACCAAGGCCCTTCAGAAGGATAGGATGAATCAAGAGAGGCTAATGGGGTATGGAACATGTTACCTTCTGTTCAATATACAATAGCCAGAACTGGAAACAGCTACACATTTTGGCTGACCAATAACTGTTCGTAGTTGATCACAGATGTTTTCTTTGGAGGGCAGTCTCGCAAGGTACATCAAACACCGAATGGCATAAACATAGAAATTGAACTATTCTTCTCATCCCCAGAGGTGGTTCTTCCAAAACAAAGTTCTGTGGTAATCTGTCCACAATGAAGGACATTGGCAGGGCCAAATGCCAAGGGGAAGTATAACAGAGAATTTCAGTCTCCAGTCCTGTCAATCTATAATCACGCAGAAACACTAAAATTCATTTTTAATTAATAACAAAATCTTTTCCATTAGCCACAGGGGTGGGGGAGATTACTGAAAATGGACACAATTGAAAGGTCCTTCTTTGTGGGGGATTGTTTGATGAGCAATAAGTGATGCAACAAGCAAGTAGAGCTGCTGTAGGAATCAGAGACTTATTAAACATGTTGAGAGGCCAGTATTACTTGGTGAGGTTCCCAGCAGCCAGCCCCCAAGCTTACAATCCTAAGCCCCTGGTCCCTCACCAGTCTCGGTCCCTCCTGAAACCTAAACCTCTTTCTCCAGTTCCACTCATCATACTATAGGAGATTACTTGGTACAAGATACACCCTCAAATGAAAACGGTTACCTGCACAAAGTCATTATACTGAAATGCCAGACTAGTGTCTTCCCCACACTTGCCCTGCCAGGGTTAAGGCAGTGCAAGAAAGGGGCAATTAATCCATTAGGCAGCAAGCTGGAGTGAATTAAAACTTACAGGGAAGCCTTAATTAGAAGAAGCTCAACTGCAGGAATAAATAGGGCCTATATAAGTGGGTAAGCTGACAACAGAGGTGAGGAAAGGCTTCCATCACTCCCTGGGAGGAGTGTTTAGAGGCTGCAGAGACGTACAGCCTGCAGTTGATCCCTGGGAGCAGGGAGTGGTGTAGCTGGACGACCCAGCAAAGGAAGGGAGTGCTAGAAGATTGGGAAAGGGCTGAAGGAAATTCAGTAAGGTACAGTGTGGAATAGGCCTTGACCACTGACTAGGGGGTCCTTGAGCTGCAACTTGGAGTACAGGGCTAGCCTGGGTTCCCCTGCCAGCCTCTGGAGAAGTGGCACTAGTAGGGCAGTGAATGGGAAGATTGCCTGAACCTTTATGTCAGAAGTGACCTTCCAACCTCTGGAAGGGTAAACCAAAATAGTGACCTAGCTGGAGGGCTGAGTCATGAACAGGCAGCAGCAGCCCATGGAGCATGCGAAGGGCTGCAGACCAGAAGAGAGATAGAGTGATGAAATGACGCTGCAGGAAGGGATGTTGGCCTGGTAAGCTATTCCCCAGAGTGACCAGGAGAAGATGCCATCCTAGCAGTGAATGGACCATGCGTAACAGGCCAGTGGGAGCTGCGGGAAGCAGAGTGGGCCGAGGGACATACTGGCCGCCACTTCCCGCAGCCCCCATTGACCTGGAAAGGCAAACTGCGGTCACTGGGATCTGCGATCTGCTGAACCTGCGGACGCGGCAGGTAAACAAACCAACCCACCCCGCTAGGAGCTTTCCCTAAACAAGTAGCAGCCCTAGTTTGAGAATCACTGAGATAGCCCAAAGTAAGCAGAAATGCTACATCAGGTACATGAAACTAGGAAATATATCCATGAAAGAAGAAGTGTGAGACTTTGGGGTTGACCCAGGACAGTAAGAGGTTTGGTCATTGTCTGCCTTGTTACCCTGGGTTCTTGTGGCTGTGCAGCTTTAGCCCAGAGCTCTGATCCCAACAGTCTGCAACCAGCACACAAACCTCACCCTGACTTTGCCCAACCTGGCAATTCCTTGTGGGTTGACCTTAGTGTCCTTCCAGGCCTGAAGTAAACCCCCAAATCATCATGCTGCAGGGACCAGTCCCTCTCACTGGGCCCTCACAGAGAAAGTGTTGGGTTTGCTTTACAGAGACAGTTAAACACTCCAACCTGTTAGCTTTCTGGAAGCCCACACTTCACTGAACTTACACAGCACTGATGATTTATAATGAAAGCAAAACAAGTTTATTAAGAAAAGAGCATGGATTAAGTGATACCAACCAAGTAAAAGAGAGAAAGGTAGAGATGGTAACAGGCAAAAAAAAGTGAAAAAAAGCAGTGAAAAAAAGACTAAACTTGAATCGAGTCTTTGTTCAAAATGGTTTCTCTTACCCACAGTCTCCAGTCCAGCTTTTTATTGACCAGCCTGGCCAGGACCCATCACAGAGACCAAATGGCTTGGTTTCTTTGTCTCCTAAGGTGGAGGATAAAGATGGAATTGCTCTCTGTTCCTTATATCCCCAAAGGGATGTCTTTGTTTTACAAGTCAGAAAGGTCTCCTGGGGATTCAGTGTCCTGTGTCTTTCTGGGCTGTAGGAGCTGTGTTAATTCTGTCTCTCAAGATGAGGATAACTCCAACCAGTTTAGCTCAATGGTTTTGTTTACTGCTAATATGTAAATGGAGGAAAATCCACATTCCCTTGTATAGGACAGACCTGTTTATTACCTTTTCCTAGGCTAGACAGTCTGGTCTTATGTATGTTCTAGTAACATCATACAGAGGGAAATCATAACTCCACATAAAATGTTCTCACATGCATTTTACAATGATATTAATAACCAGTGTGTTATTAGCTTTCATATGCTACATCACAAGACCTATTTTGTACAGACATTATTGCAGTAGTATATAAGGTGTGAATACAGGGGTGCCTAGGGTCACAAGACAAAAAATATCTTTCCATAAGGGGTAGAAGTTGGATAGCCCTGAGGGCTGAATTCATAGCAGACCAGATATTTTAATCACTTCTGGTAGGTTGGCAGATAATTTAATTGAGTGCAGAAAAAAATGTCAGTGCACAGTTGTGCATCACTGCACATATCTTTAGGCCTTCGTACACACTAATGAAACAATGCAGATTTAAAGATTTAGGATTTGTTATATATCTAAAATGAAAGCTTATGAATGTAATTTATTCATATAAAAGGAAGATCACAGTTAATCCCAGGGCTCTTCTGATGCCACACCACATGCACTCTCTCTTTCTCATTAAAACAAACTCACTATTACCACTTTGCTCTGCAGATTATTTTGCCCAACGCCATTCCCTTTAAAGACCTGCTGGTTGTGGATCCAAGACACTTTTACTGTGCCCAGAATCCATAAAGGGGAAACCTAAGAAGTCAATTTAAGAATCTCTTGCCCTTTAGTTTGGGGAGGGGACACAATTTCTCACCACAGTCTGCCTATCTTTAATCTATCTCACTTCAGAGCTATCACTATATCATTCACTGAGGCCAAATACACACCCATATCAGTAAATATATAGTATTCTAGACTGCTGTTCACTTTTTCCATGTGCAAAATAAAAGGTACAGTATTTATCCACCCTAGTTAAGCATGCTGTGGTCCTTGGGTAGTGCAATGGAATAAATACCCCCAGGATCTAGAAGATATTAGGGCTTTCATAAGGGCTGGCTGGAGGAGACTTTTTCCAGACAAGATAGAGAGAATGTTGAAGGGTTGTGGGAAGCAGATGGAAGAATGGAAAGAATTTACACTGATATTCCTAACTAAAGGTGTCTGACCACAATTTGTTACACAAGTGCCCAATTTCATTGTGGTGTTGGTTCCAAGGCTGTTCCTGGATGCCCAGTTAGCAGCTATGGCCATAGCTTTTTCCATCTAAAAATGGTGAAGAGAAAGCAAATTTTTTTCTCTGATACAGAGACCTTGCTACAATTATCCATTCCTTTGTTGCCTTGAAATTATATTTACGTAGTGCTCCCTTGATGTGACTAACATTCACACCAAAGGTAGGGCAGACTATGATAGCCTGATTATTAAGCTGTTTCACATCAGGAGTACATTGATATACAAATGTTCTGGGATCTGTACTGACTGCCAAGCAGTTTTCAAAGCTCGAAAGGCAGTGCCACAAATGGGCAGTGCAGATAAAAGGCATAGGGTGGGAGTTACCATACCTTCAGGTTTTCCTGGCAGGCTCCTGTTCGGGTCAGGGGCTGGACAGCTGGGGCTGCAGCCTCCTGTCCAGGTTGGGGGCTGGATAGCTGGGGCTGCAGCCTCCCATCCAGACTGGGGGCAGTCCAAGCCATCAGTCACGGAGGTTTCTTCAGTTGGGGTTGGTTCCTGGAGAGGTCAGATCCACCTCTGGGAGCGGCCCCTGCAGGAGAAGAGGAAGTCACATCCCTTTCCAACCTGAGCCAGGACTAGTAGCTGGAGACTGGCCAACAGTAAAATCCCCTGGCTGGGGCACCCACAGCCCTGCCCCTCCCCTGCAATAGGCAGATTTCACGGGGGAGATCAGATTTCACGGTCTTTGCTGTGTTTTTCACGGCAGTGAATTTGGTAGGGCCCCACTCATTACATATGAGAGGGACTTTCAGTAAGATATTCTCCACAAGGGATCCTCAGCTTTGGAAACCCTCTCCATCCCCACCCCCACCAACTCAGTTTGCCAGAGCCTAGTTCTGTTAACCATCATTCCATGATGCATGGCTCACCTTGTCTTCTAGGCAGAGCGAGGGGGAGTTACAGTTTGTTTGGGGAGTTATGTTATCTGCCGGTGTGTGTTTATTTTAGACTGGGGAGACAAGTTGATTGTGGGGCTTTTGTTTTTGATTTGGGTTTGGGGTGGTTGTTGTTTGCGAAATGATATTAAATCAGAGTCTAACTGCTGGGGATGGGCACCTCTTTGTCTCTGGGAAGAGGGGGCAGAGTAAAAAATAAATAAAAACTCAGGACTATATCTCAATATACATGTGTGGGGAAAAATCATTGTCAGTGGTTCTTCCCTAAAAATCCCCCAACTGCAGGCACTAAAATCTTCAGAGTCCTTTAGTTTACCTGTAGAATCATAGAGATGGCTGTTTTCAACCCACACTTTAATCAACTTAAACAAAATCAGAGCCTAATGTGGGGACTAGTCCTGCAAAGACTAATGCACGAGTGACTTGACCTTTATGAGAATAATTGCATTGAAGTCAATGGAGCTACTTGTGTGAGTAAAATTACACACACATATCAGTCTTTGAAAAATCAGGTACCTTCTTTTCTAAAGTTTAATTAGTTGTAGCCAGGTGTCCGCTGGCAGTAACAATAGGTCTTTTGGCTAAGCACCAGCTTCTTCGTGTCTGGTATTCATATACAGCTTCTGGCACCACCCGATCAGCATGCTTCAAAATAATCCTGAATGAGCAGGAAACCTGGCAAGTGGAGGCAGGCTTTGGAGAAACATCAGTGCGTCAGTAAAACTTTGCCACCGACGCACAAGTCATAACTGTTTATGATAGTGAAATGGAGAATATGTTTTATGAGCAGGAAAGTACAAACATTAAATACCATATGAATGAGAAAACTATTGAACAGCAACCCCTGTTGATCAGAACATTGTGTCACTGGAGGTCACAAATTATATATTGCTATTTGGGATCCAGGCTAAAAAATATACTTCACACACACTCGCTTGTATTGTAGGTATAGACAATTATTGGGTCTGCCTATTCTAAGGGGAAATTCTACATGCAGAAGGCCTAATATCACCTTAGTTTCATTGCAGAGAGACCACTATCTTTTCTAAAGCTATTTCCAGCTTCTACATATAGGTTCCATTCCTAGATTCTGATTTTACTCCATCTGAATGAATGGGTAGGAAAGGGCTTAAAGTAAGGCTGGTTGAAAAATTTCTAATGAAACATTGTTCCGACAGAAAATGGGGTTTTATCAGCATCAAAATGTTTCATGGGAAAAGATTGATTTCAGCTGAATTTTCCATCAAAAAAATCTACTGGAAACATTTTGTTGATCCTGTAGCTGAGCTGCTGTGATGCATCGTGGGACTCATCATGGAGAGGTTGGTGTGTATCATGGGAGATGTATTCCATCCATGGTGAAGGGTACATAGAGGCGAATACAGGTATGAAGGACCCAGAACTACAACTGTCATGACACACTGTGGTGTCTCAGGCAGACACAGATTAATGTCAGCCTGAAATGAAATCAAACATTTTCAAATTGCAATTTTTTCCACCTTTTCATTTCTCAAAAAGTTTGGTATTTTAACTCTTTGTTGCAATTTGAGACTAAAATAAATGTTAAACTATTGGAATTTCCAATCGGGTGGAAATTCTGGCTTTTGATCAGCTCTAAACTCAATTGCAGCCAATATTAACACCTTTGCAGAACCCCTGTGGTGCTACTGAGGATACATTTCCTCCCCCAGCCTCCTGACAGTGTGCTCCCTTCTCAGCCCTCACTTCTCCATATACCCCTGCTGAGGGACTTCTTGGGGGTCTGGAACAAGGAGAGAATGATACCATGGGGCAGCACTTCCCTCTCTTTCCTCACCTCTCAGTAGAGGATCCACTGAGTTTTTGTCCCATCCCCCAGTGGAGACTGTTTGACCTTAAATTAGATATTACTCTCCTCACTCAAAAAGAAAGATTGTCATTGCACTTTCTTTCCGTCTTCTAGAGACTTGTTTGTTTCCATTAATTCTGCTGTATTCTAGGGGGACATCGGAAGCATTCAGTGGCCAGAGAGGTTAATTACAGCAATGTCCTTGCAGCATATCGCTTTGGAACCCTCCCCAGCACTGACACATTTTAGAATTTTGTTAGTTGGTTTTAAATGCATCAGTAGTGAAAGGGGAAAGGGTCAGTCAATCTTATAGTGTCCCTCATGAAGCAGATGAGACAGGACTCAGGTGCAGTAAACACGAAGGGGATTCTCTGCTGACATTGATCGCTCAGTAAACACAAACACTAGCTTTCCCTGGCTCTCCAGTTTGCAGAGAAAGGACCACTGCTTGTGTTACACGATTACCACATAGGATCTGTCTACATCTTGGATTGGATACAGGAACTGGAGAATGGATTGCTGACAACTCTACAGTTTTCTGAGCCTTTCAGTCCTTAACCTGTCTGCTGAGATTGCTAGCTAGTATGCCAGTTGGTGTATGGCTTTTGTGATGTGGACCCTTGTTTACTAGAAACTGGGTTGAGATAAGTTCACACAGTGTAGGTGCCAGAAGGTAACAGCTTTGGACTTGAAT
Source organism: Chelonoidis abingdonii (assembly GCF_003597395.2). Classification (NCBI taxonomy): domain Eukaryota; kingdom Metazoa; phylum Chordata; order Testudines; family Testudinidae; genus Chelonoidis; species Chelonoidis abingdonii. The sequence goes on from NC_133769.1 coordinate 111,788,282, forward strand.
TTAGGTATGAACCAGGACTCTAGAACAAAAAGCTATTTATCTTATTTCCAATCCCCTGATATTTTCAGTCTCCAAGCAGCTCATTTTATTCTTTAAGCCAATCACCTCCTTCCTACTACTGCCTTTCAAGTGCCCTTTTGTACATGCATGCACATGAAACCATATAGTGCACTAATACATAAATTCTTAGAGAATATACTCTGAGAAAACCATGAGATAGGGCCACTGCTCCTTGGGATTGGCGTAGATACTGTGACAAAGTTCCTCTTCTACTTTGGTGGGTCCTGCGCTTATAGGAGGATTTGCTCACCTCACAGATTCACCAAGTGGGTCAGGAAACAGCCCAGAGACCTTCCCCTCTGGTAGAAGCCACAGTCCAGGTCAATTCCTCCTGTGTCTGGTCAGGAGTTGGGAGGTTTGTGGGGAACCTGGGCCCGCCATCTACTCCAGGTTCCAGCCCAGGGCCCTGTAGACTACAGATGTCTAGAGTACCTCTGGTACAGCTGCACGACAGCTACAACTCCCTGGGCTACTCCCCATGGCCTCCTACCAACACCTTCTTTATCCTCACCACAAGACCTTTTGCCTGATAATGCTTGTACTCCTCAGTCTTCCAGCAATATGTCTTCTCACTCTTAGCTCCTCATGACTCTTGTCCCAGCTCCTCACATGCATGCCACAAACTGAAGTGAGATCCTTTTTAAACTCAGGTGTCCTGATTAGCTAGCCTGTCCTAATCGATTCTAGCAGTTTCTTCTTAATTGGCTCCAGGTGTCTTAATTATCCTGCCTGTCTTAACTGGTTCTAGCAGGTTCCTGATTACTCTAGTGCAGCCCCTGCTCTGGTCACTCAGGGAACAGAAGCCTGCTTCTCCTGGGGCCAG
>NC_133769.1:111789264-111793883 GCF_003597395.2 Chelonoidis abingdonii
ACCTCCGGGTCCGCATGGAGGGGCTTGTGGTCATCTGTCATGTTTTATGCCCCGACATCGGGCCCAGAGAGGTTGCGTTTTATCAGCAGCGTCCACCTTCCTCGGCTCCCTGGATCTCTCGTGAGTGCCTGGTCCTGGGAGCGGAACTTTAACACCACCTCGAGGAACGGGACCGCTTCGGGGACCGAGCAGTGCCCGGCCGCCGGGACGTCCTCCGGGAGATTGTCGGTATGCCACTCCGTAGTGGACGTCTGGCGCGACCACCACCCGAACGACGTCTCGACTTTCACCTTCGTCCAGTGGAGGCCCATCGGTTGTGCCACTCCGGCTGGACCGCATTTATCTGTCACATTTCCACCTTTTTACGGGCCCCACTCCTCCGGCGTTCGGCCGCGCCCCCTTTCGGATTACCATCTTGCCACCGTGACAGCCTCTCTCTGCGCGGAGAGGCCGGGGGCAGCCTATTGGCACTTTAATAATAGTTTGCTGGAGGATGCGGGCTTCGTGGCATCTTTCGGGAGTTTTGGCTGGCCTGGCGAGGGCAGCGGCGCGCTTCTTCCTCGGCGCGGCGGTGTGGGATCTGGGGAAGGTGCGCGCCCGGCTCTTCTGCGTGATACACCCGCGGGCGCCAGCCGGCGGAGGGATCGGCGATAGAGCAGCTGGAGCGGGAGGTCTTGGAGCTGGAGAGGCGTCTGGCCGCCAGCCCCGAGGATCCATCCCTCTGCGGAGCGTGCTGGAAAAAGCGGGAGGAGCTCCGAGCCCTCGAGGACCATTGGGCCCGGGGTGCTTTTGTTCGATCCCGCATCCACCTCCTCGGGAGATGGACCATGGCTCCTGCTTCTTCTACGCCTGGAGAAAAGGAGGGGGCAAGAAACATGCACCTGCCTCCTGGCGGAGGACGGCACCCCCTCACGGACCCGGCGGAGATGTGCGGGAGGGCAGGGCCTTCTACGCGGCCCTTTCTTCCCCGGATCTGACCGATCCTAACGCTTGCAGAGTACTCTGGGACGGGCTCCCGACGGTCGCACCCACGGGTGCGGGACCGCTAGAGCTGCCTTCTCACTCTGGCCGAGTTCTCGGAAGCCCTCCGTCGCATGCCCACCAATAAATCTCCAGACATGGACGGCGGCTGACCGTGGAGTTCTACCGCGTGTTCTGGGACGTTCTCGGCCAGACCTGGTCACCGTCTGGGCCGAGCCTTTGAGAGCGGGGTCCTCCCTCTCTCCTGCAGGCGAGCGTGGCTCGCCTTATTGCCAAAGAGGGGGACCTCCGCGACTTACGGAATTGGCGTCCCATCTCGCTCCTCGCACGGACTACAAATCATTGCAAAGGCCATCTCGCTGCGTCTAGGGTCCGTGCTGGCGGACGTGGTCCATCCAGACCAGACCTACACCGTCCTGGCCGCACGATCTTTGATAACTTGTATCTGGTCCGGGACCTTCTGGAATTAGGGTGTAGGGATGGTTCTGTCGTCGCCCTCTTGTCCCTGATCAAGAGAAGGCATTCGACAGGATGATCACGGGTATCTCCTGGGTACTCTGCGAGCGTTCGGCTTCGGACCCCGTTTTGGTGGTTTTCTCCAGGTGCTGTACGCTCTGCGGAGTGTCTGGTCAGGCTCAACTGGACCCTGACCGAGCCGGTCAGCTTCGTGCAGGGTGCGGCATCGGTGCCCCCTCTCGGGCCAGTTACGCCCTGGCGATCGAGCCCTTCCTCTGTCTCCTCCGCGAGAGGTTGACGAGGTTGGTGCTTCGGGAGCCGAGCTGCGGCTTGTCCTTGTCGGCGTACGTGACGATGTGCTCCTCGTGGTCCAGGACCGGTGACTTGGCGCGAGTGGAAGCTTGCCAGGCTGTGTACTCGGCGACCTCCTCGCCCGGGTAACTGGTCAAGAGCTCTGGCCTGGTGGTGGGAGGGGTGGCAGGCGAGCTCCTCCCACCCGTGCTCAGGCCATCCGTGGAGCGCGGGTCCGCTGCTCTTCTCGGCGTTTACCTCTCTGCCACGCATCCGTCTCCGCGGAAACTGGCACAGTTTGGAGGGCAGGGTGGCGGGGCGGCTCCGGACTGGACGGGACACTCCGGTGCTCTGCCTTCGGGGAGGGCACTGGTGCTTAATCAACTGGTCCTGTCCATGCTCTGGTACCGGTCAACCCCTGGTCCCGGCCCCGATTTTCCTGGCCCACCTCCGGACACGATTCTGGAGTTCTTTTGGCCAGGGACGCCACTGGTCTCTGCAGGGTCCTCACCTGCGCCTGGAGGAAGGGGGCAGGGCCTGAAGTGCCATGCACCAGGTCGTGTTTCCGCCTCCAGGCCCTGCAGAGGCTCCTGTATGGTGCGGGTAGTTTGGCGTGGAGCGTACTGGCGCACGCCTTCCTCCGCGCTTTCGAGGGCTCCAATACGACCGCAGCTCTTTTACTCCATCCGAGAGGTCTTCCGCAAGACCTCTCCAGGCTGCCGTCTTTACCAGACCTCTCCGGACCTGGAAGCTCTTTCCACGACCAGGTCCATGGCGGCCACGTGGGGGCCGACCTCCTCGCGGAGCCCCTGCGTACACATCCCAGTTCGTGTGCAGGTGGCGGAGTCCCCCGCGGTGCGCCGGAGGCTGGTCTTGGCGGGAGTCACCAGGGTCGGAGACCTTCTGGACTACGACGGGGAGATTGGCTGGATCCCCTGACGCTCGCCGGCGCCATGGGGCTCTCCGACTCATACTCCTGGTGCGTACTTCAGGAGGTGAGGGCCGCTTTGCTGCCTGCTGCTCGGCTTACCTCGACCGGGTCCTACGAGAGGGCACAGCCCCGCCCACCCTCCACCCCGGGCCCCATGGACATTTTATAGGGCCCCTGCCCCGTGGACCCATCAGCCCCTCACCCTTTCTCTGCAAGCCGGCTGCCGATGTGCAGCCGGTTCTGTTCCAGACGCGCAACGGAACATCTGTACACACTCGTGCTCCACACCTCTCACTACCTCACCCTCGCGTCCTGCCCCGATACAAATGCGGGACCTCCTGCCACCCTCTCGAGGGTGAGACCCCGGTGGGCCAGCTTGTACTCTGCCCTGGTCCCGCGCCGCTGGGATGTCAGTTGGCGGCTCTTCAGGGACATGAGCACGGTGTTACTTGGCGCGGTTCACCCTGTCCCCACACCTGTCCTTTCTGTGGCGAGAAGGATACCTTGACGCATGTTTACTTTGGAGTGTGCCAGGTTGCAGCCCCTGTTCGGCTCCTTCTGAATGTCTTCTGCGTTTCTGGTTGCACTTTTCCCTCACCTTTTTGTCTACGCACTCCCCATCCGTGGCCCACAAAGTCGCGGGATCTCCTTCTCAACCTCCTCTTAGCCCCGGCCAAACTAGCCATCTACAACACCAGGGAGAGGAGGTTGACTGACGGGGTTTCCTGCGACTGTAGGGCCTATTTCCGTTCCTCCGTCTGTTCACGCATCCGGGCGGAGTTCCTCTGGCGGAGTCCACTGGCTCCCTTGACGCCTTTGAGGAGCAGTGGGCGTGTCCGGGGTTCTCTGCTCGGTGTCCCCCAGGTTCCCTAGTTTAGCCCTATGACGTCACTCCCGATCCTGTTTTTTCATTAGTTGTCCCACGTACTTACTTGGTGTTCTTAGATCTGTGGATCCTCCCCTTTAGGCTGGGGGAGGTCGGACCAGACTCCTGTACCCCACTGGCCTGGTCTGTCACAATCCTAGTGCATGGATCTATCAGGTTAAAAGTATATGGGCAGTGTAGACTTATAGACTTTTAAGGTCAGAAGGGATCATTATGATCATCTAGTCTGACCTCCAGCACAATGCAGGCCACAGAATCTCACCATCCATTCTGTAACAACCCCTAACCTATGTCTGAGTTTTGAAGTCCTCAAATTGTGTTTGAAGACCTTAAGCTGCAGAGAATCTTCCAGCAAGTGACCCCTGCCCCATTCTGCAAAAGGAAGGGCGAAAAAACTCCAGGGCTTCTGTCAATCTGCCCTTCCCGACCCCAAATATGGCCATCAGTTAAACCCTGAGCATGTGGGCAAGACTCATCAGCCAGCACCCAGGAAAGAATCCTTAGTAACTCAAATCCCAATCCATCTAACATCCCATCACTGGGCATACTTACCTGCTGATAATCAAAGATCAATTGCTAAATTAATTGCCAAATTAGGCTATCCATCTACCATCCCCTCCATAAACTTATCAGCTTAGTCTTAAAGCCAGATATGTCTTTTGCCCCCACTACTCCCCTGAAGGCTGTTTCCAGAATTTCACTGCTCTATGGTTAGAACCTTCATCTAACTTCAAGTCTAAACTTTCTAGTGTCCAGTTTATATCCATTTGTTCTTGTGTCCACACTGGTACTAAGCTTAAATAATTCCTCTCCCTCCCTGATATTAATCCCTCTGATATATTTATAAGAGCAACATATCCCCCTCAACCATCCTAGTAGCCATCTCTGAACCTGTTCCAGTTGAATTCATCCTTCTTAAACATGAGAGACCAGAACTGCACGCAGTATTCCAGATGAGGTCTCACCAGTGCCTTATATAATGGTACTAACACCTCCTTATCTTTGCTAGAAATATCTTGCCTGATGCATCCTAAAACTGCATTAGCTTTTTAACGGCCATATTCAGATCATTGG
>NC_133769.1:111793908-111795206 GCF_003597395.2 Chelonoidis abingdonii
AGGCCTCAGCTGAGGTAGTGTGTCCAGTTCTGGGCACCGCATTTCAAAAAAGATGTGGAGAAATTGAAGAGGATCCAGAGAAGAGCAACAAGAATGATTAAAGGTCTAGAGAACATGACCTATGAAGCAAGGCTGACAGAATTGGGTTTATTTAGTTTGGAAAAGAGAAGACTGAGAGGGGACATGATAACAGTTTTCAGGCATCTAAATGGGTGTCATAAGCAGGGGCGGCTCTAGACATTTCGCCTCCCCAAGCACGGTGTCATGCCGCAGGGGGCGCTCTGCCGCTTGCCGGTCCGGCGGATCTGGTGGACCTCCGGCAGGCGTGCCTGCGGAGGGTCTGCTGGTTCCGCGACTTCGATGGAGTCACGGGACCAGCGGACCTTCCACAGGCATGCCACCAAAGGCACCCTGCCTAGCGCCCTCCCAGCAACCAGCAGAGCGCCCCCCACAGCATGCTGCCCCAAGCACGCGCTTGGCGTGCTGGGGCCTGGAGCCACCCCTGATCATAAGGCTTCTGAAAGCCTTGTTCATCTTAGCCTCTAATGATAGAACAAGAAGCAATGGGCTTAAACTGCAGCAAGGGAGGTTTAGGTTGGACATCAGGAAAAAGTTCCTAACTGTCAGCGTGGTTAAACAGTGGAATAAACTGCCTAGGGAGGTTGTGGAATCTCCATCTCTAGAGATATTTAAGAGTAGGTTAGATAAATGTCTATCTGGGATGGTCTAGACAGAATTTGGTCCTGCCATGAGGGCAGGGGACTAGACTCGATGACCTCTCAAGGTCCCTTCCAGTCCTAGAGTCTATGAATCTATGAATCATTGTGGCAATTTACACCCATTGCTTCTTTTCCGATCTTCAAAAAGTTAAAGAGAATAATTTTTCTCCCTCTTCCTTGTAATAACCTTTTACGTACTTTAAAGCTGTTATTTCCCCATTCAGTCTTCTCTTTTCCATACTAAACAAACTCAATTTTTTTTCAATCTTCCCTCTTAGGTCATGTTTTCTAGACAATTAATCATTGTTGTTGCTCTTCTCTGGACTTTCTCCAATTTGTCCACATCTTTCCTGAAATGTGGAGCCCAAAACTGGACACAATACTCCACGCTGATTAGGCCTCAACTGGAGTAGAGTGCAAGAATTACTTCTCATGTCTTGATGACAATATTCCTGTTAATACATCCCAGAATGATGTTTGCTTTGTTTGCAACACTGTTGACTCATATTTAGCTGGTGGTCCACTATGATCCCAGATCCCTTTCCATAGTACTCCTTCCTAGATAGTCATTCCCTAAGC
>NC_133769.1:111803992-111832116 GCF_003597395.2 Chelonoidis abingdonii
CGGAATTACTTGGTGTCACAGACCTGTGGATCCTCCCCTTAGGCTGGGGGGAGGTCCTTTAGAAGTGGGCGGGCTTCGCCCGCCCAACCCTGGGATGCCAATAGGACCGCTCTGCTGTAGAGGAAGGAGGGAGAGGGCTGCTGCTGCTGCTGATGTTCCTGCTGGGCGCTGGGCCGCTGCTGCTGCTGTTGTTACTGCTGCTGTTCCTGCTCCAGCTGCTCCCCTGGCTGGGCTAGACACCGCCCCCTCCTTTCTCTGCTGTCTGTTTGCTGGCTGGCTAGTGGTTCCCCCCCACCTCAGTTACTGCTGTTACTCCACCTATGGCCCCTGGGGGCGGGGGCGGCTGCTGAAGGTCTGCTTCCCAGAGAAGGAGGGGAGTGAGGGACCCCAGCTCTTGTTGCTGAGGACACCACAATCTGAGCGGGGTCCCTCCTGCCTGGACACCAGACCACCACCACCTGGAGCTGCTGGGACTACTGTGGCTGTTGCTGGGGAGCTGTTGGAGCCCTGAGGAGGAGAAGTAGGAGAAGAGGACCACCCACTGCTGGGAGACCACGTGAAGACCACTGTCTTTTCTGGACTGAGTATCTTTTGGACTGTGCTCTGGTGGTGGGGGTTTGGACTGTGTTTGTTGGGATACCAGGGGTGTGGCATGGAGCCTGCCCCCGGTCCATCCGTGTCCCCCTTCGCCCCCACCACCATTGTTGCCCCCTCAACCACCCCTGCTGGCTGCTTTCCTTCTCTACTTTGACCTCCTGCCTTTGGGACTGAGCTGCTTGCCTGGCTTACCATGCCCACTTCCACCATTTGAGCCAGCAGCAACAGCAGCCAAGCATTGACTTTTTTGCATCAGTGCCCGTGGGTGCACCACCTCCCCCGTCCCCTGGGCTGACCCTCTTTCCTATGCCATATTTGTCTGCCCCTTCTGCGGCCCTTATCGTCCTGCCCCAGCCCTGCAGCTAGCCCTGTGGTCCCTCCACCCTGTTCCTAGCTCGCCCTTCCCCCCCCATCCTGTGATCCCCCAGCCCTGATTGGTCCCTCCCCTCGTGCACCCACGCCCCCTCCTATGTGCTTATGCCCTTCCCCCGTTTGAGTTTGCCCTTGTTCACTGCAGCACCTTATGCTGTTATCACCCCTGATCCCCTAGTGCAGCTAGAGGAGCCGGAATTCCCCTCTGAGTCGGTGACCTGACACCTTCCTGCCCCTAAGTCCTTAGCTGCTCCCCACACCCGTTTAGCCCTTCCTTTCTGGCACCCTCCTCCCCTGCCTGCAGCCTAGCGGGGAGGGGTGGTCACCTCCTCTCCTTCCCGTCCCCTCGCTGTTTGTCCCCCTTCCCGCTCTCGTTATGGCAGGGGACACAGTGGGGGAGACCCCTCGTGATGCTTCCACCGCCCCTCCTCCACTTGCCTCCGTGTCCATTTCCCAAGCCTCTACCTCGACCACCATTGCCGATCCACCTACCACTGCCCCTGCTGGGGCACTGGCGGCGGCGAGTAGTGGGGAGACCTCCGCTGCTGCCACGTCTCTTGCCCCTTCCAATTCAAGGGGAGCGCCCATAGCTGGTGGGAAAGGTCAGGGTGGGAAGAAGGGTAAGGGCCCCGCTAAAAAGGCCAAGCCCTCCATGGCAGAGACAGCCCCCGCTGCTGCAGCCCCGCTACCGGCCACAGCATCCCTCCCTGCTGCTCCCTCCACCAGCTCCGTGGGTGTCCCTCCCTCGACACCCAAGGTGTACGCCCAGGTGGCGGCAGCCCCCCCACCTGCTGCTTCTCCTTTGACCGCTGCTTCCACTACCATCTATAGCGGCCGGGGCCCCTTCCCCACCTTGACCAGGAAGCAAGGCATCCGTTGCCTCCTGGTGCCCGCCTTGCCCCACGTGGAGACCTACGTGCGAGCGTTGGCGAGGGTGGTGGGGCCCACGGCCATCGTGGAGGCCTCCAAAATGTATGGGAGGGTGGTCTTCATCCTGGCATTGGAGGCCGCTGCCCAGGAGTGTGACGATGCTGTTCTGGCGGGACCCAACTGAGAGTTCCAATTTAGGACCAATTGCTCAAACAGGGCAGTCACAGCCCAAGGCTGGGGTTTTTCCACCTCTAAGGCAAACCAAACCAGCCAGACAAAAATGACTTCGGTTTCACCCCACTGGCTAACCACAAGTCATACAAGCAATTTCCTTAGACACTCCAGTCTCCCAGTATCACCACCAGTCCCACACATCCTGGGGATGAATGGTTATGAAAACCAACACCCCAGTACAAGAAAAAGGTTCTCTCGATCCCAAGACCAAGCCCAGACCCAGGTCAATATACCACATCAGATCTTAACCACAAATCACGCTTGTGCCAATCCTTAAAGTTTATTCATAAAAGGAAAAAAGATGGAGAGGAGAGCTAGAATTGGTTAAATGGAATCAATTACATACAGTAACGGCAAAGTTCTTAGTTCAGGCTAGTAGCAGTGATGGAGTAAACTGCAGGTTTAAATCAAGTCTCTGGAGAACATCCCCTGCTGGGATGGGTCATCAGTCCCTTGTGTAGAGCGTCAGCTTGTATCAAAGTCCCTCCAGAGGTAGGAAGCAGGATTGAAGAGAAGATGGAGATGAGGCATCAGTCTTATATAGGCTTTTCCAGGCGTAAGAACACGTCTTTGTTCTTACTGTGGAAAGTTACAGCAAAATGGAGTCTGGAGTCACATGGGTCAGTCCCTGCACACCCTGCTGAGTTACAAGGCAGATCTGCCTCGTCTCAATGGGTCAATTGTGTGGCTGATGGTCCTTAATGGGCCATCAAGCAGGCTCAGCAGAGTTAACACCAACTTGTCTGGGGTGTTTCCCAGAACTGCAGCATCAAATTGAAATACAGACAGTATACAGCCAATACTTATAACTTCAACTACAGAATGATACAGACAGCATAATCATAACCAGTAACCCGTAACCTGGTCTTAGACACCTTATATGACCCCCTTTACATAGGATTTGGTGCCACTACAGGCCCTTGGTTGCAAACCATGTTCTATATGGTCCCAGTTTATATCAATAACATCACAAGGAGGCGGTAGAGACGGGCCTGGAGGTGGGGGGAGTGTTCGTCCACCTGGAGCCGATGAAAGAATTGGGGGTCTGCTTGATCCTGACCTCCGTCCCTCCCTTCCTGACCAATGCTGCCCTTTCTGCCCTGGGGCACCCCATCTCCGTCATCAGCCCTCTCCCGTTGGGCTGCAAGGACTCCACCCTCTGTCACTTCCTCTCATTCCGCTGGCAAGTGCAGCTTCAACTGCCGCCGGAGGCACGTGGCAGAGAGGTGCTCGAGGGATCCTTTCTGGTCCCCTACCAGGAAGCCCACTACCGGGTGCATTATTCGACGGGGGAGGCCCAGTGCTACCTCTGCTGGGTGATGGGGCACGTCCAGAGGGACTGCCCCTTGGCCTGGCATGGAGGAGCATCCAGGACCCCTGAGCCCTGGCAAGGCGCTGGCCCTGTCACCGCCGATACCCCTGGCTGCCCGGCACCTGAAGCTGCCCCTCCTCCTTCTCGGTCCACCACTGTGGAGGAGAGTTCGGCGGAGATACCACCAGGTGTGAGAGAGGGCTCACCCCAGGGGGAATCCTCCCTCATTCCTGCTACCCCACCATTGCCTCCCTGAGTCCCTGAGCCTTTGCCCTTGGCCCCTGACCCGACCCCTGTTAGCCAGCCCCTGGATGATGCCATGGAGGGCTGGTCCTTAGTGCAGGGGAAGCAGGGCAAGCAGAAGGCTCAGGGCCCGTTACATCCTTTAGATTCGGAGACCCCCCTGGAAAAGCAGGAAGGGGGGCACCGATGACGAGCTTTCTGCCTTGCCCCCTGATGACTCCCGTTCTGTGGTGCCAGCTGGGGACACGGTGGCAGCACCAGAAGCTGACACTGCCCCTCCTCCAGGGCCCCTTCCCGTGGAAGCCCCCGACGGAGCCTCTCTCGCCCCCTTCCCATCCAAAGCTCCTGTGAGCACTCAGGTGGGCGTCGCCTCGGGTGCTGGTGGGAAGGGCCCTGGGGTGGTGGACGGTGATCTCGCTTCTATCTACAAGGAGATCGAGGCCCTGGGTCTGACTCCGGTCACGCAGGGTGAGGACAACCCTCTGCCGGCGGGCCTCGATCTGGGCGACCTCACCGCGGTTCCCTTGTCCCCATGTTCCCTTCCCCTAACCGCTGCTTCTGCTCCCACCTCTGAGGGTCCCCTGGAATCTTCCGTCAGCCTGGCTGTGGGTGGCACCCTGCTGACGGCTGCCGAGCCCATTGAGGCGATGGCCGGTGCTCCGCTGCCAGGACCCGGTTCCCAGGGGGTGTCCCTCTTGGGTGTGGAGCACCCAACCTCCTTCCCAGGCAGGGACCACGTTGATGACCATCCATCTCCTGATGCCGGGGCTACCACTCAAACCATAGTGGCTGAGTCCAGCTCATTGGGGGTCTCCTCCCCATTCCCCAGATCTCTGAGCCTAACCAGGAGGGGCCACCTTCCAGGGGCCCGACTATTGAGGATCAGGATCCTACTTCTGCCCCCCTCCCTGGTTCCCTTCTTGATCCCCACCCTACTCCTGTCTCCTATGCTATTCCTGATGCCAGCCCTGTCCTTGTCGCCTCCACCTCCCATGCTGCCAGTGCCGCCTCTGGGGATACTCCCCAGGGAGTGGTTTTAGTTGTTTTTCCCCATCCCAACCCATTGGGGGCTGCTGTTTTCCTTACGCCGCCACCTGTTGAACCGGGGAGTGGGGGAGGTCGCATGGCATCAGCCCATCGGACGCCACGTCAGGGGTCTACCCCTTGCCTGCTCGCCTCGGTGGGCCACAGGGCTGTGACAGGAGCCCCACTGGAGGACAGTTGTAGATCAGTGCCCCTGCCCCCCCCCATGCACTGAAGGAGGAGCTGCAGAAGTTCCTTGAGGACGTCCATGGCTTCCGTAACAAAGTCCAGCTTGCGCTCCAGCGGTGGGGGGATTTCCATCAGGTCCTTCTGGCCGCAAGGGCCCTCATGGGGGAGGGTAAGAGGACCAGGAAGCAGACCGCCGCGGTCTACCAGCGGGTCCGCCTCTTCCGCGATTCTTTACTCACCTACGGGGTAGGTCACGGATTGCTGCGTGGCCTGACGGAGGCCGTGGGCGTGTCTGCCGGAGAGGATTCTCCCCAGCCCTCCTCATGGCACCAATCATCTTTGCCACATTAAACACCCGGGGCTGTAGGATGGGTCTCTGCAGGAGTCAGGTGCTCTCCTTCCTTCGGGAGCAGGGGTACTCTGTGGTTTTCCTGCAGGAGACCCATACGGATCTGGCCGCTGAAGCTAGCTGGTGGCTGGAGTGGGGGGACGGGGTCTACTTTAGCCACCTCTCGGTCCACATGGCTGGAGTGGTGACCCTGTTCTCCCCCGACCTACAGCCCGAGGTGCTGGGGGTCACTGAGGCTGTGCCGGGCCACCTGCTGCACCTCCGGGTCCATATGGAGGGGCTTGTGGTTAATCTTGTCAACGTTTACACCCCGACATCGGGCCCGGAAAGGTTGCGTTTTTATCAGCAGGAATCTGCCTTCCTCAACTCCCTGGATCCTCGTGACTGCCTGGTCCTGGGCGGGGACTTTAACACCACCCTCGAGGAATGAGACTGCTCGGGGACCGAGCAGTGCCCAATCGCCGTGGACATCCTCTGGTAGATCGTCGATCGCCACTCCCTGGTGGACGTCTGGTGCGACCACCACCCGGACGACGTCTCGACGTTCACCTTCGTCCGGGTGTAGGCCCATCGGTCGCGCCACTCCCAGCTGGATCGCATTTATCTGTTGCATTTCCACCTTTCATGGGCCCACTCCTCCAGCATTCGGCTGGTCCCCTTTTCAGATCACCACCTTGCCACTGTGACCGCCTCTCTCTGCGTGGAGAGGCCGGGGCCAGCCTATTGGCACTTTAATAATAGTTTGCTGGAGGATGCAGGCTTCATGGCATCCTTCTGGGAGTTCTGGCTGACCTGGTGAGGGCAGAGGCACGCCTTTTCCTTGGCGCAGCGGTGGTGGGATCTGGGAAAGGTGTGCGCCCAGCTCTTCTGCCGTGACTATACCTGGGCCACCAGCCGACGGAGGGATGCGGAGATAGGGCAATTGGAACCAGAGGTCTTGGAACTGGAGAGGTGTCTGGCCGCCAGCCCCGAGGATCCATCCCTCTGCGGAGCATGCCGGGAGAAGCGGGAGGAACTCTGGACCCTCGAAGACCATCGGGTCCGGAGTGCTTTTGTTCGATCCCGTATCCACCTCCTTTGGGAGATGGATCACTGGTTCTGCTTCTTCTACGCCCTGGAGAAAGGGAGGGGGGCCAAGAAGCACATCACCTGCCTCCTGGCGGAGGACGGCACCCCCCTCATGAATTCAGCGGATATATGCGAGAGGGCCAGGGCCTTCTACGCGACTCTTTTTTCCCCGGATCCAACCGATCCTAACGCTTGCAGAGAGCTGTGGGACGGACTCCCAGTGGTCAGCACCGGTGACCAGGACTGGCTAGAGCTGCCTCTCACTCTGGCCGAGTTCTCGGAAGCCCTCCGTCGCATGCCCACCAATAAATCTCCGGGCATGGACGGGCTGACCGTGGAGTTCTACCGCGTGTTTTGGGATGTCCTCGGCCCAGATCTGGTCACCGTCTGGGCTGAGTCTTTGCAGAGCGGGGTCCTCCCTCTCTCGTGCAGGCAAGCCGTGCTCGCCTTATTGCTGAAGATGGGGGACCTCCATGACTTACGGAATTGATGTCCCGTCTCACTCCTCAGCATGGACTAAAAAATCGTTGCGAAGGCCATCTCAATGTGGCTAGGGTCCAGACCAGACCTACACCGTCCTGGGCCGCACGATCTTTGATAACTTGTATCTGGTCCGGGACCTTCTGGAATTAGGGTGTAGGGATGGTCTGTCATTCGCCCTCTTGTCCCTGGATCAGGAGAAGGCGTTTGACAGGGTGGATCACGGGTATCTCCTGGGCACTCTGCGAGCGTTCGGCTTCAGACCCCGCTTTGTGGGTTTTCTCCAGGTGCTGTACGCTTCTGCGGAGTGTCTGGTCAGGCTCAACTGGACCCTGACCGAGCCGGTCAGCTTCGGGAGGGGAGTGCGGCAGGGGTGCCCCCTCTCGGGCCAGCTGTACGCCCTGGCGATCGAGCCCTTCCTCTGTCTCCTCCGCGAGAGGTTGACGGGGTTGGTGCTTCGGGAGCCGGAGCTGCGGCTGGTCCTGTCGGCGTACGCTGACGATGTGCTCCTCGTGGTCCAGGACCCGGGCGACTTGGCGCGGGTGGAGGCTTGCCAGGCTGTGTACTCGGCGGCCTCCTCCGCCCGGGTTAACTGGGTCAAGAGCTCTGGCCTGGTGGTCGGGGACGGGTGGCAGGCGAGCTCCCTCCCACCCGCGCTTCAGGCCATCCGGTGGAGCGCGGGTCCGCTGCTCTATCTCGGCGTTTACCTCTCTGCCACGCATCCGTCTCCGCCGGAGAACTGGCACGGTTTGGAGGGCAGGGTGGCGGGGCGGCTCCGGAAATGGACGGGACTACTCCGGTGCCTCTCCCTTCGGGGGAGGGCACTGGTGCTTAATCAACTGGTCCTGTCCATGCTCTGGTACCGGCTCAACACCCTGGTCCCGGCCCCGGATTTCCTGGCCAACCTCTGGACGGCGATTCTGGGGTTCTTTTGGCCAGGGGTGCACTGGGTCTCTGCAGGGGTCCTCCACCTGCTCCTGGAGGAGGGGGGGCAGGGCCTGAAGTGCCTACGCACTCATGTCCATGTCTTCAGCCTCCAGGCCCTGCAGAGGCTCCTGTATGGTGCAGGTAGTCCGGCGTGGAGCGTATTGGCACACGCCTTTCTCTGCTGCTTCCGAGGGCTCCGATACGACCGGTAGCTCTTTTACCTCCATCTGAGAGGTCTTCCACGAGATATCTCCGGGCTGCCAGTCTTCTACCAAGACCTCCTCTGGACCTGGAAGCTCTTTTCAATGACCAGGTCTGTGGCGGCCACTGTGGGGGCCGACCTCCTCGCGGAGCCCTTGCTACATAATCCCCAGCTTCGTGTGGAGGTGGCAGAGTCCCCCGTGGTGCGCCAGAGGCTGGTCTTGGCAGGAGTCACCAGGGTCGGAGAGCTGGATCCCCTGACGCTCGCTCAGCGCGTGGGGTTCTCCAGACCTCGTACTCCCTGGCGCGTACTTCAGGAGGTGAGGGCCGCTTTACTGCCTGCTGCTCAGGCTTACCTCGACCAGGTCCTGCGAGAGGGCACGCCCTGCCCACCCTCCACCCCAGGCCCCGTGGACATTTTTATAGGGCCCCTGCCCCATGGACTCAATCGGCCCCCTCACCCTTTCATTGTGAGCCGGCTGCACACCCTGCAGCCGGTTCTGTTCCAGGCCGCGCCATGGAAACACTTGTACATGCTCGTGCTCCACACCCTTCACTACCTCACCCTCGCGTCCCGCCCTGATACCAAATGGCGGGACCTCCTGCCACCTCTCGAGAGTGAGAGGCCCCAGTGGGTCAGCTTGTACTCTGCCCTGGTCCCGAGGCGCACCGAGGATGTCAGTTGGTGGCTCCTTCATGGGGTCGTGAGCACAGGTGTGTACTTGGCACGGTTTATCCCTGTCCCCAACACCTGCCCTTTTTGTGGCATGAAAGAGACCCTGACGCACATTTATTTAGAGTGTGCCAGATTGCAGCCCCAGCTCCTTTTGAACCTTTTTATTGTGTTTTTGGTTGCACTTTTCCCCTCATCTGTTTATCTACGCACTCCCCATCCGTGGCCCCACAAAGACGCGGGATCTCCTTGTCAGCCTCCTCTTGGCCCTGGCCAAACTAGCCATCCACAAAACCAGGGAGAGGAGGTTGGCCGATGGGATTTCCTGCGACTGTGGGGCCTATTTCTGCTCCTCCGTCCGTTCATGCATCCGGGCAGAGTTCCTTTGGGCGGTGTCCACTGGCTCCCGTGATGCTTTCGAGGAGCAGTGGGCGTTGTCTGGGGTTCTCTGCTAGGTGTCTCCATCAGGTTGCCTTCGTTTAGCCCTGTGACCTTACTCCTGATCCTGTTTTTTCATTAGTTGTCCCCCGTACTTATTTGGTGTCACGGACCTGTGGATCCTCCCCTTAGGCTGGAGGGAGGTCCTTTAGAATTGGGCAGGCTTCACCCGCCCACCTCCTGGATACCAATAGGACCAGACTGCTGTACCCCACTGGTCTGGGTCCATCACAGTACATAGTTAGAACTTTTAAATAGAAATTTCTCAACTGAATGTTTCTCCTTCAGAAAATGCTAATTAATCAAAACAGAAAAAAATCACAGGACCATGTTGATTTTGACAAAATTCCAGAGGAAGTCTGACAGGATTTTGATGGCACCCTGATTCTCAGGCTCTCAGCTCCAGGGTAGACTGCCAGATACAGTGCATCAGAGTTGGGGCTGATAGGGCTTTCAGGGTCCCCAGTTCCAAGGCAACTTGCCACATGGGATGCTGAGGACCTAGGACTATGTGGGACCTGGGTCTCTAGTTCTGGGCCAGTCCACTAGGCAAACTGTGGTAGGGCCAGGACTCCTGGGAAAAACAAGATTTTGGAATTCCTGTTCCATAGGAAATTTCATTTTTCCATTCATTTTAGAATTTTATTTTGTAATGTTGGAATTTCCAGTGCAATGGAAATTCCAGTTTCCAGCCAGCTCTACCTGTATGTTTGTATATAGTCATTAAATATGACAAATTCAGCTGAGCCCATATGGTTTCTTCATATTCGTATTGTTGTTGTGCAAAGAGTAAAGAGCATTTCACTAGCAATGAAAACTTGACTTAGACTATGGCAGTCTGATGATGACAGCGTGTTCACATGCTATTGTTTTGCACATTTCCAGTACTTTAGATAAAAATGCAGCAAATGACTTAGGGTATGTTTACACTCCCCTGCAGTTCAGACCAGAAGTGTGTGAATAGCAGTGCAAACCAAAGTGCTGCACTGTATCTCCCCTGAAGGGAGGCTGCAGGCGTGAAGTAAAAGGTTCCAAGTTTGCATTAACACAGTCCTTTTCAAACATGACTGCATTAATGCGAAGTAGGAACCTTTTAGTTCTTGTCCACAGTGTCCACATGTTGGAGTTACAGTGCAGTGCTTTGGTGCACACTGCTGTTCACACCCCTGTAGTCTGAACTGCAGGGCAGTGTAGACAAGCCGAATCTCCTTGACCTGCCCCAACCTACCCCGCCAATACACACTTCATCCACCAGCAAATGCTTAATATAATACATTGTCCTTGGCAGGATAGTCCTCCTCTTTTTGAAACTGTAGTTACTATCTCAGTTTACACTACTAATAGTAACAGTAAAAACTAATTCAAAGATAGGCTAGATTTTCAGCTGTATTTGCTTCCAAGATGCTTCATGCTGCTACCCCCATAATACGAGCATCAGGTTGGCCACTTTAGCCTCAAAAAGATGATTAACCATAATCAAGATTGATTATTAAACTAAAGAACAATAATAGCACTTAGACCTTTACCGAAGTCCGCATTGGGTGAAATCCTGGTCGTCTGACTAAGCCACTAAATAGGACTATTGGCCACAGTATGATGAACACGATTTGGCCCACTCATGAATTATTAAAAGGTCAAACAAATTTGGAGAGCATTGTAGAAGAGCATGGGATTTGGGGGCCTAAACACTAACCTTTCCAGGAAATGAAACTCCATCCCAACATATGGAATGATGTTGGGAAAAGCCATATTAGAAAATATAGACAACGGGGTTATCTAATAAATACTCATGTTTCATCAGGGATGAAATCCTGGCCCTATTGATATCAATGGCAAAACTTCTATGATTTCAGTAGGGCCAGAATTTCACCCCAGATACGCTCATAGGCACCATTTAGGTTGCTGACCTTTTATCCTGGGATGGAAAATACTATATTAGTGCAATAGAGCATGGTTTAACATTTATCTGTGGATGGAATTTGGTCCCAAATAATACTATATAGTGTGCTCCCATCAAACTGTCAAAATGCAAAAAAAAATCTTTCATAGATTGGAAGATATGAGCTAACAATTAAAATGCTACTCTCTGTCAGGGTAAAGTTTGAGTTTAGATCATTCCCTGCAATTTCGTCACGGCCAAATAGGCTAGGCTCTGCTCTTATAGGGTTAAGGTCCTCAGCCTACCAATTTCTACTCCTCCATATTCAGATGACCCTCTTGTCCAAATAAAAGCCTCTGAGGAGGTTAGTGGTAGAGGACAAATCCATGAAGTTCCCCTTTACAGATATACTCCTATATTCACTATCATAAAGAGAGAAGGGCAAACACATCATATATTGTATAATAATACAAGGCTAGCAATTTTACTGAGATGCAGCACATTTCTTCTGTGGCAAGCTCAAATGTGTGAACAGCAGCCAATTACCAGGATGTGCAGACCATTCTGTACTTAGCACAACTCAAAGAGCTTTCTCCTTTTAAATTTAACCTTATAGCTTCCCTGTGGCTAAATGCTTTTTCAAGATTAAAATCAACCATTTAGAAGTTTCTCCCTCCTCCTAGCATGTTAAATTCCCTTTCCAGTGTATGACTCTGTATAGTCATTGTTCAGCCATTTCAGATTGCCTTTTCCTTCTTCTAAGACTATTAGAAATGCAGCTTCACACTTCATGGAACGCAACATGATCAAATTATATTTTATTTCTACGTAAATAACAAAACAATTAAACACATATACAAACTGTTACTTAAAATGTTACTGCAGCAAGAAAAGCAACTGTGTAAAAATGGTGCCATTGCCAACATATTGGCTCCCTCTATGTATCTTTGAATCACATCTGTTTCCTTTAGTGGCAAAATGAAACACTGTTTTTATTACTGCTAGCACTGCAGAGCCAACACTGCTACGGAAGACTGAGTTGGATGCTATTTTGCTTAACATATTATTAATAAACATGCCAGCTCACTTCTGAATGCTGAACTTTTGTTACTGTTGATGCAGAAGGAATAAATTTCATTTTCCAAATCCAGGTTCAGTTTTCAGAGTGGGAGTTAATAAAACTATGTTTTGATTTGTTAGCTGAACAATTTTGATATGAAAGCCATTGAGAAAAAACAACACAGCAATACTTTACACTTATACATCACCTTTTCATTCAAGGATCTCAAAGCACTTTGACACACATGAATCATTTAAGCCTTCTAATAACTCCTTGGGTTAGGTTGTGTCTCCATTTCACAGATAAAGAACATGTGACACAGAGGTTAAGGCTGAAATTTTCAAAGGAATGCAAGGAATTTAGTCTCACGTCTTCCAGAAACATCCAATTAACATGCTTATCCCATAATCCCAAACTGCTTCCCACATCTTCCAGGCCAAAACCCTGATTTCTCCCTGCCAAGCATTCAGCTTTCCCAGACAACTTCTGCAATGCAGGCAAATATTGTCAATCAAAATATTTACAGCAGAGTAAAAATGTTAGATAATGGAAATTTAAATTGAAACCAAATAACACAGGAGCTACTGGGCTGATTGCATTATTTATTTTCAAATTTAAGACAATAAAATCCTCCATTGTCTATTGCAGATGAAGCTGCCACAGAATTTCCAGTTTGCTGCCCCAGTGTGCGGTGAAATCCAGGTACCATATGATAGAATTTAGATCCATCTTGCCACAGAGTACATAGGGCTTTAGGTATTAGCTACTGCTGGAGAATGATTTGAGGGACTAAAGACTTGTTTAAATTTGGGATTAACTCAGATTAAGCAACTGGTGCCCAGCAACTAGTTTAGCTGCATAGGTGCACACCTCAGCCGTAGACAAGGAAAGTTATGACATGTACTGGAGGTGGTTACACTGGTGTCAATGGGTACAAATCACAGGTTTCCTTGTCTATGGATTGGAGCAGTGATAGAGGTTACTAGCCATGGATGGTTGAATCCCAAGTAGTAATTGATAGGCCTGATTGTTTGCTGTGTTTTAGAAGATCTCATGTGTCCCAATGTAGCCTTGCAGAGCTCAAGGTTTGAACAGCCTTGAATTGGAAGAACTATTCCCCCATCATTATCTATTTTCCCCCTTGACTTCAATGAGATCTACAGCATCTCACTTTTGGTACTTCTGAAAGTTGAGATTATTTATTTTTTCTGCCCTGAGTGACTGCAAAAGTACAAATTTACCCGTTAAAGGTTTTTAACAGCTGGATGCTTCTTAGCTGTTTAACAGAAACATTAACAACCTTCTGAAGATCAGAGATGCCTGCCAGTTTTAAAGAAGCCTGTGCCTGTCAAAAGCAAGAGATGAGCAGCTCATTGAAAGCAATGAGCAAGAAGCAGAAGAGTTTGACCACATCTAAAGTATGTATGGTTCTCCTTTCAAACAATCAGAACAATTAACGGTATAGGCCCTGTTCTCCCCTGCACTACTTATCCCCATGGTGTGGAGTGGAAATTGTGGGTTTCAACTCTTGTTTCCTTCATATCCTTCTACTGGAGTGCAGTGGGGAGCTTTCTGCTGTTCAAAAAAGGCCAGGGATTTGAACCCTATACACGAGGCCTGAACTTTTGTGCCATAATTTACACATGGGCAGATTGGGTGCCCAAATCAGAATTGTCCACTCACAGATCCACTTTGCACAGGCGTGAAAGGCAACCCATGAGGCAAGGTAGTGGAGAAACAGGCCCAAGGGATGTGGAAGAGGCAAAAGGCCATCTGCATGAAGTCCCACATCAAAATGGTAGCTTTTACATCCACTTCTCACAGGATGCTCTGCTTCTTTTAGGGCTGGCCAATTTAGGGAAGGAATAGTATTCAGTCCTCCTTGGCCAGAAAGGATACAATAGCCTGATGTGGGACTTTTGAAGGTGGTAAAAGACCACATGTATACTAGGGATGTACCCTGCTTACACTAGTGGAGCTACACCAGTTTTATCTCCTAGCACAGAATCATAAGACTAGAAAGGCCCTTGAGAAGTCATCTAGTCCAGTCCCCTGCACTCATAACAAGACTAAGTATTATCTAGACCATCTCTGACAAGTGTATCTCTAAGCTGCTCTTAAAAGTCTCCAATGATGGAGATTCCACAGTTCCACAGGCAATTTATTCCAGTGCTTAACTACCTTGACAGTCAGAAAGTTTTTCCTAATGTCCAACCTAAATCCCACTTGCTGCAATTTAAGCCCATTGCTTCTTGTCCTATCCACAGAGGTTAAGAAGAACAATTTTCTCTCTCCTCCTTGAACAACCTTTTATGTTTTGAAAACTGTTATCCTGTCCCCTCTCACATCTTTTCTTTTCCAGACTGCTTCCCTTTACAGATGAGACAAAGCTGCTATTTGCACTAATTGAACATATACGCCTGAAACAAGTGGAAATGTAACCAGTGCAAACAGGAGCTTTGCCTGTTTGTACTAGCGATTGCATTGATGCCGCTACACTGATGGCTGTGTAATCAGGACAAGTCGTCAATCTAGACGGTCTAAGTGTGGAGAAATGAGGAGGATCATGACAACCTGTCAAGGTTCCTTCCCCACTCTGAACTTTAGGTACAGATGTGGGACCTGCATGAACACTTCTAAGCTTAATTCTAGCTTAGATCTGGTACCACTGCCACCACCAGAATTTCATGTCTGGATCACTCCCTGTCCCCAAACCTCCCCTCCCCGAGTAGCCTTGAGAGACTCCTTCACCAATTCCCTGGTGAGTCCAGATCCAATCCCTTGGATCTTAAAACAAGGAGAAATTAACCATCCCCCCTCCTTTCTCCCACCAATCCCTGGTGAGTCCAGATCCAATCCCTTGGATCTTAAAACAAGGAGAAATTAACCATCCCCCCTCCTTTCCCCTCACCAATCCCTGGTGAGTCCAGATCCAATCCCTTTGGATCTAAAAAAACAAGGAAAAATCAATCAAGTGTTAAGAAAAAAGGCTTTTAATTAAAGAAAAGAAAGGTAAAAGAAAACCCTCTGGGAGAGATTAGAATACCAGCTGCTCTCACAGACAACAGATTTCAAACACAGAGGATGTTCCCCTGGGCACAATTTAGTTACACAAAAAAAAACAACCCTCAAATACTCAATTTGATTCTACCTCAATTTGCATAAGACAAGTTACAAAGAAATAAACATAAACCTATTTATTTCTTTCTAAAACTTTCTACTCTGATAAGAGGCTGGTTACTTGATCTTTTCACTCCGGGTGAAACTGAAAACTCTAAACAAAGGAACAACTTCCCTTCTTCCTTTTGAAACATCTTGTTTCCCCACTGGTCCCTCTGGTCAGGTGTTAGCTAGGCTAGGTGAACTTTTTAACCCTTTACAGGTAAAAGAGGCTTTAACCCTTAACCATCTGTTTATGACACAACCCCTTCCCATACCTGAATTTCTATAGGCTTTACAGTTAAGATATTTACACATATTAAATAAATCCTCAAAGCCTCATGGAGTGGAAACGTATTATTATTCCTTATCTCTCCTTGTATATTCCATTGCCCCATCCCTTCATTCCAGACAGGATAGGCTAGACCTGCACTTCTCTTGGGTTGTGCCTATGCAACCACTGGTCTCGTCTTGACAGAGTCACTTTAACTTCATGCTTCAGGAGATAGAATCCTGCACTCTTGTTAGTCTTTGTCACAGGCGAGAAGGAAAATATTCCAACTGAGTCTGGATTCCTTTGCTGTCTCATGGAGCAAGGAGCACTGTGTAGGAATGAATAATGATTATAGCCAGTGTAGAGTCACTGATAGGTTGGTTCTTGGGTCATTTGCCTGTCCACTGCTCTTTCCCAGCTGCATTACTATTATTATTAATTATTTGCATTAGAGTAGCACCCTGGGGCCATAATCAGGATCAAAGCTGTGTTGTGCTGAGCACCATACACACATATTCAAAGGCAGTCTTTCTCAGTTTAGACTGTAAGTCCTTCAAGACACACAGCATCATTTGTTTGCCATATTAGTTGTGGCAGTACTCGGTAACAAACAAAAAGAAAGCAGCTCTGCTGCAACAGCCTTACTTTGCCTACCTCATGGCTAGACTATGCTCCAACACAATTGCACAAGGGGAGTAAGGAGGAATGAGGTTTCCTCACATCTTGTGTGGTCATGCGCGACCTGCATATATCCTCATACCCAGAGAGGACTCGTGCTTCACAGACACCATTCAGAAGCACAATGCTTCCCCAGGGTTGGTGCACCAGCATATCAACCCTCACTCAAAACTGTGTCTAAGGGCACAATGTAGCCCTAAATAAACATGGAAAGATAAAAGCATTTGGCTGACAAAGTTATGGCTAGTATTTAAATATTTCTTTTCTATAGCTCCGGTGACTAGAGTGCTCTGAACAGTAGAGGGGTATTAAATTATCTACCCACTAAATCATAACCATCCTGTATTTAGAGAAAGCACTATAATCTTTCCTGAATTTTCATCCTCATCCCCTTCTGCCACCATCACAACCTCTTCCTCGTTCTAATCGATTCTGTTCTATTCTATTCAGGTTTTCTATATCAGAGCACCTTCCAGTAATGCATTAAGCAATGTAACTACACATCTATCACGTTATTTGTTCTCACATCCTCTCTCCAGAGGGAGAAGTGTGTGTGGTAGAGTGTCTTATGTTGGTAGGCTGTGTCTTTTTAAATAAATAAATAAATAAATATAACTGTGGCTATATTAGAGATGGTCAAAGGAATGTGCCTTGCACTTGGAGCAGAAAGTGGTGAGCTTTGCCATCGTCCTTAGTTGTTGGGGGAGTTCATTCCACAGCCTTGAACTGCCCCAGAGGAAGTTCTTTCTCTGCACAGATGAGGTTTTTTCTTACTGTTGAGAGTTTCACTGTGCCAGAGGAGGTGTGACCCACCACCCATTCTTCTCCTTTTTCCCTGATTCTGCAGCACAACAAAAATGAAGACAAGCCTCATCTCCCTTGCTGGTGATCCACTATGTGCATGGAAGTTCCCAGCAAGTGTTATGAGTGTAGTTGCTACTATGCCATGTCCCCTGCAGCCTTCTGTACAATGGGTGTATCCAGGATAGGAGGGCCAGGGACTGAGCATAGCTAGTGTGTGCTGTGCTCCAGTTATTCCCAGCAGGTAGATAGTCATTTGGAAACCATTACTAACTGGTAGAATTTACATCAGAAATGTCTTTTCTATTCTATGCAAGATCCTTGTATTGCCCTTATCACTATGGTATCAGAGCACCTTCCAGTAGTGCTTTAAGCAATTTGAGTGACTTCCATCTGTCATGAGTAGGTTCTTTTTTTCTTTCATCCTCTCCTCAATAGGAGAAGAATGTTCAACACCATGTTCTGGTTTTTATGTGTATGTGGCTGTATGTTAGAAAAGACAGGTTGGAAAATTGCACTTTGTACTTGGAGTGGAAGGTAGTGAGGTTTATGATGGGCCTTCCTTCCTGTAGCAGTTCATTCCATAGCCTGACACTGGCCCCTGAGAACTCTGTCTCCTGTACCAGCAAACTTTACCCTTGTTATAGAGTGTTCCATTGTACCACAGGTGCAAAGTGATTCCCCGTTGTCCTCATCCTACTGCTTTAGCTGGTCTTTTACATATCCTGAGTCCACACCATCTGATTCATGCTGGGTCTCTCTCTCTATATATATACTGTGTGGCTAGTCTCTGTTTATTCTTTTTGCATCCCTTCTGGGCTCAGAATAATAATCTCTCTGATTTATATTCCAGCCTCTTAAATATTTAAAATTGATCTAATTTTCTTCCACTGTGTACCTAAGCAGATATAGGATGTTTAATTAAAGGAGATATCAACAACTAGTATTTACTGTGTTTCCCCCCAAAAAATAATCTTGCAAATACAGGTTACAACAGATTAAACACCCACCGCTATTAAATTTAAAATAAATATTTCAAACTCTTCCCAGATATTAAGTAGAACACTCTGATATCTATGATCAAAAGTGAAAAACATTATGAAAACTCCAAACCTATTTCTCTGTGGTTTTAGCCTTTTCTTCCTCTAGTATTCTTTTGTTGCCAATATTTTTTACTTATTGTGATCACAGCCATCATCTTAGGGACAGTTAATTTAATTTTGGCTAAGTACATAGGGTGATGTTAGATCAGGCCCTTAATGGACATTTTGGCCTTAAATATGCAAGTTGTTCCATGCAAGCAGACCTCTACAGCCCATCCATTGATTATGATGATGGAGGCTCCACGTAGGCCCAGAGATCTGCACACATACCACAGCTTGGAGGATCAAGGTTAGCATGTGGGTTGATTGCAACCGTTTGTTGGACTATAACTTTGTGACTGGTCACCACAGTCACATAGTACTGTTTCTGCTCTCAGTGATCACAACTTTTGTATAAGAGACAAAGAGAAATCAAAGCGAACTCAGGATAGCTGCCTGAACATGCCTGGCATGAACCTTTGTCCAAACACATATTTGCATAAATATGTGTGAGAATTGCTGGGAATATTAGTGAAATGAAAAAACAAAGCAAATCATTTTCACAAATGTTTATGAAAGATTAGTTGTGAACCCTGCTTAAGGGATTTTCAGTTTTTATTTGAACAACATTTTTTCATTTCCACGCATATATCTTCTACTGCAGATATATTTAAAAGTAGTTTTCCCCCTGCATTTTTATGTTTTATGTTTTGCCATATGGAATCTGACCTTTGGCCATTAACTCTGTGTCCTGTCTCCAGCAGTGCTCAATACTTGATGCTTGAGAGAAGGTAAAAGAAACAACACAAGACAAAACAAACAACATTATGTGCCTACTAAATTGTGCAATTCTGTTCATGGGAAGTAAAAAATCCTTCTTGACTCCTATAGTGATCAGCATGAAGCATGAGCTTTGATCATGCTTATCTTAGGTTGCATAACTATTAATATTATTGGTCAAAAATAATCTAGTCCTCATTTAAACCTAGCAGCAGCTGCAGTTACTTCTTTAACCTCCTGTGGTAGTGAATTCCACAGGTTGACCATGTAGCATGATAGCATATTTCTTTTTATTTCTTCTACAGTCACCAATTAATTCAGTCAAATCAGCCTTTTCCTCATATTGTCAAACAGCATATAATGGAAAGAGTGATTAGTTTTCACTGTGTCCTCTGTAATCATAGGACCCAAGAAAATCTCTTCCAGGTCTTCTTTCTAGGTTAATAATAGCTTTGCAGAGTTTACCTTCTATTTCCTAGATTCCTACTAGTTGATTATTTGTTTTTCTTTATTTACGTTAACATTCTTGTAAAATAATATACCCCCAGACAGCTTATACGTCTCTTCAACTTTGTATTCTATTTAACAAAGTTTTTGTAATGTCTTGGAGTTTCCTCGGGGTTTTTTTTGTTTTTTTTTTGTTTTTTTACATAGTCAGAGCATGGTTCTAGAGAATGAAGACAGCCTACGTGGAAGGGATTATCTCCTTTATTCCTCATTTTCTGAGTTTTACACCAGGGAACTCACTCCTAAAATTTGTGGGAGAGGAAATTTTCTAATATGAACCTTAGGAGGTGCACAGAAGTAGGGCTCCATCAGGATGAGTTCATCAACCACCCGATAAGTGTTACAGTCTTTGTCAGTGGTCCCACAATCCCTATGAGTTTTAAAGACGTGCGTACCCCCCATCACTGCGTGAGTTTATGATTGTAGAGCCCCACAAGCCCTAGGCCCTTGAAAAGGTTAGTTATGTGGAGGAGCATGGCTGTGGAAGGAATGAGGGGAGAGTGGGCTTTTCGTGGGTCGACATGGGAGAACTGCAGGAAGCACAGTGGGCTAGGGAGGGAGCTGAGGAGCAGCTCAGCACTGCAGGGGAAGGCAGAGAGAGGAAGCCTGAGTTGTGCCTCTGGCTTCTGCAGCAGATGCACCTTCTGTGGTTCACAGCAGCTGAGTTCTCCCCGATGAACAACAGTCTGGCTGTTGTGCAAATTTTGCCTTCTCCTCTTGCAATCCTGAGGCTCTCCCCTCACACACAAATATCTGGCCTCTGTTAGGGAGGTCATGGGGAAGAATAGGGAAGAGGGGCCCCAAGAAGGCGTGATGACATAGGGGAATGGATATTTCATTGGAAGTAGCAGGGATTTCAGGAACACAGTGGAGCAAGTGGAAAAATGGAAACTCAGGAGCATTTTAGTGGTGCAGGAGGAGAAGGCAGGGGAAACACTGGCTCCTCCCTGCCTTCTCCATCCATGGTTTGTCAAACGGGTGTCAGAAAGGTAGGAATTATTGAGCACCGCTGAAGAATCTCGGGAGGTCTAGGCGCAGTGGGGAGTGGCTGAGAACTAGGGAAAAGAGCTCAAGAGTGCTCTTCCCACCTTCCTTTGACCCTCCTCAGGCAAGCAAGAGGAGAGAAATCTCAGCAACCTTAGATCTTCTGCAACCACTGGAGTGGCTGTACTGAGCTTGTCTGAGTAGACTTGCATTAATGAAATTCCTGAACCGAATGTTAATAACATTTATAATGTCACATTCATCAATTAAATTTTGGTCCTGGCCACTAGATCTGACCTAGGGGAGCCATGTGAATTTTTTTTTTCCTCTCTCTCTCTTTTTTCCTTGTTTCCAGGGGTCAGGGTTGGAGGTAGAGGATAGGTTGGTTTTGGTTTTCATTTGCTTTATTTTAATTTTTTTTTTTGAGGGGCAAGGGATGGCTAGAAAATGTTGCGCACACACAAAAAAAGAACTGTGGAACTGGATTCAGCACCTCTGTTTTTAAAGTGTTACAATAATTCAGAAGCCCCTCGTCGAACTCACTTCAAAATGTGTAGTGAAGTAATAGTACCTTGGCCCCAGATAAAACCTACCAATTTTCTGGTTGATGTGACTTTCTGTGTGTGTGGAATTCCAAGGGACAAAAATCAGGCTTGAAGTGGAAACTCAGTTGCAATCTTAACTAGGGTGCAACTCCATAATGCATGTGGTGCATGGAGAGCGCATTGTTGGCATTCAACAAATACATAACTAATAACAGTAACAACAAGCTGTAGTGACAAATTTTGAGATTTGGAAATGTCTTGTTCCAGAGAACTGGGTTTCCATTCCAACTTTTCCTATTAAATGTTTAATGTGAAGAGATTATTGCTGTGCAGATGGTGCAGACTGCAGATGGTGTCTCCCCATTTCACTAGCCCCTTTTTCTTGCCTGTGTTCTGCAGCTCTTGGCCCTAGAAACAGGAAGAGATTAGCGGAGGGCTGTAAAATCCTTCACAATGCTCTATTCTGAATTCAGTGGCAGGGGACACTTGTGGATTTGTCTAGCTGAAAAGGTTTGGTTACAGTGGTGCCGTTCCTTATGTTGTGTTACCAGTGCTCTGTCACAGATCAAAGATGAAGCCATCTGCACAGAAGTGAGAAAGACAGCTGTTTTAGCACAGTAAATGCTTCAGATGTGCTCAGACTGCTTGCAGCAGAGGTGTGGGCTATATATTTTGCTTTGTATACAACAACAATAGCATGGAGGAACCACACGGACATGGTGGGATCCAAATAAGTTATAACAATGTTTACTAAATATAGACCACCTGCAAGGCCTACTTACGTATGTACACTGCTACTCTGGGTATTCACCCACGAGAGATCCTGCTCCAATATGTCTGTTAGTCTATAAGGTGCCACAGGACTCTGTCGCTTTTTACTGCTACTCTGGTTGATTTCCAAATCAGAGGAGGTCGTGAGCACTACCAGAGAACATACAAACTATTTAAAGGAATCCTACCCTTTTGCTTTACACTCTAGTGTGCAAAACATTATTGAAGAAAACTTTCCACTGAGGTTCTCTGACTTTATTTCAAATTTTTAAATTATTGGACAAAAACCCTGGATCTGCCAGGACTTCTCACATGAAAACAGCCCCGTTTTTAAGTGAAATTAAACAAACAAACAATACACACACATAACACAACATTCAAAATGTCAAATTCCCTTTCAGGTGAAAAACAATTTGCACTAAAAACTCATTTCTCATAGGTTTTGATGGGAAAAGAGTCCTTTCATGCACGTTTTGTGAAAAGCAACAATTCTGAAAGGGAGAAAACCCTCTCCATTAAACTTTGCAACAAATGTTCATCTCTATTGCGCAGCTGCAGTCCAAAGGGGCTAGATTTTTAAAGATATTTAGGTGCCTATGGATGCAGATAGTTACCTAGTGAGATTTACAAATGTGCATCAGTGCCTAACTCTATTGAAATCAGCCATCCTGATTTCAATGGAGCTAGATGCCTACATGCTTTTGAAAATCCCACTAGGTGCCTATCTGTATCTTTAGGTGCCTAAATACTCTTAAATGTCTGGTGCTAAGGCCCCGATTCAAGAAACCATTCCTATTCAGAAAAGCATATTCTTAAATCCCATTGAAATTGATGGCACTTAAGAATATGCTTAAAGTTCATTACTATTCAGAAAAGCACTTAAGTACATGCTTACCTTCAGCTTTAAGGGTATGTTTAAATGGTTTCCTGAATCAGGGTGGTAAGCACATGTTTCACTTTAAGTACTTGAACAGTGCCACTGACTTCAGAGTGCCAGTGGGACCACTCATATGTTTAAAATGAATCACATGCTTCTATTCCTTGTCAGCTCAGGGGCTCAGATTACATATTCATCATCACTCACAAGCAAAGCAGGTAAAGGTCTATTCAATATTTGGATGGGAGAGCTTGGAGAGAGACCTTGAGTTATATGGAAAGTGATGCTGGTCATTCACTATGAGCTGCTCTTCCCACTGTTTAAATATTGAACCAAAGATCCAGCACAGTGCTAAAAGGGACTGTACTCACGGGGGTGCTGTCTTTCAGATGTGAGAGAAAAATAAGGCCCTGACCACCTGTGTTCAGTAAACAGATTACAAATTAAATGTATTAATGTAATAAATTATTTAAAAATAAACCTTATGTGACTTTTCCAAGAATAATTACAATAACTTCTAAAGCCCCCTGAGTAGCTGTTTCTCAATAAATTAAACTGCAGTGTAACTATAGCAGTATATTTAGCATATGTTAAGAGGGGGAATATTCTCCTAGCAATGGAGCATTTCATATTGCCTGACATTGGACTCTTTGAACAAGGAGTTGTGCGTAGGTGATGTCTCTAAGTGGAATAGAATTCAGAATATTTTGTTGTCCTCACCTCAAATTAAAAAAAACCCCCAAAACAATCCAATCCCTAATATTTTTCTTTCATTCCAATTATTCCTGATGGGAAAGCCAAGGATCCTTCTTTCTGTAAGATCTTTGGAGCAGGAAACATCTTTTGCTCTGTGTCTGGACCGAGCCTCGCACTAGGGTTCCTATACATTACAGTAATACAAATAACAATTCTGATTATTCCCACCTGCCTTCACACTGCAGTCTCAGAAGACTGTGCATCCTGAGATGCCAGCAACATTTCTTAAATGTCCAGATTTAATTGCTGCTGAGTAGAGAAAAGCATGTCTTCCTTTGGGACTGCATATGCAGTGGTTGAAATTCATGGCAGCCCAGGGGATAGGCATGATAATGAAGAGGACTGCATGTAGGCTGGGGCAGTTCTGTCTGATTGTTGCATTTGATTTCCTTTGGACTTAAAGCATAGTTTTACTCTAATATGTGGTAGCATGGTGTCAAGGTTCCTTCCCCACTCTGAACTTTAGGGTACAGATGTGAGGACCTGCAAGGACACTTCTAAGCTTAATTACTAGCTTAGATCTGGTACACTGCCACCATCCAGAATTCCAGTGTCTGGAACACTTTCTGTCCCCACAAAAAAACTTTCCCCTCCCTGGGTTCCCTTGAGAGGCTTCACCAATTCCCTGGTGAACACAGATCCAAACCCCTTGGATCTTAAAACAAGGAAAAATTAACCATCTCCCTCCTCCTTTCCCCCCACCAATCCCTGGTGAGTCCAGATCCAATCCCCTTGGATCTTAAAACAAGGNCTCCCACGCCTAGGTCCTTGGTTGCTCCCCATGCCCCTTTAGCCTTCCCTTTCTGGCGCCCTCCTCCCCTGCCTGCAGCCTAGCGGGGAGGAGTGGTCGCCTCCTCTTCTTCCCCTCCCCTTGCTGTTTGTCCCCCTCCTCGCTCTCGTTATGGCGGGGGACACGGCGGGGGAGACCACTCTTGATGCTCCCACTGCCCCTCCTCCACCTGCCCCCGTTTCCACTGCCCAAGCCTCTACCTCAACCACCGCTGCCAATCCACCTACCACCGCCCCTGCTGGGCCACTGGCGGCGGTGAGTACTGGGGAGACCTCCGCTGCTTCCACGTCCGTCGCCCCTTCCGATTCAGGGGGAGCCCCCCTCCAGCCGGTGGGAAGGGTCGGGGTGGGAAGAATTGTAAGATCTCCACTAAAAAGGCCAGGCCCTCCATGGCGGAAACTGCCCCCATTGCCGCGGCCCCGCTACCGGCCGCGGCATCCCTCCCTGCTATTCCTTCCAACGGCTCCGCGGGTGTCCCTCCCCCGGCTCCCAGGGCATATGCCCGGGTAGTGGCAGCCCTCCCCGCCTGCCGCCGCTCCTCTGGCTGCCACTTCCGCCACCATCTATAGTGGCTGGGGCCCCTTTCCCTCCTTGACCAGGAAGCACGGTGTCCGTTGCCTCCTGGTGCCCGCCTCGCCCCACGTGGAAACCTACGTGTGGGCGTTGGCAAGGGTGGTGGGGCCCACGGCCATCGTGGTGGCCTCCAAAATGTACGAGAAGGTGGTCTTCTTCCTGGCATCGGAGGCTGCCGCACAGGAGGCGGTTGAGACGGGCCTGGCGGTGGGGGGCGTTTGTCCCCCTGGAGCCATTGGAAGACCTGGGGGTCCGCTTGGTCCTGACCTCCGTCCCTCCCTTCCGGCCCAATGCCGCCCTGTTGCTCGCCCTTTCTGCCCTGGGGCGCCCTATCTTCGTCATCAACCCTCTCCCGTTGGGCTGCAAGGACCCCGCCCTCCGTCACATCCTCTCTTTCCGCCGACAAGTGCAGCTTCAACTGCCGCCGGTGGCGTGTGGCGGAGAGGCGCTCGAGGGGTCCTTTCTGGTCCCCTACCAGGGAGCCCATTACCGGGTGCATTATTCAACAGGGGAGGCCCGGTGCTACCTCTTCTGGGCAATGGGGCGTGTCCAAAGGGACTGCCCCTTGGCCCAGCATGGAGGAGCGTCCGCGACCCCAGAACCCCGGCAGGGTGCTGGCCCTGTCATCACCGGTACCCCTGGCTGCCTGGCACCTGAAACTGTCCCTCCTCCTCCTTCTTGGTCCACCACTGTGGAGGACGGTGCGGTGGAGATCCTGCCCGACGTGGGAGAGGGCTCGCCCCAGGGGGAATCCTCACTCGCTTCTGCTGTCCCACCACTGCCTCCCAGAGTCCCTGAGGCATTGCTCTTGCCCCCCGACCCAACCCCTGTTAGCCAGCCCCCGGATGATGCCATGGAGGGCTGGTCCTTAGTGCAGGAGAAGCGGGGCAAGCGGAAGGCTCGAGCCTCCTTACATCCTTCGGATTCGGAGGCCCCCCGGAAGAGCAGGAAGGGGGGCACCGATGATGAGCCTTCCACCTTGCCCCCTGATGACTCCCATTCTGTTGTGCCGGCTGGGGACATCGTGGCAGCACCGGAAGGTAATGACGCCCCTCCTCTGGGGTCTCTCCGCATGGAAGCCCCCGAGGGAGCCTCTCTCGCCCCCTTCCCACTTGAAGCCTCTGCGAGCGTCGACGTGGGTATCGCCTCGGGTGCTGGTGGGGAGGGCCCTGGGGTGGTGAATGGTGATCTCCCTTCCATCTACGAGGAGATCGAGGCCCTGGGTCTGACCCCGGTCATGCAGGGGGAGAACGACCCTCTGCTAGCGGGCCTCGATCTGGGCGACCTCACCACGGTCCCCCTGTCTCCGAGTTCCCTTCCGTTAGCAGCTGCTTCTGCTCCCACCTCTGAGGGTCCCCTGGATTCTTCCTTCAACCGGCTGTGGGTGGCACCCTGTTGACGGCCGCCGAGCCCATTGGGGCAACGGCCAGTGCCCCGCTACCAAGACCCGGTTCCCAAGGGGTGTCCCTCTTGGGTGTGCAGGACCCACCCTCCTTCCTAGGCGAGGACCCCATTGATGAACATCTATCTCTGGATGCCAAGGCTGCCGCACATGCCACAGTGGCTGAGCCCGGCATCGTTAGGGGTCCCCTTCCTACTTCCCAGATCTCTGGGCCTGGCCAGGAGAAGCCACCGTTCAGCGGCTCAACTATGGAGGCTCAGGATCCTGCCTCTACCCCCTTCCCAGATTCTCTTCCTGATCCCCGCCCTACTGCTCTTAGCCCTGTCCATGTCCCCCCAACCTCCTGTGATGCCAGTGCCGCCCCTGGGAATACCCCCCAGGGAGCTGCTTCACTAGTTTTTCCTTGTCTCGACCCACTGGGGGCTGCTGTTCTCCTTCTGCCGCCCCTTGTTGAACCGGGGAGCGGGGCAGGTCGCATGGCGTCGGCCCATCGGACACCACGTCGGGTGTCTGCCCCCAGCCTGCCCGCCTCGGTGGGGCATGGGGCTGTGACGGGGGCCCCACTGGGGAACAGTCATCAATCAGTGACCCCGCCCCCCCATGCGCTGAGGAAGGATCTGCGGGGGTTCCTTAAGGACGTCCGTGGCTCCTGTAACAAAGTCCACCTTGCACTCCGGCGGTGGGGGGATTTCCATCACATCCTTCAGGCTGCGAGGGCCCTCATGGGGGGAGGGTAAGAGGACCAGGAAGTAGGCCGCGGCAGCCTACCGGCGGGTCCGCCTCTTCCGTGACTCTTTACTCACCTACGGGGTAGGTCATGGATTGCTGCGTGGCCTGTTGCACCCTCCTCATGGCGCCGATCATCTTTGCCACTTTAGACATCCGGGGCTGTAGGATGGGTCTCCGCAGAAGCCAGGTGCTCTCCTTCCTCCGGGAGAGGGGGTACTCTGTGGTTTCCTGCAGGAGACCCATACAGATCCGGCCGCTGAAGCTAGCTGGCGGCTGGAGTAGGGGGAACAGGGCCTACTTTAGCCACTTCTCGGTTTCTGCGGCTGGAGTGGCGACCCTGTTCTCCCCCAACCTATGGCCCGAGGTGCTGAGGGTCGCTGAAGCTGTGCCAGGCCGCCTGCTGCACCTCCAGGTCCGCATGGAGGGGCTTGTAGTTAATCTCGTCAATGTTTATGCCCCGACATTGGGCCCGGAGAGGTTGCATTTTTATCGGCAGGCGTCCGCCTTCCTCGGCTCCTTGGATCCTCGTGAGTGCCTGATCCTGGGGGGGACTTTAACACCACCCTCGAGGAACGGGACTGCTCAGGGACCGAGCAGTGCCCGGCCGCCGCGGACATCCTCCGGGAGATCATCGAACGCCACTCCCTGGTGGATGTCTGGTGCGACCACCACCCGGACGACATCTCGACGTTCACCTTTGTCCAGGTGGAGGCCCATCGGTCGCGCCACTCCCGGCTGGACCGCATTTACCTGTCGCGTTTTCACCTTTCATGGGCCCACTCCTCCGGTGTTCGGCCGGCCCCCTTTTCGGATCACCACCTTGCCACTGTGACGGCCTCTCTCTGCACGGAGAGGCCGGGGTTGGCCTATTGGCACTTTAATAATAGTTTGCTGGAGGATGCAGGCTTCGTGGTGTCCTTCCGGGAGTTCTGGCTGGCCTGGCAAGGGCAGAGGCGCGCCTTTTCCTCGGCGCGGTGGTGGTGGGATCTGGGGAAGGTGCGCGCCCGGCTCTTCGCCGTGACTACACCCGGGGCGCCAGCCGACAGAGGGATGCGGTGATAGAGCAGCTGGAGCTGGAGGTCTTGGAGCTGGAGAGGCATCTGGCCGCCAACCCCAAGGATCCATCCCTCTGCGGAGTGTGCCGGGAAAATCAGGAGGAGCTCTGGGCCCTCGAAGACCATCGGGCCTGGGGTGCTTTTGTTCGATCTCGCATCCACCTCCTTCGGGAGATGGATAGCGGCTTCCGCTTCTTCTACGCCCTGGAGAAAAGGAGCGAGCCAAGAAGCACGTCACCTGCCTCCTGGTGGAGGATGGCACGCCCCTCACGGATCCGGCGGAGATGTGCGAGAGGGCCAGGGCCTTCTATGCGACTCTTTTCTCCCTGGATCCAACCAATCCTAACGCTTGCAGACTGCTCTGGGACGGACTCCTGATGGTCAGCACGGGCGACCGGGACCGGCTAGAGCTGCCTCTCACTCTGGCCGAGTTCTCGGAAGCCCTC
>NC_133769.1:112143748-112149694 GCF_003597395.2 Chelonoidis abingdonii
ACTCCGCTTTTCCTCCTCGGGTCAATTCTTCGGTCCACAAGGGTATCCCCTCTCACTTTGTTTACTTCCCTCTCCAGGTTAAATTCCGGAGTGGAGATCTCCTGAACATCTCCCAACCATCTCCCCCAACTTCCTAGTTATGTACCACTGCAGTCATACCAACACTCTACATGCAGTCACTTATAGTATTTTTAGGATCAACCATCTCTGGCAGGGATGATTTTAGCTGCAACCAATGAGAGGGTGACTCCCTTAGGGGCAAAGAAATTATCCCACCCCATGTATTCAGTTGTGATGGCCTAATTTTAACTGGAGGCTTCTGTGAGCATATCAATGACTCCTATCTGATCTCTTGGAAAGCCTATTAAAAAACAAATAGTAACAACACCTCAGCTTTCAGATGATGCTCTTCATCAGTAGATTTCAACGTGTTTTACAAAGGAGGTCAGTATCATTATTTCATTTCACAGATGGGGAAACTGAGGAACAGAGGTGAAGTGACTTGCCCAAGGTCACCCAGCAGCTTTGTAGCAGAGTCAGGAACAGAGTTCAAGTCTTCTGAGTCCCAGCCTTGAAACTCCGTGGAAAGAAGGCTTAGCTGCTCCTGTCCATTGTGTGGTACCCAAAGTAGCAAAGATTTACAAGGACAGCTGCTAAGGGCTAGAAACTCATAAAAGCAGGGAATTGTAACTAAACTTCCTTGAAAAATCGGGCCTCCCAAGAATGAAGTTGGAGTAGAAAAATAAATGAGGCCTAAGAGGAAATGCAAAGATTAAGTAAACACATGGTCCAGACACATCCATAGGCGTATTATTTGGCTACAATACAATATTCTACACTTAATCAAGCACTTGTGGGACAGTAGTGATTATTTGTAAAGGTAAACATTAACTTGTCTGTCAACCTACCTTTTAATTTTTACAATCAGTTATTAATGATAGGCTTTAAATAGAGTGAGCTGCATTAATTTTTAACATCCTGCAGCCTCATTATAACATAATTAACCATAATTTAATTATTAATGATTGCTTTATTACTTTGGGTTACATATTAAGGCCTCAATCCTAAAATTGGATCCATGGATGGATAAAGGCAGTCTGAGGCCCTGGATTCAGCATGGTTTGAAGGATGCAGATGGCTCTGCCCTCCACTTGGAAGGGTGGCAAAGGCCATCTGAAAAATAACTATTCACTAGCCTGTTTGGGGAGTTGAGGGAGGGGAACTACCATCACGTCTCTTTAGGCAAGTCATGCAAGAAGTCTATAGATCAGTGCTTCTCAAACTGGGGCCGCCGCTTGTTCAGGGAAAGCTCCTGGTAGGCTGGGCCAGTTTGTTACCTGCCACATCCTCAGGTTTGCCACTCCAGGTCAATGGGGGCTGCAGGAAGGGCGGCAAACACATCCCTCAACCCACGCCACTTCCTGCAGCCCCCATTGGGCTGGAGCGGTGAACTGCGGCCACTGGGAGTTGCGATCGGCCAAACCTGTGGACATGACAGGTAAACAAACTGGCCCGGCCCACCAGGGGCTTTCCTAAACAAGTGACAGACCGGCTTTGAGAATCACTGCCATAGAAGAGCCAGGAACTGAATCTAGATATCCTGAGTCCCAGTCTAGTGCCCTAACTATAAGACCACCCCATTTCTCCCCAGAATTGTTGTCATTATGATAACACTTTATCAAAACTGAGATTCTCTCCTAAAAATATAAATCTTCATTAAAAAAACAAGACAAGGCCTAAACTTGGAAGCTTCCATTCTGATAGGACACTTCCTTGAAAGGTGCTGTGTGATGGGTGTTCACCCCACACTTGCCCTGAAAGGGTTAACGAAGACTAAGAAGGGGGCTATTTAACCTAACAAGCCACAGCTGAGGGGAATCAGGTGGCCAAGTAATCTCCTGACTGAGCCCAGCAGAGGAGGAAAGAGCTAGGCTGGGATTAAAAAGAAACTGGGAGCAGGAGGGGAGCTGCTGTGAAAGGCTACAGTCACTTCCTGGGAGGAGGGAGGAACTTTTGGAGGCTGCAAAGACCTGTACCAGTTCCTTTCTGGCAGCAGGGAGTGGTGAAGCTGGCAGACCCAAAGAAGGAAGGGAGCAGTGGAAGGTTAGGAGAGGGCTCAGGGAAAGGCAATAAGGTATAAAAGGGAGCAGACCTTGACTGCTGACTAGAAGGTCCCTGAGCCAGAACCCAGAGTAGAAGGTGGGCCTGGGTTCCCAAGCCAGCCACTGAGGGAGTGGCACTATGAGGTAGTTAATGGAAAGACTGCCCAGGATTTTTGGAGAAACCCTTTGGTATCCCAGAAAGGGAAAATGTGTGTAGTGACCCGGCCGGAGGACTGAGTCATAGAGATGCAGCAGCTGGTGGAGTGAGAGAGAGGCAAAGAGACCGCATGCGACCGTGGGAAGGGGTATTAATCTGTTGAGCTATTCCCCAGAATGGCCAGGAGGAGGTACCATTCTACTGGTGAGTGGAGCACCCCATGACAGGTCAGTGAGAGAACTGATGAAGTAACCTTGGCAAAACCCTTTAGAAAATCCATAGAAAAGAAAAAAAAGGTATGCTAAGTATAAATTGATTCATTTTTTTACCAGAGATGGGTTTGACCCTGAAAACTGGATCCAGAACCTTGATCAAGCTTGGAGAATTTCCATGTTCAGATCCTAAGTGTGTGACTGAAGCCCTTGTCTAATGTTAAGCTCTTGTGGCTGGTTATAACTCTCAGCAATTGTCTAAAATCATGCCTTCAAGTAGTAAGAACTTAATAGATGGCCACTTTGTTTCCTTACTGATCCTCAGAAATCTTTTATTGCACTGGGTCCAAGCCACAACCTGAACTCTGGCAAATCTCCCACTGAAGCCAACGGGAATTTTGCCTGAATAGAAGCTGCAGGATAGGGGCGTGCAAAATAAAGCTATTCCTAAAAGGAAAGGGGCATCATTCATTGCCACAGGACTCAGCAAACACACCCTCCCCAAGACTGCAACAGATGTTTCTAAATTTCCTGGCTGCTCAGAGGAATGCTTAAGGTTTTATCTCCCCGCCCTAGACAACTGACATTTAAAAATTGCTTTTGACACTAAGAACATAAAGCTTCTTTCCTGACCATCCGTGCCCAGAATTGAGCTAGAATCCTCCAAAGTCAAATGTCTGGGATACTCTAGCAATAACCCTCTGAGTCATCCTGCTGGTTTAACCATGCTGCATTTCTTTCTTTATCCGTTTCCACAATAATCTCTGTCGTGTCCTGAAACACATAGAATGCATTCGCCAAAGGGCTGCTCACAGAGATATATCCAACTCCTGTGTGATGCCTGTCCTCACTTTCCCCTACTTCCAAAACAAAAAAGAAAAAAGAAAGGGGAAAGAGGGAGAAATTCAAGCCCAAATATGCACATCACATGCTTTTGTTTACTTGTGAATGGACTCTTTTCCCTCGTGCAGTGCAGCTGCTAATTTCGCTGTCAAGCTGTCAGGAGTGGCCCATAACCGTAAGTGCCTACCTCAGGATAGATTGTCAAAAGCAGGGCAGACTCCCTAAACTGGTGGTATGTTCTCTAATTACATTTCACTGACCTAGTAACAAATGTGAACTCCTGAATCACTAACAGTCTTACCATGGAGGGTCTCCTTAGACACAAATATTCCAGGTTACATCCAGGCCCAAGAGACAAGTCATGCACCCAGGTCAATTTGCATCCTAGATCTCACACCAAAGACAACACTGGTAGCCATTCTATAGTAAACTAGCTAAAGTTTTATTAGCTAAGAAAAAGGAATGAGAGTTATTGAGAGGTTAAAGTAGGTTAATATATGTACAGGTGAATCACAGTCTATACTTCCAAATGGTAGCAGAGACGTAGTAATTTGCCAGTTTCCCAAAAGTCTTTCCAGGCTATCCAGAATAACTTTGGGGATCTCCATCTTCTTGTTCAGTTATTCTGCCCTGTTAAAATCCAAACAGCCCGGAGATGCAGGATCTTTCTCTGGGTATGGCTACACTTGCAGTTGTACAGCACTGGGAATTAAACCTGTGTTCATACAGCTGGGAGCAGGGAAAGCTCTGCAGTCTGTCCACACTGCCAGCTGCCAGCTCACTGTCGTGGCCACATTTGCAGCATCCGCAGCGGCATTGGGAGCAGTGCATTATGAGCAGCTATCCCAGCATTCAAGTGGCTGCAATATGCTTTTCAAAAGAGGGGGATGGGGTAGAGTGTGACATAGAGTGTGGGGGAGAGAGAGTGGATTTTTGGAGCCGACACTCTGTCAGCAGCTGCCTTGCAAGTTCCGACCCCCTCCCCCACCCCTCTTTCACTCACTGAAAGCAAAAAGCAGCTGATAAGCAGCCTCCCCGAAACGGACCTCCGCTCCCTCCCTCCTGCACGCTGTGCTGCTTCTCTCCTCAAGCAAACATTAGCTGTGGGCATTCCAAAGGGAGCTCCCCTGCCTGCCTCTGCTCATTCACAGCAAACAGTAGCTGTATTTGTTTTTTTTTATAAGCAGCTTCGGGAGCCCAGAGTTCACAACAAAATAAAGAGAGGCATCACAACAAAATAAAGAGAGTAATCCTTACTTAAAAGGATTATGGGAAGCTTCTGGAGGTCAGCTACAGCATACTAAGATTATTCCCTCTTTACACTGGCACCTCAGTGCTGCAGCAGCAGCACTATTCTCTTTATTCCTCTCGGGGAGGTGGAGTACAAGCAGCGCTGTAGCCAGGGAGATATAGCGCTGTATGTGCCTTGCCAGTGTGGACAGGGAGTGAGTTACAGTGCTATAAAGCTACCAACAGCGCTGTAACTCTCAAGTATAGCCAAGGCCTCTGAGTCCGTACTTGTAGCTTCGTCTCACAGAAAACAAACAGACAGGGTCACCACCCTTGTGAGCTCTTTCTTTGATTGGCATAGAGAGAGAGGAACACATTTAGAGATTTTGATCTCTGATAATCAGACACAATGACCACTTGCCTTCAAATGTGCAAAAATTAGTATTTGCCTGTTAAAGTTCTTCATTTGCATTACACAGGGCTTCTTTCTCATTTGATGGGTTATTTAGTGACAGGTATAGACAATGTGAGTGTTTTCTATTGCATTACAACTGGAAGCAGATAAGTGAAAACAATGCATGTAGCATCCCATTAGTTTTGATGAAGTTTAAACCTCAAAGGCATTTTTTTACATTTAACAAATCACTTTGATCTATGCTAGTACACAAGTGAATTGGCCTGGCTTTCAGCTATGCATTTGTAAGTGTTCAGTGAGGCCTGGAGCTTTGGCATGAGCTGACACCTGGTCTACCAGTGTGGCATTCACACCACAGAATATAGAGTCAGGACCTAAGCATCCAGCTGAGATTTTACATAATGACAAAAAAAAGACATTGTTAATATATCATCATACATAGAAGTAAAGCAGCAATTCATAATTATTTATTTATGCCCAGATTGTGAATCCCTTCCTCACAACAGGAAGGAATTTTTCACACGTGTATCCCCCACTGGGTTATCAAGTTCTTCTTCGAGTGCTTGCTCATATCGATTCCAATTAGGTGTGCGCGCGCTGCATGCACGTTCCTCGGAGAAACTTTTACCCTAGCAACACTCGGTGGGCCGGCAGGTCGCCCCCTGGAGTGGCGCCACTATGGTGCCTGATATATACCCCTGCCAACCCAACCGCTCCTCAGTTCCTTCTTACCGCCCGTGTTGGTCGTTGGAATAGTGGAGCGCAGCTTAGCTGACCTCTGCTTCCCTAGCTATTCGTAGTTATTGTGTATTTAGATATATAGTTATAAACCTTTTATATATATATTTATCTATACTTATGCGTTTTTTTTCTTTGCTAGCATAGTTAGTTTTAACCATAGTTAGCGGGGTTCGGGGAGTAGCCCCTCCCCGCAACCGGTGCCGGAGCCCATGCCCGGCTCACCGGTTCTTAGTTCGTGCTTGGCCG
>NC_133769.1:112149795-112186169 GCF_003597395.2 Chelonoidis abingdonii
GAGATGTGTTGCTCATATCCATTCCACACCCGCCCTCCTTCCCCACTGTCGGAGTAGCTGGCAAGAAGGAACTGAGGAGCGGTTGGGTCGGCAGGGGTATATATCAGGCACCATAGTGGTGCCACTCCAGGGGGCGACCTGCCAGCCCACCGAGTGTTGCTAGGGCAAAAGTTTCTCCGAGGAACGTGCACGCAGTGCGCGCACACCTAACTGGAATGGATATGAGCAACACATCTCGAAGAACAACAGTTACAAAGGTGAGTAACAGTCTTTTACTCACATAAGAGATTCTGGTCCAGACTGGATTTAGCTTCTTTTTTCTCTTTGTGATTTATCCTCAAGCCATCTTCAATTTCCTTGACTGTATTTCTCACTCAGAATAACTTATTGAGCAATTATCTGGAGAACTCTTTGTATGTACATTGTCCATGAGCAGTTCATTATGACTATGAAGTATTCAAAATCTGAGCTGTCTTGGTTCACTTTGATTGTCCATAAGGGTCTTACCCCATGGTATTGTTTCTGTCCCCTGACTGCATTCTTAGAATCAGGTTTCCAGCAGGAATACTTGTTTTCACCAATTCAAAGTTTTTCCTACAAATGTAAAATGTACGTTTAAAATTCACTGTTTGTGAACATTCCAGCTGGTAATCTCTTTTGTT
This sequence comes from Chelonoidis abingdonii, assembly GCF_003597395.2. Taxonomy (NCBI): domain Eukaryota; kingdom Metazoa; phylum Chordata; order Testudines; family Testudinidae; genus Chelonoidis; species Chelonoidis abingdonii. The sequence continues at coordinate 112,150,458 of NC_133769.1, forward strand.
AGAACATTTCTGGAAAGTAAACAGAGAATGGGGGTACCATAGGTGAAAACAAGAATTTTGAGTTTATAGTCACTGAAAACTGTTAATACAAGGTGGTGCACAATGTGGTGGGGCAGTATAAATATACTATCTATATTACTTTTACTATGGATTAGGTTGTGGTTTGAACTACACATCCATGACGAGGCAGAAGAGTGAATAAGAACCCTCTTACAATCTTACATGAGTTACCAGGACTTTGGGTCCAGACGTATAGGAACACGTGGACATTATCCACCTGCTACGCTGTTCAACCTAGAACAGGTAGGCAGGGAGTGGGTGAATAGTCCGAATCTTAGTTTGCCTCTCCCAGCGGATTGACTGATGTACGTGTTACTATGTTTGGTTTCTTTTCTTAAGCCAAAAGGTAAGTTTAATACATGCATGCCTCTTAGCAAGGGGAAGCAGGTATCTCTGAGGCACATTTTCTCCCAGGGCTACTCTTGAGATAGTGCATTATTTGCACTACCTCCTGTAAATGTACAGTCTAGTCCCATAAGAAAAATTGTACAGGCCTCAGAGATTAATAAATCCAGGTTAAGAACCCCAGATGATCAACCCAAGAGTAATTCTTTAGGGATGTAGTGCTAATGTAGGTGCTTATATGCCACGTTACATCCTGTTTACTGGTGTAGCTGGGAAAAGGGGGGATGCTGGGGGAAAAAATGGGATGCCTCTACATGAGCTCATTTTAGGAGGAAAATGCAGCCTGAAGTTTTTTCTAACAATGGTCATGTACAGAATGGCAACCAGATATGGGGAGTGCAAAGACAGCTTTAAGCCATTTTGCACTCGACTCTCCACTTGCATGCTGTGCATTTGGCTACGTCGGAGGATCTAGCCACATAGCTTTAAATCTCCTTTTCAGACTTCATTTTTCCCAATCTAAACCCACATTTGCTCAGTGTGGCACACTGTCTCCCTCTAGTGACTGGCCCACATAGAAGGACTGAGTTTTCAATTATTCTGAGCTGCAAAGTTAGTCCTTTAGCTTCAGTAGTAGAGGCGAGTGCTTTTTAGATCTAGTGATCCTGATATCAGTCCTTGCGGACAACACACCAAGAGGGTTGGCACACAGGCTTCACTGAAAACCTGTACCCTGGGATGAGATTGTGAATAGCACGAGCATCCCCAAAACATGAAGATAAAGCTGTTATGGCTCAGATCACATATGTACATACACTATACTGGTAGCTCTCCTTTTTATCATAGGAAAAAGCATTTTGTTTACTGCAGGGTTTTTTTCTTAGATCCCTATTTATGTGACTTCAGATTTTATCTGCTTTCTCTTTGCATGGGGTACGTGTGCCAATAATCTGGAAAAAATTAGAATGGGATGGCAAAGAGCCATTTTCATAATGTAACTATAGGTAAAAAGCCTTAGAGTGATTATCGGTAATTAATTTACTGCAAAATCATCCAATTCTGCAGATTAGCAAATGTAATGCTAATAGTATGATACTTCATTGCACAGGTTTGGCCCAGGTATGCTAATGGCAGAGACAAGGGGTTCACAGGTAGTGTCCTGTAGACAGTGAACCCAATACTGCATACACTGCCCAACAACGATTCCATACACATGGAATTTTGTATGTTGTATGGTCAGGCTCAGTGTATTTTATTATCAGGGCCGGCTCCGGGCCCCAGCGCGCCAAGCGCATGCTTATGGCGGCATGCCACAGGGGGCGCTCTGCCGGTCGCCAGGAGGGCGGCAAGTGGCTCCGGTGGACCTCCTGCAGGCGTCCCTGCAGAGGGTCCGCTGGTCCCGCGGCTCCGGTGGAGCATCTGCAGACACGCCTGTGGGAGGTCCACCGGAGCCACGGGACCAGCGGACCCTCCGCAGTCACGTCTGTGGGAAGTCCACAGAGCCGCGGGACCAGTGAGTGGCAGAGTGCCCCCCGTGGCATGCTGCCGTGCTTGGGGCGGTGAAATGGCTAGAGCCGGCCCTGTTTATTATGCAGATGTAATACACCATGCCCTGAATTTCTTGATAGTTTTCACACTATTCAAGAGGAGATATCTCGTTTATGGGTGAAAATACTAAGTGTTTCATTCTCCTGTCTACTTAAAGAATGAGCATCAAGATGTATACTTGCTTGCTGTTTCGAAGTGCCCAGACAATGAATGTAAAAGTGATGAGCAATGGTATAGTGAACTATTGCATGGAAATTTGTCAAATATAAATATTACAAAGCACTTTTTATGACTCATACTCGTGAATAAATCAGAATTGCCTGTGCATATCAAAAAGGAGATGCGTAATTAGATGGGCTTTCCTGTTTTAATGCTGGAATGTAGTGCTGAGAAAAAGAAGAAGAAAAAATATTGCCACTTTTTTCCATGCTAATTTGTGTTCCTGGAATTTTTGTTTTCTCAAGGTTCATGTCCCAGAAAAAGCTACACCTCTGGAAGTATCATAGAAAGGATGGTCCAGTAGGTAAAGCACAAACCTAGACATTACCATTCTTGGGTTACATGCCATGGACATGCTGTGACTTTGAGCTCTACAGAGGCTAACTTATTAAATTAGTCAACTCTTAAATTTGATGGGGCAGCATGAGTTTACTTTGAAAAATAGACAGGGAATCCCCCTTTTCAGTAGAGACTTTTTTTACATGTGAGTCTCAATAATGATGTTATTTTTGTAGAATAGCTTTCATCCCAAAGCACTTTACAAGCAATACCCTGGGATCATTTCAAACGCTACTGAAATGATGGGTTGAAACACAGCAACTATTCAGTAAAGCAGAGCAATGTTACAAAATAGTTGTAGGACAGGAAAGGAGCATTCTGTGGTGGGCAAATGTACCAGTAAGAAGTGTAGAAACTGCAAGGTGAGCTGAAGTAGGTAAAAGGTATTTATTTTTTTTTGTATAGTACCAGTAGCATGCTATACAGACAATACGATGAAGACAAGTCCCCGGCCATGGACATCTTGTATTCTAAAAGCCAGCTTGACTCCCTTACATTGGTGAACAGTTACTGTCCAATTGAAGTCAATGGAATTATTTGTGGGAGTAACTGCTCACCAGTGTGAGAGAGGGAGGTCACCATAGACAATGTATACTTGGCTTTGTTAATTATGCCACTCTTTGTGGCAAATTTGTCCCCTTCTCCCCTCCAAATGTCTCCATATTTTTGTCCATGGCACTCCCAGGTCTGGAATGGCTTTTCTCAACTGGTTCACCAAGCCACCATCCTCCCCCGTCCAAACCTACTTGCCCCTCCATGGCATTTTTATTTTATAAAGACCATTATTTTATTTTTTTTAAAGCAGTGAGGGAGGGTATTCCAGGCTATGGTACCACATGAATGAAAGCACAGAGGTGAGATTTGGAGAAAGACATGAAGGGGTGATTGGTCACATAGTTGAGGTACAACAAAGAACAAAAGAAAAGACAACTATAAAGAGTAGAAGTAGTAGGAGCTGACTTGTGTAGGATTTTGACGGCTAACGAAGGAGCTAAAACTTAATCCTGAAAGTGAGGAAAAGTTGCTGAAGAATTTTAGGAGTTAGAATTTTTCCATGACATTGGGGTTATTTGTATAAAAGAAGCCATGGGATCTTCGATGGCCACAAGTGGCTAGGATCTTGGTTTTGGTTCTTATCCAAAAGACAGCATCCCCAGCAGCCTAGATCCCCACAGCAGCATGCTGGGATATTGATTCCGTAACAAATTAAAGTTCTAGTTATCAAGTCTCTGACATGAATTCCTTGGAGGTTTCCTATCCAAGCATGGTCCAGCCTGAGACTGCTTAGCTTGCAAGAGCTGATGGGATCACAGCATAAGATGATGTGGTTTACATGCCATTTTACTGTCTTTAATTATTCTTGGTTATTTACTGGTATATATAGCTCCAAAACTTTCTACTGTTGAAATCAGTTCAGAGGAAATAAGTGTATAAAGTGATTCCAATTAAAGATTGTGGAGAAGTGTGGGGTGTTTTTAATCTACACTCCAGCTTTAAAATTTTAAGCAGAGATTCGGAGGGATGGAAGTGAAAGAGCTCATCAAGAATATGTGCATCCAGGCCCAATAAATTTCATGAACCATATTCCCAATTTCCATAAACCCTAATGTCACTGCATTGCTAAATGTGAATGACATTTACCTCAAACACAGCCCCTGAGCAATCATTTTCAACACTCCAAACCAATTTTCCAGCATCTGGTTTTTGGTATAAAATTATAAAGTTTTTTTTTTCTTGCTGTGTATGCAGTGACTTGAGTGGTGTCTGGCCACTGCATGGAATTAAGCAGAGGTGGTGACTGAACTCAACTTCTAAGTAATTACCTGCGACTGATAGAATTGGTCACTAGAGGTCAGCAAAGAGGGCAGGCCACAGCTGCCCAGCTCTGAGTAGTTGCAACAAGGATCTGCTTAGACTCTGTCTCAGAGTTTCTAATAGAGTCTCTGAAGGTTTAAAAACCTTAGATAATGATCTAGTTTCTTTTGGGTTGTTTTTTTTAACATAATTAGTCATGGTCCTGTTGCTGGCGTTGACTTGGATGGCCTCAGCAGTGAAGGTCTTCTCTTTCCCTGTCGATGTGAACTCCGGGTCTGACTTGTGTCAGAATATATTCCAAGTTTCCTAGATACTGATCATATTCATTGTTGTAAAACATGTAAGGACACCTAAGCCCTGTGTCCCACCCACTCCAGGTCTGGCTTTATTTTGATTTCTCAGTTGCATTTGGAGTAAAATTTTTGGAAAGTGTGGAGATGGGTAAGAATAAAATTAACAAATGAGTTTATGTTGAGTTACTTCCAGATGAGCTGAACTGCAACTGGACAAACAATCTGGAGAAGGAGATTGCCAGTTCTAGCTACCAAACCAAAACTCACCAGCTGGACATCAGGATTAACTTTGTTAATTATATGCCAAGTCACTGTTTGTGGCTGCTTGTGGAACCCTTTTCATGGAAGTCTTATTCATACACCACTAAAATTAATAATTTGTCACTTAGAACACAGAGTAGGATTTGCAAGAGCAGTGAGTTGTGAATTGTTAATTTCAGTAATCAGAGGGTGGTACTCGGTGTGTGCACTTCAATGGGACAATGCTTAGCACTACTGAAAATCCCACCCATAAAGTATATTTCTGAATGCAGCATCCTGGTTTATAAATCAAATTTAGGGCCTAATCTTCCTTTTATTTAGAGCACTGACAAAATTCCCATTGCCATCTTTGGGAGTCCAAGCTAGCTCCTAGTGCCTGCCAAACATTGTTGCTATATTTTCCTCACCAAGCCTAATTTTTTCATTGCTACTCTAAACTTTCCTTTCTTTGTCAGTTAATGATATGTATATTTCTAAGGTTAGTAAGCCCAAGTCACACCACCTCCACCACCATCTTGAAAGTAAAACAGAAACATAAAAGCATAGATAGCCTTTAAAATATATGCACAAGGGACATATATTTCATATTTTCTGCCTTTGACTCCATTCTCTCATCTTTTTCTGTTATAGTAAGAGCCATAAAGAGACAATAATATGCTTAATGTCTCAAATTGTTCCCCTGAAAACAGCACAAAATATACTCAGATTATGAAGCAATTAGATTTGAACCTCCCTCTTTGTTGACATTATACAGTCACAGCAAGCCACAACAATTTTAAGCTTTGTTTTTTATTTCTTAATGTAGCCAATAAGAGTCCCTTGCTATTTGAATATGTTCTTTCCACAATCACAGGAAGAGATGGTGCTTCCATTTCTTTCATTCCGGTGCATTGAGAAGTCCATACTCACTGCTGAAGATGTTATCAGTGCAGTCTCGGGCTGCCCGTGCACTCGGAAGAGGGTGGGTAGATGAAGAGCTTGTGAGAGGAACCTCAGCCAGATCTAAGAACTGTTTGGAGCTCAAAGCATCAGGGGCTGGAAGTGTGTGTGTGTTTTGAATCCCAATTTCCAGTTCAGTAAAAGGGGCCTGCTCTGAAGATTGGATCTAGGCCAGCAAGAGGGGACTGCTGACCCCTCACTGACACTTAGTGGGGGTTTTGGCTGGCCTCTCTCAGTACCAAGGAAAGGAGACTGGATGAAGAGAAATCAGGATCCTGAGACTGACAGTCCCCAGAGCCAAGGAGGAAATGCCAATGCTCCAGGTGAGCCTGATTGACAGGGCAGGCCGGCCAATGAGGGATCCAGGAGCCCAGGGTCCCGTCCTCCGTGTGAGGGGAGCTGCCTGAGACGAGCGGGGCAGAGCCGAGGGGAGCTGGAGCAGCTGGGAGCTGGGGGAGCTGGAGCAGCTGGGAGCTGGGGCAGCACAGACTAGCCGTGCCATCAGGGAGCCAGGGCCAAGCTGCTCCGGGGCCAGAGCCGGGACTGTGGGCACTGGTCATGCTGCAGCCGGGCCCGGGGAGTAGCTGGGGAGAGCAAGGGAGGCCCTGGGCAGGGGCAAAGCGCAGGGAGACGCCCCCAGACACGCAGGCTGGACTCGGGGGAGAGGGAACCCTGACAGCGGGGATGAGCAATGTTGGGAAGAAGGGCCCAGCTGGTTGGAGCCTGAGGCCTGCAAGGGAGTCGGGAGTGTGAGGAACAGACTGTGACCTGCTCTCACATCCCAGAGATGCTAGTTTTGGTGCCCCCGAGCCCACAGGGAGGGTCCCTTCTTCTCCTTAACCTTCTTCCATTTTTCCTTATTTTCCTTACAGTTGCTGTTTAATAAATTGTATTTGGTTTGAACTTAATGTGCTGATCAGGGGTCAGGGAAGCGGCCAGTGCGAAGAGAGTACCCTGGAGTAAGGCCACCTCGGAGCACACAAGAATCTCCATTTTCATTTAAAAAATAGTAAATGTCTAGCCCGTCATGCTTCAAAATGTGACACCCCTCCCCCCCAATGGTTCAAAAAGTCTAAGGCAAATCAAAAGAATCCCCCAAATAATTTTAAAATCTCATGATTTGGGAGGCCTGACTTGTGATGTTTGAATGTATTGGGTCAATAGTACTTGCTGATATGTGGGGGGTATGGAAGCACTTACCTTTACAGACAAGTAAATAATTCATGGGGAATAATTTAGGCTGTGAATCCATCCCATTTCCTCTTCACAAATTCTCCGTAAGCTTACAGGGCACTCAAATTTATCCCTTTTTCAAAAATGATCCCGGGGTGAGTTCAATGAATAATTCTTCTTCAGGAATCAGTTGGCTAGTTAAAACTCACAGTGTGTGGATTGGACACTCAGGTCGTATGACCTGACTTCTGTTCCCTGATTGGATGAGCAGATCTCCAAGAAATCTGATTGCTAGCGTGAATGCTCTCCTTTCCTTATTCAGAATTTATTTTCAGGGACGATAATGTACTATTGAGGAGGCAGTGTATTCCAATGGGCAGACCACTGGCTGGGCAGTCAGGAAACCTCAGTGCAGTCTCAGTTCTGCTACTGACCTGTTGCATGAGCCTGGATGAGTTGCCTCTCTGTACCTCAGTTTCTTCATGTGTTTAATAGTCTACTAACCTATACTGCCCTTTGAAAGGTGCTTTCATAGACTCCAAGGCCAGAATGCTGTATCACACAGGCCAGAAAACTCCCTCAAAATAATTCCTAGAGCAGATCTTTTAGAAAAGCATCCAGTCTTGATTTAAAAGTTGTCAGTGATGGAGAATCCACTACAACCTTTGGTAAATTGTTCCAATGATTAATTACTCTCACCAATATAAATGTATGCCTTATTTCACACAGGCTCTGTTCAAGATGGTTTCTCTCAGCCACAGTTTCCCAGCAAAATGGTGACTGGCACTCCCCTTGCTCAAGCTCTCTTCCAGGAGCCCAAAGGTGCTGGTGGTTTTGTTTTCTTAGGTGAAAGAATGTGGGGTTGTCTGCCCCTTTCTTTTCTAGTCCATTGAGTCTTGGAAGTTGATTCTTCTAAAGCAGTGGTTGTCAACCAGGGGCACAGGTACACAGAGGTCTTCTAGGGAGCACATCAACTCCTGTGAATATTTGTCTAGTTTTACAGCAGGCTACATAAGAAGCACTAGCAAAATAAGTACAAACTAAAATTTCATACAGACTAAAGGAGAAAGTCAGCAATTTGTCAGTAAGAGTGTGCTGTAACACATCTGTATTTTATATCTGATTTTGTAAACAAGTAGTTTCTAAGTGAGGTGAAACTTGGGGGTATACAAGACAAATCAGATTCCTGAAAGGGGCACAGTGGACTGAAAATGTTGAGATCCACTGTTCTAAAGGATCCTTCTCAAAGCAAAGTTTATCCAAGCTGTGAGGAAGGTGACCTGAAGTCTGGTGGTGAAGGCTCCATGTGTAACTCACACACTTCCTGGGTGTGGTGTCCTGTCCCATCTAGTGGCACCAAGACCACTTAATGAGAGAGAGCTAAAATGAGTCCGTGCTACAGCCTTTTAGCTCATGCAGTAAGTTCCACTCGGTACCAAACAGAGTCTGTCAATGTTACAAGTGGGGGCTCGTCTGGGATTTCAACTGGGAATTCTCTGAGCTCAGGACATGCTTCCTCAGCGAGGGGAGGTATGTAACCCACACACCTCCTGGGTGTGGTGTTCTGTCCTATCTAGTGGCACCAAGATCATTTAGTTAAATGAGTCTGCTCTACAGCCTTAACTAACAGCCAGCTGGCTGTTAGCTCATGCAGTAGAGACTCATGCCCTAAGCTCCAGAAGTGCCAGGTTTGATCCTGCCTGCCAACAACCAGCGTCTGTCAACATTACACATGCTCTTCTCCCTCCACTTGTGTTTGCTGAACTGTAAATTGCTTTGTTCACTACCATCTGCTGCCTTGATGATCCTGTTTGCTGCTTATATAAACTCCCATTCCTTTCTTTAGGACAGACCTCTTTAACGGTGTTTGCCTAGGAGGGTCTGTCAGGTTTTCACAAGTAATGTCATACAGGGGGAACTCATAACTCTCCATGTAATGTTGGATCATGATCTTATTGACCAGAGTGTTAGTTTTCAAATGGTACCTCACAAGGCATATTTTGTACAAAGATTATTACCATCGCATGTAGAGTGTGACTAGAGGGCTGTTTTGGGTCACACATACTCAGGAGGACATCTACAAGGGTGGAGGACCAATTCCACTCCCAAATTTAAAAAAAAGAAGGTGCCAACCTGTTCCGCCAGTTCAGCCAGCCCCAGAGGGAGACAGCCGTATGGGAAGGGACGTGAAGATCTCTGTCCTGAGGGCTGATGTTCGCAGGCGTGTTTTGGCTACTTGCAGCAAGCAGATAACTGCCAGAAGAAGGATCCCTTCCTATTCTAAGAACAGAGTGCTTGCTGCTTGGTCAGCTCAGGAGGGTGTGAGGACATAAATGCCAAATAAGCAGCGCATGCTTTCAATGCATAGGATTAGTGGCCGTGTTACTTTTCAGTACTGAAGAAATCTGTATGTTGGATATGTTATTTTTCTTTGGTATGTTCTGTATTGCTGTAATGATAAGAGCATGTTTCGTTTTAAGAGGCGTCCTAGTTAACCCACAAATTGTCGTCTTATCAACGGAAGGATTTTTTTGTTTAGTCTGAACAGCTTTACTACACTGTGGTGTCTTTCCTCCAAATCAGAGCAACTCAGGGTACTGGCATCCGCACCTGTCCCAATTTGCATATTTGTGTTGTTCTCCACAGGCGGGAGTTCTGCTGTCAGAACAGACTGAACCTGCTCACTGTGCCTGCAATACAGTGGAATTATTATGGGTATGGGTGTAATCAAAGATTGGTGGATTACACTCAAGCCAGGCCCTTGTCTCCAGCTCTTTAACGGAGCACTGACTCTGCTCTCCCAGGAGCCCCTCTCTGCCTGAACACTGGTTGCTTTTACAGGCCCAGCTCACTAGGTGACATCTACCCTGTCTTTCCATCCAAACTCCAAGAAAGACTGGAGAACTGAGCAGGATTATGACATCACAGGTATCGAGGAGGCTGAACAGCTGTAACATAAGAACGGCCACAAAGGTCCATCTAGCCCAGTATCCAGTCTTCAGACAGTGGCCAATGCGAGGTGTTTCAGAGGGAATGAACAGAACAGGGAATCATCAAGTGATCCATCCCCTGTCGCCCATTCCTAGTGTCTGGCAAACAGAACCTAGGGACACTCAGAGCACGGTGGGGCATCCCTGCTCCTCGTGGCTCTAATAACCATTGATGGACCTATCTTTCATGAAATTATCTAGTTCTTTTTCGAATCCTCTCATAGTCTTGACCTTCCCAACATCCTCTGGCAAAGAGTTCTCTGGGTTGACTGTGCATTGTGTGAAGAAATACTTCCTTTCGTTTCTTTTCAACCTGCTGCCTATTCATTTCATGTGGTGACCCCTAGTTCTTCTGTTTAGAGAGAGAGTAAATAACACTTCCTTATTTACTTTTTCCACACAAATCATGATTTTTTAGACCTCTATCATATCCCCTGTAGTTGTCTTTTCTAAGATGAAAAGTCCCAGTCTGATTAATCTCTCCTCCTATGCAAGCTGTCCCATACCCCTAATCATTTTTGTTGCCCTTTTCTGAACCTTTTCCAATTCCAAGATATCTTTTTTGAGATGGGGAGACCACATCTGCATGCAGTATTCCTACTCTTTGTTTCCTATGTTCCAGCCAGTTACTGATCCATGAGAGGACCCTTCCTCTTATCCCATGACAGCTTACTTTGCTTAAGAGCCTTTGCTTCAGGACCTTGTCTAAAGGCTTTCTGAAAATCGCAGTACGTCGTGCACTGCAGGCCTTCAATGGCTTTTAAACTTTCCATGGGACATCGGAGACGTGGTCCAGTGAACTTGTGTTCAGGCTAACAAGAACTCAGACGCAACTGCTGTGAGAAACTTGTTTTAACAAGGATGCCCCTGTGCCAGCACAGGCTGCAGGTCAAATGTGTAACTTCAATAACAATGGCATTGGATGAGCCAAAAATAAGCACTACAGGAACGTATTGACTATGACCTCTTACTTCAAATGCACTGCAGCCTAGTGGATAGAGCACTAGATGGAACTCAGAAGACTTAAGTGCTAGTCCTGTTCTGCTACTGTCTTGCTGGGTGACCTTGGGCAAGTCACTTGCTCGTTCTCTGTGCCTCAGTTTCCCATCTCAAAAGGGGGCTAATGCTACAGACCTCCTTTGTAAAAGTGCTTTGAGATCTACTGATTGAACATGTGTAGATAAGAGGTAGGCTCTTTATTATCTTATGATATAGGGTGCTTTTCTTAAAGCGCCCATGGCTGGAGTCAAGTGATTTATTTGAGAATCTCTGCACTTTATTTTATTTGTTAGCCAATTTAAGCCTATGGTTTCAAAGAGAAGCTGGAGAGACGTGAATTAGAGTGCACTCTAGTGGCTCAGACACCAGAAGGCAATGAAGAGTCCTCAGATGAATGTTTTTTGAAGAGGACCCTTCCTCTTATCCCATGACAGCTTACTTTGCTTAAGAGCCTTTGCTGAGGGACCTTGTCAAAGGCTTTCTGAAAATCCCAGTATGTCAGTGCACTGCAAGGCCTTCAATGGCTTTTAAACTTTCCCATGGGGACATCGGAGACATGGTCCAGTTAACTTGTGTTCAGATCTAACAAGAACTCAGATGCAACCTGCTGTGAGAAACTCGTTTGAACAAGGATGCCCCTGTGCCAGCACAGGCCACAGGTCAAAACATGTAACTTCAGTGACAATGATATTGGAAGAGCCCAAAATAACTACCACTGGAATGTATTGACTATGACCCATTACTTCAAATGCACTGTGGCCTAGTGGATAGAGCGCTAGATGGAACTCAGGAGACTTAAGTGCTAGTCCTGGCTCTGCTACTGTCTTGCTGGGTGACCTTGGGCAAGTCACTGCTCTTCTCTGTGCCTCAGTTTCCCATCTCAAAAAGGGGGCTAATGCTACAGACCTGCTTTGAAAAGTGCTTTGAGATCTACTGATTGAATGTTAGATAAGAGGTAGGGCTCTTTATTATCTTATGATAGAGAGTGTTTTTCTTAAAGCTCCCACTGCTGGAATCAAGTGATTTATTTGACAATCTCTGCTCTTTATTTTATTTTCTTTGTTAGCCGATTTGAAGCCCTCATGGTTGCAAAGAGAAGCTGGAGAACATGAATTGAATGCACCCTAGTGGCTCAAACACCAGAAGGCAAATGAAGAGTTCCCCAGATGAATGTTTTTTGAAGATCTTATTATTTTGAAGCCAATTTCATGATTTTGGTGGGGCCCAGCTCATGGTTTTGGAATGCTTGGGCTGATGATACCATGAACATTTTTCTGCACTAGTAGCACTAGATAATCACTTCAGGGCTGCTTCTCACTTCAGGCTGGGAGATTCTGCCTCGGTCACAGGGGTTTTAGGACTTCCCACAAGTAGGGAAAAAATGTCCCTTGCCTAGGGGCTTGAGAGTCTTAGAGCTTGGAAAAAACCCAGGGTTTTCCTGGGAAATCTGATGCCCTCTCTTCTGCCTTATTCTGAGCTCAGCAGCTCAGCCCCCTTGGGTGGTTGCCCCATCCTATCTGCTAATCTAAGTACAGCATTGACACCTCACAGGCTAGGGGGAGATTGCAGGAGAGCAGCCTCATTGTGACCTAGAGACGACATCGGCGCCTGCCTGATGCCAGAGCAGCAATCTGCCCTCAGGTGTAGCCTGGGTAATTGTTGCTGGTTTGAGAGTGTCTGTGATTCTTAGTGCCTGAGTCCGGCGAAATGAGTTCACTCCTCCTCTATCTCAACTCTGCCTCCTGCCTAACGATCCTGAAATTCACACTGCTCTTTCTTGTCTATTATGCTGTGATAAGGCTTGCCAGATCTGAGGTAAGTGAGACTCCTAGAGAGATGGAAAGGCTGGATTGATGCCAGCTGAATGCAGGAACCAAACATAAGTATTTTTAAATCAGCAGGTTCGGATCATCTCCACCCAAGAGTCCTCAAAGAGCTGGCTCTGGAGGTTATTGGCCCACTGACATTAATTTTTTAACAAATTTAGGATTCCTAAGGGAATTCCAGAAGGCTGGAAGTGTGCTAATGTTTTGTCAATATTCAAAAAGGTATGGGAGGTTGGCCCGGCTTCTTATAGGCCAATTAGCCCGAAATAATGGACAAACTGATATGAGATTCAATCAATAAAGAATTAAAGGAGGGGAATATATTTAAAGGAGGTTAACAATGATTTATGGAAAATGGGCCATGTCAAACATAGATGTGACAAACTTAGACTTTTGTAAGGTGTTGTTTTTCATAGATTCCAAGGCAAGATGGGCCCATTGTGATCTTCTAGTTTGACCCTCCTGTCTAGCACAGGCCAAAGAACTTCCCCACAATAATGCCTAGTGCATACCTTTTCTTAAAATGTCCAACCTTGATTTTTTAAATTGCCGGTGTTGGAGAATCAATCCACCATGACCTTGATCAATTGTTCCAATGGTTAATTCCTCTCACTGTTAAAAATGGACACCTTATTTCCAGTGTGAATTTGTCTAGTTTCAGCTTCCAGCCATTGGACCATGTTAGACCCCTCTCTGCTAGATTGAAGAGCCCATTTGCAATTATTTGTTCCCCGTGTAGGTATTTATAGACTTTTCCTCAAACCACTCTTAACCTCTTTAAGCGACATTGACTGAGCTCCTGAAATCTATCACTACAAGGCATGTTTTCTAATCCTTTAATCGTTCTTATGGCTCTTCTCTGAACCCTCTGCAATTTATCAACATCCTTCCTGAATGTTAGACAGCAGAACTGGACACAGGATTCCAGCAGTGGTTGCACCAGTGTCAAATACAGAGGTAAAATAACCTCTCTCCTCCAACTTGAGATTCCCTTGTTTATGCATACAAGTACCACAGGACATTGAATTAAAAATTAGCACTATACAATATCAATGGAACACAGGTTAAATGGATTGAGAACAGGCTAATGGCTAACTGACAGATCTCAAAAAGTAATTGTCAAAGGGCTCATCGAATGTGGGTGTTTCTAATGGGGCTCTGCAGGGATCAGTACTAGATAGGTCTGATGCTATTCAATATTTTTCAATGACTTGGAAGTAAATACAAAATTGCTGCTGATAAAAATGTCCTAATGACACAAAGATTGGCAGAATGGTAAATAACGATGAGGACAGGGCAGTCATACAGAGAGTTCTGGAGAGTTTGTTTGGCAATGGGGCCCATTCAACAAAATGCATTTTCACACAGCCCACACAATGCAGAGTTATACTCTGGGGAACAAGCAGGTCATGATTCAGCTTTGGATTTAACATCTTTAGTTTTGTAACATCTGCAAATCTGGCCACTTCACTGTTTCCCCCTTTTCTAGATCTCTTTTATGAATATGTTGAACAACTCTGTGCCCCAGTACAGATCTTGGGGGACTCTCTATTTATCTCTCTTCATAAACTCACCATTATTCTACCTTTTGTCTCCTGTCTTTAACTAGTTACTGGTCCATGTGAAGACCTTCCCTCTTATCCATGCAGCTTACTTTGCTTAAGAACTTTGATGAGGGATCTTGTTAAAGGCTTTCTGAAAGTTCAGGTACACTATATCACTGGATCGCCCTTGTCCACATGCTTCTTCATCCTGTGACATTACGCCCATAGTCTTCATAGAAATATTGTTCTAATGAATACGGCATAACTACGGTTGTTTTATGCAATGATAAGTCATGTGAGATATCATTTGGAAAGGTTAAGATTTACTGAATGGGATTATCCTATTTGTATGGATGTATCATTTCTGTAATCTGAAGTTAGGAATATGGGTCTCTGTATCAATTACAAAAGTGCTTGCACCAGGGGAATTTCCCCAAACAGTAGGCAATCAGCCTCGATGGGGCATTAGGAAGGACAATAGGATTTGAAGATACTAATCTTCTCTCTTCCTGAGAAGTTTCCTGGATGCTGCTTGACACTGCAAGGTCATGTGATCATGTCACCTCATAGAATCCATAGAATCTCAGGGTTGGAACGGGGACCTCAGGAGGTATCTAGTCCAAGCCCTGCTCAAAGCAGGACCAATTCCCAAACTAAATCATCCCAGCCAGGACTTTGTCAAGCCTGCCCTTAAAAACCTCTAAGGAAGGGAGATTCACCACTCCCTAGGTAACCCAATTCCAGAGGGCTTCACAACCCTGTGTCTAGTGAAAAAGTTTTTCCAATATTTCCAACCTAAACTCCCCACTGCAAACTTGAGACCATTACTCCTTGTTCTGTCATCTGCTACCACTGAGAACAGTCTAGGATCCATCCTCTTTGGAACCCTTTTCAGTAGTTTGAAAGCAGCTGTCAACTTTCCCCCCTCATTCGTCTCTTCTGCAGACTAAACAATCCCAGTTCCCTCAGATGGACATCATTTTGGACTAGTGTTATTTTTCCACTAAGAGGGAGTGGGGGGTCAAACTGAGAGACAAAGGATTCCTGTCATAGCTAAATCCTATTTAAGGCTTGGAAGTGAGTTAACGTAGGTTTTTCTCCACCACTTCCCTGCCAAAAAAGGAAGACTGCTGAAAACACCTGGAGAAATAAAGGAACTAAACTGTGGGGGAGGAGGGCAGGGGCTGAACCCTGGTGAGAAAGATCTAGCCTGTGAAAGGAATACCTGGATATTTAAGCTGCAAGCAGTGCAGTTTA
Source organism: Chelonoidis abingdonii (assembly GCF_003597395.2). Taxonomy (NCBI): domain Eukaryota; kingdom Metazoa; phylum Chordata; order Testudines; family Testudinidae; genus Chelonoidis; species Chelonoidis abingdonii. The sequence goes on from NC_133769.1 coordinate 112,166,066, forward strand.
CTTTCAAGAAACTTTGCAGCTTCCAGGCAAGTGGGCTGAACTCATGCCAAACTGTTGTTGTTGTTTTTTGGTGTAAAATAGCTGCCGTTTAAGGATGATATAGGGGTTGTATCAGCACTTGTTTTGGAGGATTTGCATAACCCATTCCTGGCTTCACCACTCAGGAGTAGCATGGTCATCCTAAATGCATGCAGATAAAACCCCAATATCATGCATTCCCTAAATATATATATAGGAAACACTGTTGTCCAGAGGTTGGATTTCTCCCCCAAGGTCTGAATTCTGTGCATGGTATCTGGGGTTAGTTACATACCCTGCAATCCTAAAACCTGCAGAGTTTTATCATCAATGCAGGAGAGAGAACTTTGCAGGCTGTCTCGTTCAATGCTTATAAACTCTGCAGGCTCCTGGTACCAGCAATCCCCGTTTCTCCAACCCCTGGATTGTTCCAGTGACCCCTGTTATGGGTTGCGCTGTGTGCCCTATATTGGCTGCATCATAGGAAAGCACAATGCCTACCCATGATGCCTCATAGTGCAATACTCTCCCACAAGGAAAAACTTCCCTCTGGCCCCACATGGCAATCACTTCTAGCTCATTGTTCTCTCAGTTTTATTGAGGAGTTCTCTTCTAACCCTGCTGCTTTCTCTGTGTGTGGCATGCTTCTCCAAGGAAGAGGAGGCACAGAGAGAAAAAGAAGAAACCAAAAGGTAAGCAGCCTCTGCCCCACAGGTGCGGTGGCAGACTCAGGCCCCATGCAAAGCAGAGAAATAGGGTCTATTCCCCCACCTGCCTCCCCTCTTCCTGCGAAGGCACAGTCATGCCCAGAGTCGTGCAGAGACACTGGCTGGGGCTTTGTTCACAGGCTGCCCCTGAAATCTGGGGCAATAGGGTGCTAGGATGCCATGGGCGCCCAAGCAGCTCAATGTCTCCCTTATGTCTCACTTCTGGCAGCTTTTGGATGCTGTGCGGAAGAGTTGGAGGAGGCTTGTGCATCCCTAGAGACATGGTAAGCAATGCCCCCCTCCATAAATCTGCAATGGGTCAGTCCCTTCCTTATCGTCATGCAATTCATCCCCACCCAGGGGCAGTAGCCCGAGTAATCCCTCCCCTGCCCAAACCTATGTACCATGCAAGCAACTCTTCTCCTTTAGAATCATGCAAGTCATTCCCACCCAGCAGAAGCTGCCATCTCTAATCCACCCCCACTCCTTGTAAAGTGAGTCAATCCCTTCCTCAAGCATCATAAAGCTCATTTAACCTGGGGCAGTGGGCAAGGGGTAGATTGTGTTGACTGGACTGGACCATCCTCCTCTGCCAAGAGGGGAAGAAAATGTTTTCTGGGAGCAGCCCCGTGCACCCCAGGGAGGTGAGGTGGAGAGGTCAGGAGGAAGGCTGATCTTTCTGCGACCGTGAGTAGGATGAAAGGGATCCGGTATCACTTGGGTAATGGCTCCTCCTCCAGTTCCCAAGCATAGGTTCCCAGTAGGATTTGAACCCTGGACCTTCAGTGTTGTATATTTGGTTGTCATGGTTTTTGTTCCCATGGCAACTGAGTTATATTATTAGGGGATAGCCTAGCCTGCTTCAGCCGGTTAGGTGAGCTCTGTGTGTGTAAATAAATGGTAGTTTTGTTAGCTATCTGCTATCTGGCTCAAGTGATTTCTTCCTAAACCGGCTGCCCCCAAGGATATAACAAGTGGCGACGATGGATGCGATTCCGGTGCTGCTCCAGTAACAGAAGGAAGTAGAAGTCAAGGTAAAAAAAACAAACAAAAAAAAACTGCTTGTTTGCACTGACTGTGAAAGTGAAACTAAAAATCATGGCTACTCTGACCAGGCCACTGGAACCTTTTGATGAGAATATAGAGCAGTGGCATGTGTATACTGAGCGTTTTTTGAGCTTTTTTGCTATTGCAAATGACATTACAGAAGTGAAGAAGGTGCCAATATTCTTAAGTGTTGTAGGGGCTAAGACCTTACTCCTCCTGCTACGCAGCTTACTACACCCTGTTAAGCCTGAGACTAAATCTTACAGTGACTTTGTGGAAATCCTGGGGTCCCATTTTTCCCCAAACCACTGGTAATTGCTGAAAGATATCGTTCCACAAAAAGAGACCAAAAAGAAGATGAAACAGTTGTACAATTTGTAGCAATTTTAAAAAAGCTAGCAGAACACTGTGAATTTAAAGAGATGTTAAATGATGCCCTGACGTGACAGGTTAGTGTGTGGCCTGTACAGTGAAGCTATATGGAAGCGTCCTACTGACAGAGGCTCAGCTTACATTACAGAAGGCTGTTGATATTGCTGTCTCCATGGAACTGGCTACAAGGGAGGCCAATACATCGGTGCATCCCCTAGGGTGCAAAAAGTGTCACAAGAACCTACCCAAAACTGTGCAGAGTCAAGAATGTTACCGCTGTGGTAAGCCAGGTCCACAGGCATCAGAATGCTGGTGTAAGGACCTGGTGTGTTGACACTGTGGCAAAAAGGGACACATTGAGTGTGCCTGTAAACAAAAGAAAAAGAGGCCTGTGGTCTGGCCGACAAAAAGAGGAACCCTGCATACCCTAGAGCAGACCCAGGATGATCAAGGTGACACCTCATCGCAAGCGGAAGTGCCACTGCATGTTTTGTCTTTGGCAGTGGGCTCACATGAATACTGGGTAACCCCATTGTTGGATGGCAAACCTATATGCATGGAACTAGACACCGGTGCAGCCGTCTCGCTGGTCTCCGAGACTGTGTATAAAGAAAAGCTACAGCATCTTCCGCTTAAGGCAACAAAAACTGTTTCTGAAGACGTATACGGGAGAAGCTGTGCCCATGCTGGGCACTATTGATGTTAAAGTGGAGCTCAATGGACAGGCTGCTAAATTTCCACTGTGCGTGGTGAGAGGTAAGTACCCAGCCTTAATGGGTAGGTCTTGGCTTGGGAAGATTCAGCTGAACTGGGCAGAAGTGCACCGGATGACTAAAGAGAAACCAGTCTAACCCCTATACTAAGGAAACATGCTGCTGTTTTTGGAGATGATTTGGGAAGTATGAAGGGAGTCACTGTGACATTGAACATTAAACTGACAGTCCACCAAAATATCTGAAAACCCGAACTGTGCCATATGCCATCAGGCCAAAAGTTGAAGCAGACCTGGAGCGCCTGGTCACCAATGGAGTCCTAATACCAGTTATCCATAGCTCATGGGCCACTCCTATCATCCCAATAGTGAAGAAAAGATGGCTCTCTCCAGATTTGCGGTGATTTTAAAGTCACTGTCAACTTCAGTGTTGTGTGCAGAGCAATACCTGCTTCCCCGCATCAATGACCTCTTCGCAGGCCTGGCTGGAGGACAAAAGTTCAGTAAGATTGATCTGAATCAAGCATATTTACAGATGCACATCGATGAAAAGTCCCAAGAGCTGTTGACTATTGTGACTCATAAATAAAAATAATCATAGGGCTTTATCAGATACTGTCGCCTACCCTTTGGAATAACGTCTGCTCCGCCCTGTTCCAGAGGGCTATGGACCAGATCTTGTGTGGCTTGTCAGGAGTTCAGTGCTATCTGGATGATATCCTGGTCACTGGAAGGAATGAAGAGGATCACTTAAAGAATTTAGAGGCTACCCTACAAAGACTGGAAGAGTATGGCCTACGAGTTCGCAAAGACAAGTGTGAATTCTTCAAGCCCTCTGTTGAATACTTGGGACACATCATTGATTCTGCAGGTCTTCATAAGGCCCCTGCAAAAGTTAAAGCTATTGTGGAGGCTCCCCACACTCGAAATGTAAGCCAGCTGCGCTCGTTTCTAGGACTACTGAACTATTATGGAAAGTTCATCTCACAGTTAGCCACACTGCTAAAACCACTTCATGAGCTCCTTGGGCAAAACAAGGCGTGGAAGTGGACTGAAGCCTGTGATGTTGCATTTAACAAAGCTAAGGATGCATTGCTAAATTCTGAAGTTCTAACGCACTTTGATCCATCCTTACCTACAATTGGCCTGCGATGCCTCCCTTATGGAGTGGGAGCAGTCGTGTCACACATTATGCCTTCGGGAGAAGAGAGACCTATTGCTTTTGCTTCACGCACTCTAAGCAAAGCAGAAAAACTAACTACGCCCAAATTCGAACGTGAGGCATTAGGAATTGTTTTTGGAATTCGGAAGTTTCATCAGTACTTGTATGGGAGAAAGTTTACTCTTCTCACAGACTATCGACCTCTGACGTCAATTTTTGGACCCTACACAGGCATTCCCCCATTAGCTGCTAGTTGTATGCAACGTTGGGCATTGTTACTTTCAGCACACACATATGAAATCAAATATCAGAAATCCACTTGCACGGCAATGCAGATGGCCTCTCAAGGTTGCCTTTGCAGTCAACATCAAGATAGTGCCCAAAAGGAAATCTTCTACTTTGAACAGATAGAGAATACACCCATCACTGCTACTCAGATAAAGAAGGCAACTCATGCGTTGACCCAGGATTGTCCCAAGTTATGGACCTGGTGAAGCATGGAAAATCTCGACAAACCTCTCCGGTCCTCACCCAACCTTTTTACCTACATGTCCAGGAGGACGGGTTTATCGGTCCAATCTGGTTGTTTGTTGTGGGGGAGACGTGTCATTTATTCCACCACTACTGAGATCACAGATGTTAGAACAGCTACATTCCGGTCACTGTGGAATAGTGCGCATGAAGGAAATTGCACGAAGCTATTTTTGGTGGCCTGGATTGGACAATGCTATTGAAGAGAAGGCAAAAGCTTGTATGTCATATGTCAGGGTGTGAGGAATGCATCCCAGTGGGCACCCCTACACCCATGGGACTGGCCTGAAAACCCCATGGCAACATATTCACATTGACTTCGCTGGCCCCCTTGAAGGAAGCATGTTCTTGGTGGCAGTAGATGCCCATTGTAAATGGCCAGAAGTCTCTATAATGCAGTCCACTACTGCAGAGAGTACTATCCAAAAACTACGGGGGACTCTTTAGTCGTTTCAGTCTGCCAGAACAACTTGTGAGCGACAACGGACCGCAGTTTGTCTCTCAGGAGTTTCAAAATTTTATGAAAGGCAAATGGGATACACCACATCACGTCAGCACCATATCATCCATCCACCAATGGATTAGCTGAAAGATTTGTGCAGACAATGAAACACGTGCTTTGAAATCAGCAAGGGGACAACACTCCATTCAAAAGCGTCTGGATACCTTCTTACTTTCCTACAGAAACACACCTCATGCTACGACCCAGGCATCCCCGGCCTTTCTAATGATGGATGACAGCTGCGCACTTGCTTTGATCTGCTGAAACCTTCTGAACCCGACAAAATTGTGCAACATCAGCAGCAAATATCAAGTCATCAGACGGGCACCCAGAGCAAAAGACCAAACCTTTGCCCGGACAGCCAGTTTTGGCTCGGAATTATCTTCCAGAGCTAAATGGGTCCCTGCCAGCGATCATCACTCAAACAGACCTGTTTCCTTACACAGAGATCTTACCATGCGGCGACATGTAGATCAGCTGTTGCCAGGTCATGCCAGTCCTCAGGACAATCTGCAGTTGAGTGGTCTGACTTCACCTCTTCTGGTGAGACACCGAATCACGAATCACCTGTTTCTGACTGTTCTCCTCCATACTGCCAGCGTGCCCAGCACGAACTGATACCACCTCCTCACCTGTTTGTGCTGCGGACCCTGAGCCCATGGTACTTTCGGGATGCAACAAACCAGGAGTTTGCCGTAATCCACCTAGAGACAGAAGGCCTCCTATCGGCTGGATCTTTAGCTAGGGCAAACCCACGGTTATGGGGCAAATATCCCCAGGGTTTTAGCCGGGAATGGAAGCAGTCTACCCTCTTTCTCTAGTCTAGTGTGTGTTTTATTTAGGGGATGTTCTTATAGGGGGGGAGGAATATGTTGTGTATTTGGTTGTCATGGTTTTTGTTCCCATGGCAACTGAGTTAGATTATTAGGGGATAGCCTAGCCTGCTTCAGCCGGTTAGGTGAGCTCTGTGTGTGTAAATAAATGGTAGTTTTGTTAGCTATCTGCTCTCTGGCCTCAAGTGATTTCTTCCTAAACCAGCTGCCCGCAAGGATATAACATTCAGCTCTGCAGCATAAAGCACCCCTTAGAGCTAAAGAGCTAGCTGCATTAGTTGGTAGCTATATTAGGCTGTTATCCTATATGTTGATTAGCTTCTGTGGAAGGGACATGACACACATAATGCCAGCAGGATACACTCTCACCTCCTCAGCACTAGACAGAGATCACCTAACAATCCAACTAACCCAAAACCAGTACATCCAAGGCCTGGGTTTTGCAGGGGAGGAGGCTGCCTCAGTGGAGAATGGCACGGGGGACTTTTGGTGCCGCCCTTCTGGGTAAAAGAGGGTCTGAGGGCAGGACCTGCACTCAGCTATCTGCTCTCTCTGTTCCACAGCTGCCCTGTGCTCAGAGCCTCAGGCTCCTTGAGAGGAGGCTACAGTACGTGGCCAGACACCTGGATGAAGTTCTGCTACTGTAAGGCAACTGAACTGGGGGCACCAGACTGGGGGCTGGGTGGGAGGGGATAGTGAATATAGAGAGGAGGGAGCAGGGAAAACCAGACACTCCAGGATTCTAAAATAACAGGGAAAAAGTCACTAAGAGGCTTTCGCTTCCAAGGTGAGATACCAGTGAAAGTGAGGTGAGGGATTATCAGAAATTAAATGAAGAGACTACAAGTTGGTGTTGTGAGTAGGATCAAATCCTTCTGTACGGCAATATCTGCCAGCAGCGACTGTCTAGAACCTGCCTGTGCTGTGTTTGAAAGAAAAAGCAATCAAATGACACACTGTGAGGGGGTGTCCACCCCACATAGGACTGGAAGGGGCTAAGGTGGCCAGGCAGGCCCATTAACTCCAGAGGGTGCACCTGGAGGAAGAGCCAGGGAGCAGGGAAGTGATTCCAAGCAGGCTCAGCTGGGCAGGAATAGGTGAGGACAGGAAGCTGGCAACAGCCAGCGGCTGCTGCTGGGAAAGGGCAGCCCCTCCCTGGGAAGAGGGAGAGTGTTTGGAGCTGGTGTTCCCAGAGCAAGGAGGGGAACCAGGAGTAGTAGGAAGCAGTCCAGGCTGGAGGAAAGCCCAGAACTGCTGGGTTGAGGGTCCCTGGCCTGGAGCCCAATGTGAAGTGTGGGCCCGGGTTTCCCTACCAGCCACTGAGGGCATGGCATAGACCTGCGGGGCAGTGAACAGGAAGACTGTCTGGGTCACTGTGGGAGTGACAGGCAATTGAAGGACTGTACCCTGGAAGAGGGGGAAACGCTGAGTGGTCTAGCCAGGGGGCTGAGTCAAGAAGAGGACACTGCAGTTCCCGGAATGAGAGAGAGATGATGTGACCACATGTGACAATTGGAAGGGGCATTGACCTCGAGAGCTAATCCCCAGAGTAGGCACCAGACAAGCAGTGCGTGAGGCAGCCTGTGATACACCCCAAACATGAGTCATCAGCTGGGTTCAAACCCAGGACTTTCAGGACCATAGCACAGACCTCCACCACCGGAGAAACTCCATTAACGGGGAGCAATAGTAGATTGTTAGCCTCTAGTGTATCAGCCATGAGAAGAGGACAGTTTTCCAGTGTGTTAGAATGTAAGAACATAAGAACAGCCAGACTGAGTCAGACCAAAGGTTCATCTACCCCAGTATCCTGTCTTCCAAAACTGGCCAATGCCAGTGCAGCAGAGGGAATGACCAGAACAGGGAATCATCAAATGATCCATCTCCTGTCACCCATTCCCAGCTTCAGACAAACAGAGACTAGGGACACCATCCCTGCCCATTCTAGCTAATAGCCATTGAACCCTGTTTATAGTTGTGGCCTTCACAACATCCTCTGGCAAGGGTTACACACACAAGCTCACATCTTCCTCACCCAAAACAATTGTTGTTAGCTAATCTTTCTATTAAAATAGCACTAGGTCCCCAATCGTGCTCAAGGTTCCATTGTGCTAGGGCTGCACATGCACATGTGACGAAGGAGTTATTGTTATAGATAAAATGAGTGCCGGCTCCCCCTCTCAGTCCCTCATTACCCAGTTGATGTCCTTGTGTCAGGGTGTGGTGTGCAATGCATGCCTAGGCACTGCCCCATTGCACTACAGTTGGAAGGCTGTGCCCAAGCCCTGCCTTTGCTCAGCAAGGCCATGTCCCATCTGTCCCTGTCTGCTTTCTCCCACAGGCCAAGTGTGTCGACATCTGCGATGAGACATTTCTCTTATTCCTCTATGGAATCCACCACCTCTTCCCTCTGGAGTCCCAGTTCCTTTTCCCTGACAGAAGCCTCCATGATTCAGTCCGAGCCCCTCTGCCACACAAGGGAGATCATGCCTGTCGCGAGCTGGGAAGGATCCACTCAAAGCCCAGCCTCTCCCCAGGCCTCTCCCCAGGCCTCCTGCCCAGCCTCTCCCCAGGCCTCCTGCCCACAGCAGACGAGACTGGCGAGAGCAGACCATGGGTCTGGACCAGACGTCAGCCCACGGCTCAGATTTCAACATCCGACAGAAGCATCTGCAGAGCCACTGAGGGCTGCACAAAACCCCATCCCAGGGGAGCCATTGCTGAGTGAGTGGGACACCAAGCAGCAATTGGAATTAGACACAGATCTGCCCAAATGTGGATTTCTAGCAAAGGTCCCGGAGGCCCTCAGCGTGCACAGGAGCTCCAGGAACCATGTGTCTGCCCCTTGGGACCCCTGCTGCAAAAGGCCCACAAGATCATGGCATCCCCTGATGCCACCCTGGCCAGGTTTGTGCCCACAGTGGTGGTTAAGCTGCAGGATCATGTGGCTCAGAAATGCTCAGAGATCCAAATGAAGGCGTTTCCTAAGATGGTGAAAGAGTTGCACAGAGATGCTTCCCTTCTGAGAGAGACTGCCCTGCCTGGGCCACTCTGCCCTCCTAGGGAGTCAGGCAAGCACAGGATAGCAGCATTCCCAACAATGGGACAACAGCCTGCCCACCCCATCAAACCCCACATAAGGCGTGAGCATCTCATCATGCAGTGGGGGCTGCTCACCCTGGAACCAGAGCCTGGCAAAGCTGCCTCACGCCGTCCCAGCCAGGGGAGCCAGTGTGGAGTTCAGTGAGATGGAGACCGATTTCCTGCAGACAGAGAGGCAAAGCACAAGCTCCTCTTCTTTCACACATCCTCCAATGCCACTGGAAGATATCACTATGGAGATGGGCAGGAATGATGGAGTGGCAGAAAACCAGATTAACCCAGATTGCTGCACTCTGCCAGCAGGGGTGGATCTGACATCGCCACCTCCAGGAACCACAATAGCAGAGAAGACACTCGAAGCGACACTTCAGATTTATAGGAGCGAGTTGAGAAAGCCCCTTACCAGTGTTAGTGGCACCAAAAAGACTGAAGAGAAGCTGGAGCTGCACATGGAGAGGAAGGTTATCTTGGGAGAAGGCTCCTGCTTGGGGCCAGGGGCACAGGCAGGTGAGGGCAGGGCAGATTTTGCCAGGACCCAATGCCACCAGGTTGCCCCAGAGGCACCAGGCTCTGGGCAACTAACAAGATCCACCCTTGACTCTCTTATTGCTGGGCAGGCTGCACATGACCTGCAGATCAAACACCTGATGGAAATGTTGAGCAGCTCCTGCCCCTTGGCGGGCCAGGTCTCAGTTTGCCAGCAGTGCCGCAAGGCACATCCAGGAAAGATGAAGAGTAAGAAGACTCAGAAGGAGACATCTGCTGAGCTGCACGGTCTTCGAGACATCATGGATTCACATGGGTTCGATGGAACTGTGAATTCAAAGCTCTCCAGGGACCAGCTGCGAATTAAAATCTGCAAGAAGTACAGTAAGCTTCGACAGAAGAGACCAGCTGGCTCTGCAGGTGCTGACTTGCCCGGAAGATCCTATGGAATTCCACAGCGATGGACTCCAGGAGACTCCTCAGCATCATCCAACCACAACAAGATGCCAGTGGTGTGGCTCCTTCCAGCAGACAAGAGCAAGACGCAGGATGGAATGGGGAAAACGGCTCCCACCAAGCGACCAAAGATGGTGTCCATTGCTACGAGTACAATAGGGCTTTCGCAAACCGGGGAGAAAGCAACTGGGAGTCCTGACGGTTCTCCCCCAAAGTCACCAAAGGCTTCCAGAGCTAGAACACCATCCCCATCAAGGAGCAAAGTTCCAGTTTTCAAAAGGATGTTAATGTCCCTCAAGCAAACCTTCAACAAGCTTCAAAACAAAGTGAAGTCCCAAATGTCCAAGGACTCTCGTTCAAGAACGCCTGACACTAAATTTACAAAGCCATCCTTTTGGAAGGCAAGGGCCTCCAAGGGTGTCCAGTTTCCATACTACTGAATCCCATCCTGCCAGCATGCCTACTAACAGAAGGGGCCCACAAATTCCAACATCTCCCTATCATCCAGCGGGTCTGGTAAGCATGGGCTAAAGTGTCTGAGAAGAATGGCTTGTTGTCCTGGGACACAGAGACTGATGTATAAGAGACTCTCTTTGGGGTATGACATTTAACCCAGATTCCAAGATGAAGGGAGGCCTGGCGGTTGGATGAGACTGAGGTGTGGCTAACTCACTGGATTTGTTACTTTACCTCATGCAGTTCAAGAATCAATCCTTCCTTCAAGAAGAGCTGATACTAAATTTACAAAGCCACCCTTTTGGAAGGCAAGGGCCTCTAAGGGTGTCCAGTAGTACTATTAGGACCCTACCATCAATCAAACCCAAACCGGCCCCTTGACCCCTAAAACCCCGCCCCTTGACCCCTTAAACCCCGCCTGCCTATCACCAGAAGTCCTACCCACAGGGGTATTACTTCCAGGGTCAAGGCAGACACATGACTGGAAGCAAAGTGTGTCATGTGACCCCTCTAAGAACTCCTCCCACTGCCCTCTACCAATCAAAAGGGGTTTTGCCCCCATAGGCCTGCCCAAGAGGTGATTTGACCAATCAGGGGTGTTCTAGGGTGGGGTGACCCATCCGGATGTGGCTCGTGTGACCCTTCTAAGAACTCCTCCCACTGTACTCTGCCAATCGCGATGGGTTTTGGCCACATAGGACCACCCCGAGAGCAGATTTGTCCAATCGGTGGTGTTCTGGGGCGGGGTGACCCTCCCAGATGACGGTCGTGTGACCCCTCTAAGAACTCCTCCCAGCGCCCTCTGCCAATCAGAGTGCAACACTATCACCCCATAAGTGCCAGCGCCAAGGCAGAAGAGACCATCTTTTACCAAGGATGCGTGCTTTAGAAATTGTGGAAACATGGACTCCTTCACCACCCCTGTGAGCACTTTGGACTTTGTTTCAGCCCTGAGGGCCTTTGGACTTGTGTGGAGAAAGCTCTACATCAGAGACAGTTCCCACGAGGGCTGTTTGACTCAGCCGTTGATGGATATGCTGGAACTCGAAACCCAAACTCTCGTGAGGCACCTCGATGAGTGTGATGGCCTCTCATTGTCTGCCCCCCCAGAGGTGGAAGGCGAACGCAGCTCGGGGTAGTCATCAGAGGACAAGATGAACTGAAAAGACATTGCTCAGGTAAATGAATGATTAAGAAGTGACCGTTGATGATGGGGTGTAATGGGGTTAGGAACTGGGGGGTTCGGGCAGGATTGTGTATATTTAAAAACAAGCAGTGGGAACTTAACTGTTTCTTTTCTGAAAATCTCTCGACAGCTTGACGATGCTTTTCTAGAAGACCCGGAGGCCCTGGACAGCGTTGCATCAAGCAGTGAAGATGAACTGGGCTCTCCTTGTTTTTGCTCAATGCCGATACAAATTATTGAAGAGGACTCTGAGGATGATGGCTATGAGGAATTTAGGAGGCTTGGCATGGAACTAACTGAGCCAGTGACACGTCGTGAGCATAAAAAAGTCATGCAGACTATTGTATGTGTTGCTGTTTATGCTGTCCTGAATCTCTGTCTTAGGGAAAAGCTTTTTGAAGATTGTGAGGGCTGTGTCATAGATGCGCCAGCCCAATGGCGCCATGACTATGTGACTTGGACTTCAGTAGATATAAACTGCAAGCTCCGGGGCCTGTGTGCTGAGCTGTGTTTGGAAAACTTATTAAACACTCTTCTTGCCATAGATTATGCTATGCAATGTCTGTGCTTAACCCAAGAACATTTAGCGTGAGGGGTGACCTTGATAAATGCTGTGTAATTTAGTGCAGACCCTGACCATGTTTTAAAGAAAATGACCAAACCAGAAGATGCCTGTGTCACATTATTGACTTGAACTGAGACCGTATAGAACATGGTTTCAACCAAGGTCCTGTAGTGGCACCAAATCTTATGTAAACAGGGTCATATACGGGGTCTAAAACCAGGTTATGGCTTACTGGTTATGATTATGCTGTCTGTATGCATGTCATTTTGTAGTTGACGTTATGAATATTGGCTTTATCCTGTCTGTATTTCAAACTTATGCTATGCATCTGGGTGACATCCCGGACGAGTTGGTGTTAGCTCTGCCTAGCCTGCTTGATGGCCCATTAAGGACCATTAGCTACACAATTCACCCATTGAGAGAAGGCAGATGCGCCTTGTAAGTCAGCAAAGTATGCAGGAACTTGCCCATGTGACTCTAGACTCCATTTTGCTTGTAATTTTCCACAGTAAGGACAAAGAGGTGTTCTTGCACCTGGAAAAGACTATAAAAGGCTGATGCCTCATCTCCATCTTGTCTTCAATCCTGCTTCTTACCTCTGGAAGGATTTTGCTACAAACTGAAGCTCTGAACAAAGAACTGATGACCCATCCCAGCTGGGGATGTACTTCAGAGACTTAATTTAAACCTGCAGTTTTTCTATCCTCTACAAGCTGAACCAAGAATTTGCCATTACTGGATGTAATTGATCCATTTAACCAATCTAGCTCTCATCTAGTATCTTTTTCCTTTTATGAATAACCTTTAGATTTACAGATTCATAGATTCTAGGATGGAAGGACCTCGAGAGGTCACGTCCAGTTCCCTGCCCTCATGGCAGGACAAATACTGTCTAGACATCCTGATAGACATTTATCTAACCTACTCTTAAATATCTCCAGATGGAGATTCCACAACCTCCCTAGGCAATTTATTCCTGTGTTTACCACCTGACCGTTGGAATTTTTTCCAAATGTCCAATCTAAACCTCCCTTCCTGCAGTTTAAGCCCATTGCTTCTTGTTCTATCCTTAGAGGCTAAGGTGAACAAGTTTTCTCCCTCCTCCTTATGACACTCTTTTAGATACCTGAAAACTGCTATCATGTCCCCTCTCAGTCTTCTCTTCTCCAAACTGAACAAACACAATTCTTTCAGCCTTCCTTCATAGATCATGTTCTCAAAACCTTTAATCATTCTTGTTGCTCTTCTCTGGACCCTCTCCAATTTCTCCACTCTTTCAGTACCTGTTTTACCCCAATTACAAGGTTTCATCCTGTGAGTTTATCGACAATGAAACCGTGTGTGTGTCTTGGAAGCAAGCAAAAGACTGGTACTCTGTCTCTGGCAATACCAATGTCTTCATAGCCTGTTTCACCACCGCTTATGCCTGCTTAGAACTATACAATCCCTTAGAGAGGTTGCAAGAGTGGTGCCTGTACCACGACACTGACTTAGTGATATTTGTGAAAAGGGAGGGTGAGTGGAATCCCCCGCTGGGGGAATATTTAGGGGACCTCAGAAGCAATTATTTTAATTAAAAAAGTAATAATCTGTGTACTTTTTTCTGAATTCATCTTTTTTTTTTTAAACAAACACCAAACATCAATTGTCTTTAAACTCCTCACCTGGGGTGCTTTATTGGGTAACATCGCTATGAAAATCATCACAAGATACATGTCTGTGCTTGTTGAAACATGTTTTGAGCAAGGCTAGGCATGCCCAAGGAATATCTCATCGGTAAATGTCTATTCATAACATTTTTCAAAAGTTCCTTTGGTTTTAGATAGTCTCACATGGTCGCATTTCTCAAAGGGGCAACAACTGGTTTTATTTTAAACCATCTCCGCAAACTGTTTTCCATGCCTTCAAAGAATTTGAAGGGTGAACATCAGTGGGTCTGATACATATAGTTCTATGAAACTCTGGTTGTAACTCTTTAAAGTCAGGTAACACATCAATATAGCTAAAGGTGTTATGGGCTGTAAAGTATCTCCACATCCTAGTTTTTAAAGTTCTGTTAAATCGCTTTACAACCCCTGTTTTGACTTCATTATTAGTAACAAAATGGTGAACTCCATGCCACTTTAATAATCTGCTTAAAGATTTGTTTAAAAATTGTTCCCCCCAATCGGTTTGTAATTTTTGAGGCACACGACCTTTGCTGAAAATAGCTTGAAAGGCCTTGGATACCTCACCACTCGTTTTGTCTTTTAGGCCTAAGGCCCAGGCATATTTGGATAGAATGTCTATCACTGTTAAGATGTACTTAAAACCGCTGTTGCATTTGGAGAACCAGTGCATATCCACAAAATTTGCCTGCCATTGCGCATCCACATCTGAAACAATGGTCTTGTTTCTTTTAAAACATATTCGAGCCGGTTTGTGTAAAGTGAAAAAAGAACAGGAGTACTTGTGGCATCTTAGAGACTAACAAATTTATTTGAGCATAAGCTTTTGTGAGCTACAGCCCACTTCATCAGATGCATGCAGTGGAAAATACAGTAGGAAGATATATATATACACAGAGAACATGAAACAATGGGCGTTACCATACACCCTATAAGGAGAGTGATCAGTTAAAGTGAGCTATTATCAGCAGGACAGAAAAAGAACTGCTTGTAGTGGTAATGAAAATGGCCTATTTCCAGCAATTGACAAGAAGATGTGAGGAACTGTAGCGGGGGAAAAAATAAGCATGGGGACATAGTTTTACTTTGTGTAATGGCCCATCCACATTAGTAGATGTGCAGGTGAACGAGCCTCTGATAGTGCGGCTGATGTGATTAGGTCCTGTGATGGTATCCCCTGAATAGATATGTGAACAGAGTTGGCAACAGGCTTTGTTCCAAGGATAGGTTCCTGAGTTAGTGTTTTTGTTGTGTGGTGTGTGGTTGCTGTAGGTCTGGGGGCTGTCTGTAAGCGAGGACAGGCCTGTCTCCCAAGATCTGTGAGAGTGATGGATCGTCCATCAGGATAGGTTGTAGATCCTTGATGATGCACTGGAGAGATTTTAGTTGGGGGCAGTGGCGGATTAACAAATTTGCCGCCCCTAAGCCCTCAAAAATTTGCTGCCCACTCTCCCCGCCGCGCGCCAGCTCACCTCCGCTCCCCAGCGGCAAACCTGGGAGGGAGGGGGGAGAAGGGGAGTTGTGGCATGCTCAGGGGATGGCGGCGGTGGAGCGGAGATGAGCTGGGATGGGGAGCAGTTCCCGGGGCCCCCCCTAGGTTACTCCCCATGGACTGCAGCTCACCTCTGCTCCGCCTTCTCTGAGTGCGCCACTACTCGCTTCTCCCTCTCTCCCAGCACTTTTGCGTTGCAAGCCTGGGAGGGAGGTGGAAGGAGGGAAGCGCGGCACACCTGGGAGAGGAGGTGGGCCAAGGAATTGAGGAAGGGGCAGAGTTGGGGAGGGGTCGTGAGCAAATTTGCCACCCTAGGCCTAGGCCTTGTTGGCCTAGGCGATAATAAGCCGCTGGTTGGGGGCTGAAGGTGATGGCTAGTAGCGTTCTGTTACTTTCTTTGTTGGGCCTGTCTTGTAGTAGGTGACTTCTGGGTACAATTCTGGCTCTGTCAATCCATTTCTTCACTTCAGCAGGTGGGTATTGTAGCTGTAAGAATGCTTGATAGAGATCTTGTAGGTGTTTGTCTCTATCTGAGGAGTTGGAGCAAATGTGATTGTATCGTAGAGCTTGGCTGTAGACAATGGGTTGAGTGGTGTGTCCTGGATGGAAGCTGGTGGCATGTAGGTAAGTATAGCAGTCAGTAGGTTTCCGGTATAGGGTGATGTTTAGGTGGCCATCGTTTATTAGTGCTGTAGTGTCTAGGAAGTGGATCTCTTGTGTGGAATGGTCCAGGCTGAGGTTGATGGTGGGGTGGAAATGTGTAAAGTGTAAGTGTCTGTCTGAAAGCCAAGCTGTTACCTGTCTTCTATTTAAAGTTTTACTATGCTTTTTGGCCACTTGAGAAAGAGGGTTCACTCCGCCGAAGTTCCCAACTTCCCCAGGGATGTAATATATTTTCTTTAACAGAGCTGACTGTGTAGAAATGACTGTTACTGGTACCATCTTTTACTAACACAAATATAAAGTAGGACACATTCATATTGACACATTTAAATAAATGTTTTATTAATTGCCTGGTTTAACATGACCTTTTACAGCTACCTGTAAAAATGGACACCATGACCCCTACCATAAGGGAGTCTGAGCTTGTTCATTCTTCCATTTTGTCCTTTTCCGGATTTTTCTCTTGAGATCTGTGTCTCAGACATGAGCAAAAACAGCTGATGCATGATATATTTACTCCCACTGGGCTACCGATGTCAGTTCTCAAAGGCCTCTAGAAAGGCATCGTCGAGCTGTTGAGAGATTTTCAGAAAAGAAACAGTGTAAGTACCCCACTGCTTGTTTTTAGATTTACACAACCTCCCGGTTCCTAACCTCATTACACCCCATCATCAACCATCACTTCTTAATCATTCATTTACCTGAGCGACATCTTTTCTGTTCACTTTGTCCTCTGGTGACTCCCCCAAGCTGCGTTCATCTTCCACCTCTAGGGGGGTGGACAATGAGAGGCCTTCATGCTCATCGGGGTGCCTCACGAGAGTTTGGGTTTCGGGTTCTGGCGTATCCATCATCAGCTGAGAAAAAGGGCCTTCGTCAGAACTGTCGCTCTTGAAGCGCTTTCTCCATACAAGTCCAAAGGCCCTCAGGGCTAACACAAAGTCTGAAGTTCTCACCAGGGTGGTGAAGGAGTCCATATTTCCACGATTTCTAAAGCACGTGTTCTTGATAAAAGATGGTCTCCTCTGCCCCGATTGCTGGGACTTATGGGGTGATGGTGCTGCGCTCTGACTGGCTGAGGGCGCTGGTAGAAGTTCTTAGAGGGGTCACATGACCCTCTTCTGGGCAGGTCACCCCATCCTGGAACACTACCGATTGGTCAAATCTGCTCTCACGGTGGTGCTGTGTGGCCGAAACCCATCGTGATTCGCAGAGGGCAGTCGAGGAGTTCTTAGAGGGGTCACATGAACCACTTCTGGATGCGTCACCATGCCCCAGAACACCCCTGATTGGACAAATCTCCTTTTGGGTGGGCCTACAGGGGAGAAACCCCTCCTGATTGGTAGAGGGCAGTGGCAGGAGTTCTTAGAGGGGTCACATGACACACTTTGCTTCCAGTCATGTGTCCTCCTTGACCCTGGAATTAATATTTCCCATGGGTGGGACTTCCACTGACAGGTGGTCTGGGCTTAAGGGGTCAAATGGCAGGGTTTAAGCCGCCAAGGGGAGGAGTTAGGGTTTGATTGATGGTAGGTCCCTTATACTATTTCCGGTTTCCATACTACTGAATCCCACCTTGACAGCATGCCCATTAACAGAAGGGGCCCACTAATTCCACCATCTCCCTAGCAAGCAGCGGGCCTTGTAAACATGGGCCAAAGTTGCTGAGAACAATGGCTTGTTGTCCTGGGACACAGAGACTGATGATAAGAGACTGTCCTTGGGGTATGACGTTTAACCCCAGATTCCAAGATGAATGCGGGGCCTGGGGCTTCAATGAGAGTGATGGTGTGACTAGCTCACTGGATTTGTTATTTTACCTCATCTGATTCAAGAATCAATCCTTCCTTGGCAGATGCTTGGCCGAAGTCTCATCCTTACCGATCTTTTGGCCACGTGTGTGAATAAAAGCCAACAACCCATGGAGGAGGAGAATAGCAAACCCTCTAAGTTTTCAGAAACTGACCTGGTACTAGACATCGAAGGGTGGCAGCAGTGGGGAGGAATGTCCCAGAGATGTTTCTACTAGAGAGTGGAAAGCAGGGGACTCCATGGGGCACTTGGTTTGCACAGTGCTCAGAAGAGAAACTTCCTAGGAGATAAATGGCAGGGCTTTCCTGGGGTGATGGAAAGTTGGAGTTTGGCATTTCCAAGTTGGCAGACACAAGATCCGAGGGAGGGGCTGGGGCAGGAAGGAAGTGAGGCCCTTGAACCAAAGAGCGAAAGAGGGAGAGATCTGCCACAGACCCGAGGGGAGTGCCATCCAAATGGAGTATGACTAACCCCAATTTCCCCTCTCTATAGCACACCATCCAAGAGCTGAGATGTCATGGGGCTGGGGTGTCGGACCAGGGGAGAGGAAGATACTAATTATTAAAGGGGGCTTTAGTATAATGAATGGCCAAAACCAAGCTGTGGAAAAAAGAGATCTCAAGACCTGAGGCTTGGATAGTTGTGGTGCCCTGCAACCTAAATTCCAGTCCACTATGCCTGCATTCCACATATTAGCTGAGCTTCTGGGCTCGAGTACCTGCAGCACAGGAACGTAACAAGGCCAAGGTTTGGAAAGGAGAATGTGGGCCATCTACCTAGTGGCTGGAGAGAAGGTTCTGCTAACCCCCTTAGATAGGCAGATACTATTACAGCAGGACTCTCCGCCCTTAAAGGGATAGCAGCCTCAAATACAAGCAACCCATTGGCTAGCCATCTCCAGCATCACTGGGTGGGGGGAGAGGCTGGACGGGGTGGCACCAGGGCCCAGGGAAGGTGTTGTAGCTGATACCTCTACAAGGAGCTTCTCAAGCCTGGGAATTATTGAGGTATCTAGCCCAAGGAACCTGATGAGATCAACTTATGATAAAACCAAGTACTGGTTGGTTTGCCCCAAGCCATAAAGGCTCGGGAAGGTTATGGGTCTATTACAGGAGGGGATGGGTGAGGTTCTTTGGCCTGCAAGGTGAAGGAGGTCAGACTAGATGATCACAATGTTCCCGCCTGGCCTTAAAGTCTATGAGGAACTGCTTTGCTTTCCAAGAGATGGGAATGGCTCAGAGGGGATCCCACGTAGTTACGGCCCCAAAACTTCTTGCGCCCCTCCAAGTTGTGATTCCTTCTTCCTATGAGCTCATATTCCTTCCCAGCTCTACCGACCTCTTGGGGCCAGATTCACCACAGGGCTTAAGTGCCTAACTGCTGCTTTAGGCACCTAACGGCCAGAATCAGGCCCCACTGGGATGCCTAACCTCTTGCCCAGCTGCTGCTCACCACTGCAGGGTCCTAAACTTGCTCGACAGTGAATTTTTTTGTAGTAAAAGTTCACTAGGCATCTGCGTTTCTGAGCATGCTCCCTGCAGCATCCACACCAGGGAGGGAGGAGATTGAGCACCTAACTTGGCTGTGGGGTCCAATCAGGCTCCTCTAAGTGAGCTTACAGAGGGTGAGGGAAGGATGGGGAGGTGGAAGACCCAGTGTCCAGGCTCCCTGAACCAATCATTTTTTGATTATTCCGCGCCCCCCATGGAACAGCTTCAACAGGAGTGATTGAGGGAGCCCCTGTCAGGCTGTCCCAAAGCCCAGTGTGTTCACCTGACAGGTGGCAGATCCCCATTCAAATTCTTCTCCCATCAACTAGAGGGTGGGACTTGAACCTGGAGTCTTCTCCACTACCAGCTTTTGTGAATCCCTTTCTCAGGTGTCTGTCTCTCCCCAGTTGTTCTACAGGGAGCCCAGGCATGAACCCAGGTTTTGTGAATCATCCAAAAGTTAGGCATGGTGATATTCACTGTCACCACACCTCAGTCACATTGTGAATTTAGCTCTTGGTGTTCTATGTCAAACTGGGTGATGTTCTTTAGATGAAGAGGATTATTAAATGAAAAATGCAGTTCCAAGTGACCTGAAATGAATAGCACATTTGACACATACAGTTTTGGCCAGTCACAAAAGGGCCAGGAGAGAAGGAGAAAGGTGGTGCTGCTGGCGGTGTTGCAACTTCTCTGCCTTTAGTCCAGTGGTTAGGCTGCATTTACCGTAGCTGTAAAAGGCAACAGTTCAAATCTCTGCTCTGTAATAGGCCCACCATGGACTGATTTGAATTTGCTTTTACAGCTACGGTAAATGCAGCCTAAACCACCTGGACTAAAGCAGA
>NC_133769.1:112186194-112193113 GCF_003597395.2 Chelonoidis abingdonii
ACTACACTATTAATCTCTCTACATTCTGAAACTGATAATTTATTCCTACCCTTGTTTCCCATCTTTTAACCAGTTACTGATCCTTGAGGGGACTTCTCTCTCTATCCCATGATGGCTTACTTTTCAAAAGTCAATTAAATTAAATACTTTTTTAAAAAAATGTATATGTTTTGAGATATCTAGACCTGTTATATGTTTTGGTGTAACTTGCATTATCCTTATGTTAAATTTGCATCTTCCTAACAAAACATTTACTTTATTCATATCTCTTTTAAATATCTCATCGGTCCTGACACACACCCTGTAAATTTGAACACTTCCCTAATTTCAATTCCTGGGGAAACCACTACTCAGCACAGTTGCCAGGGACAGGTCTGAAACAGTTCCCATCCCAGACAGCTTGATGTAAGTCTGCTTGACCAGGGGGGCCTCTGTCTGGGCTCGGTTGTGGGGTGTCGCTTAAATGTGGAAACCAATGCAAATTACCCCAACGCCTCCTGTCTGCAGCACAGGCCCACCTGGGACATAGGGTTTACTGCAGGCTAAGGTGTGGTGGTGGTGGTCCCCCTTGATCAAACAGTGGCAGAGACTCCCTGATTGAATGCTAGGCACTACCACAGTGGGCTCTATATAGAGCTAGAGCTGGGCAAACAATGGCTATTTCAGTTCAGTGGCACTTATGAGAAATAAATTTTTAAAGTTTTGTCTGGGTCAAACTGAATGTGAAATTTTCAGACTTTTCAGTGACTCAAGGACATTCCTTGAGTCACTGAAAAGTCTGAAAAATTCACATTCAGTTTGACCCAAGACAAAACTATTAAAATATTTATTTCTCATAAGTGCCACTGAACTAAATAGCCATTGTTTGCCCAGCTCTAGCTCTATATAGAGCCCACTGTGGTAGTGCCTAGGCATTCATATCAGGAGTCTCTGCCACTGTTTGATCAAGGGGGACCACACCACCCACCCTTAGCCTGCAGTAAACCCTATGTCCCAGGTGGCCTGTGCTGCAGACAGGAGGCGTGGGGTAATTTGCATTGGTTTCCACATTTAAGCGACACCCCCACAACCGAGCCCAGACAGAGGCCCCCTGGTCAAGCAGACTTACATCAAGCTGTCTGGAATGGGAATGTTTTCAAGACTTGTCGGCAACTTTGCTGAGTTAGTGGTTTCCCCAGGAATTGAAATTAGGGGAAGTGTTCAAATTTACAGGGGGTGTGTGTCAGGACCGATGAGATATTTAAAAGAGATATGAATAAAGTAAATTTTGTTAGGAAGATGCAAATTTACATAAGGATATAGCAAGTTACACCAAAACATATAACAGGTCTAGATATCTCAAAACATATACATTTTTTTAAAAAAGTATTAATTTAATTGACTTTTTGAAAGTAAGCATCATGGGATAGAAGAGAAGTCCCTCAAGGATCAGTAACTGGTTAAAGATGGGAAACAAGGGTAGGAATAAATTATCAGTTTCAGAATGTAGAGAGATTAATAGTGGTATCCCTGAGGGGTCGGTACTGGGACATTACTGTCAACTACTCACAAAAATGAATCTGGTAAACAGTGAGGTGGCAAATTTGCAGATGATACAAAACTATTCAAGATAGTTAAATCTCAGGCAGACTGGACTCGCGTTTACAAGGGATCTCACAAAACTGGTGGAAACTGGAAACAAATAGGCAGATGAATTCATGTGTGATCAATGCAAAGTGATTGCCATTGGACAAACAATCGCAACTCATAATACAAATGATGGTGTCTAAATTAGTGGTTAACACTCAAGAAAGAGATCTTGGAAGTCTTGTGGATAGTTCTCTGAAAACATCCAATCAAGGTGCAGTGCAGGTCGAAAAAGCTACAGAATGTGGGACTCATTAAGAAAAGGGATAATAGACAGAAAATATATTTGCCTCTATATAATCCATGGTACGCTGCACACCTTGAATTACTGTGTGCAATCTGGTCCCACCCCATCCCAAAAAAGATATAATTGGAATTTGAAAAAGATATCTGAAATGGGCAACTAAAAATGATTAGGGGGTATGCACAGAAGGAGAATAAACTGACTTGAATTGTTCAGCTTGAGAAAAGAGCATGACTTAAGGGAGGATATGTAGAGCGCTCTATAAAATCTTGAACTGCGTGTGAGAAAGTGGGAGGAAATAGGGGGAAATTATTATTATCATTCACATAAACACAAGATTAGCAGTCACCCAATGAATATAATAGGCATGCAGGTTATTAAAAAACAAAAGGAAGTACTTCTTCACATAACATTAAAGTTTACCCATGGAACCTTTGCCAAAGGGTGCTGTCAAGACAAAACTATACAGGATTAAAAAATGAATTAGATACATCTGGAGAATAGGTCCATCAGTGGCTATAGCCCAGGATGGGAAGGGTATGCAACACCATGCTCTGAGTGTCCTAGCCTGTTTGCCCAGACAGCTGGAATGGGCAACAGGATGGATCACTTGATGATCCATGTTCTGTCATTCCTCTGTGCACTGGCCTTGACCACTGTCGGAAGACAAGATATGTGGTATAGGACCATGTGGTCTGACCCAGTATACCATTCTTTTGTAAAATTAATTCATGTAGTACACCTCCAGTGTGGGGGCAAGAAAGCACTGCTCATTCCTCCAGCCTGCTTACTGTTCGCTCTGGCCATGCTTTCTTCACTCCACCACTCTGTTGCCAATGGCCCTGCGCAGTCACCTTCTGCTGCCATCTGTCACTGTGACCGTCTGCAGTTGGTTTTGAGTTCCACCCGCTCTCAGTGATTTCATCTGAAACTCTCAGTCGGGAGCCTCACTGCTAGTGCAGTCTGGGCTGTCTTTTACCACAAAACCGTACCCACAGGAACATGTCCCCACCACAGGACATAGCACTTAGGACCTATTGATCAGTGATTTAAGCTAGGCATGGTGCACTTAACAGACAAAAGACTAGTCATATGGAGCCCGTCTAATCTTAAACAGTGTGAGATGGGGTCCTCACTCTCTCTTGATCTCAGTCCGCACAGTGCTAAGTAGAGTTCTAATGCCTTTTATCATACAATTAAGAACACAAACTTTCATCCCAACCCCTCACGCCTGCATTCAGTGATTTGTAACCAACCAGCAAAATCTATCCTTGGAACACAGCCCTGGTTTGCTGGATAACTAGTAGATTAGGTGTGAATGTAATACATTGGTCCTGAGCCTTTCTCCTCCCCCAGCTCTCATTAGTGTCAGGGAAGCTCACTTGAGAACTTTGCTTAGAATATCTCATTTGAATATTAGGTTGGCCAACATCATGGAAATGAATGCATAACTTGTCATAAAAAACAACAGCTGGTATAAGAAGCTGTTCTATGTTCATACTTTTCAAATCTATTATACTATAGATACACATATTTTTATCATACACTGTATAAGCTTTTAAAGTATGTTATTATGTCTTCAATTTCAATTAATTTGCCAAACAGTCATAAATGGCAGAAATAGATTCAATGTGTGTAATGGCTCAGCCATTCCCAGTCTCTATTTAAGCCTAAATTGATTATATCTAGTTTGCATATTAATTGAAGTTCAGCAGTTTCTAGTTGGAGTCTGTTTTTGAAGCTTTTCTGTTGCAAAACTGCCACCTTTAAACCTGTTACTGAATGGCCAAAGAGGTTGAAGTGTTCTCCTATTGGTTTTTGAATGTTATGATTCCTGATGTCAGGTTTGTGTCCATTTATTCTTTTGTGTAGAGACTGTCCAGTTTGGCCAATGTACATGGCAGAGGGGCATTGCTGGCACATGATGGAATATATCACATTGTTGGATGTGCAGGTGAATGAGCCCCTGATGGCGTGGCTGATGTGATTAGGTCTGTTATGGTGTCACTTGAATAGATATGTGGGCAGAGTTAGCATCAGGCTTTGTTGCAAGGACAGTTTCCTGGGTTAGTGTTTTGTTCTGTGGTGTGTGGTTGCTGGTGAGTATTTTCTTCAGGTTGGGGGGCTGTCTGTAAGCAAGGACAGGCCTGTCTCCCAAGATCTGGGAGAGTGAGGGATCATCTTTCAGGATAGATTGTAGATCTTTGGGGATGCACTGGAGAGGTTTTAGCTGGGGGATTAAGTTGGCATTCTGTTACTTTCTTTGTTGGGCCTATCCTGTAGTACGTGACTTCTGGATACTCTTCTGGCTCTGTCAATCTGTTTTTTCACTTCAGCAGGTGAGTATTGTAGTTTTTAAGAATGCTTGATAGATATCTTGTAAGTGTTTGTCTCTGTCTGAGGGATTGGAGCAAATATGGTTGTATCTTAGAGCTTGGCTGTAGAAATGGATCGTGTAGTGTGTCCTGGATGGAAGCTGGTGGCATGTAGGTAAGTATAGCGGTCAGTAGGTTTCCGATATAGGATGGTGTTTATGTGACCATCGCTTAGTCAGTAGTGCCAAGGAAATGGACCGCTTGTGTGGATTAGTCTAGGCTGAGGTTGATGGTGGGATGGAAATTGTTGAAATAATGGTGGAATTCCTCAAGGGCTTCTTTTCCATAGGTCCAGATGATGAAGATGTCATCAATGTAGCACAAGAAGAGTAGGGGCGTTAGGGGATGAGAGCTAAAAAGCGTTCTAAATCAGCCATAAAAATGTTGGCATACTATAGTGCCATGTGAGTACCCATAGCAGTGCCACTGACTTGAAGGTATATATTGTCCACAAACGTGAAATAGTTGTGGGTGAGGACAAAGTCGCAAAGTTCAGCTGCCCGGTTTGGCATGTAACTAGTTCACAAAACTGGGGAAGGGGTTGGGAAAATTCAGGGGTGTGTGTGTAGGGAAATCCCTGAACACCACTAATAAAAATGGTGTTAACATTACAGCAGATCACTGCACAATGATTGGCCAATTTATAAATAAATAAATAAACCACCTACAAAGGATTAAAAACATGTGCTGAATTGAAGTGAAAAAGTTGAAAAAAACTCATTCTGAATCAGCGAAAACATTTTGGTCCATTCAAAATAAAAAATTTTGGAGGGTTATTTTTCTTTTTAATGTGACTAAAAAAATTTCATGGTTTTGGTTTGAATTGCCTCTGGGCCAAAAAAAATCCATGATTCACTCAGCTTTATAGCTGGTCTTTGGAAGCAAAAGATTTCCCCACTTCATCCTGGGCTGAGGCCAGAGCAATCACAGCAGAGAAGTCACGCATCTTCTGAATCTCCTGGAAACAAGTCAGACAGCAGATTTCTTTTAACAGTTTGGATTCTGAACATTCTTTCCTTTCTGCTGATTGGATATCTTCTCTAGCTTTCCATCATGGTCCCTCTCCACTGACCTCTCCCTATATCTTCTTCCCCTTTTCCTCTTCTCCCTTCTCAAACCCCTGAATGTCTCCTTTTTCCTCTTGTCTTGCTCCTAGTAACTCGTTTCCTCTGGTAACATCCACTCCTACCTCCAAACATATAAATTTTCAACCTTTGTTCCTGACATGACATTTCCCAACCATCATCCTAACCACATTGTTTGTATATTGTATTTCTTTCCCCCTCCTTTTGCTTGTGTTGTCTGTTTAGATTGTAAGCAATTAGGGGACAGGGACCATGCCTTTTGATGCGTTTATACAATGCCTAGCATAATGCAGCCATGATCCTGATTGGGGGTCAAAATACAAATATTACAAAAGGAACAGCTTTCTCAACAGTATTCAGATTCATTTGCCATGTGCTTAATTAAGAACTTTCAAATTGTTTGCAATCAAATTGCCAAAAAGGCAGGCCATTTCCCCCCCATAAATCCTTACTTCTAATTCAACTTCAGAATTGCACAACCTTTACTTTTAAAATGTGGGATTTTGTTTCCTCTCTCGCATATTCTGAGGGAAGGGATGTTGATCTCTATCTGTGAAGCATCAGGGATGGCCACAGCTAAAGATGGGGCATTGGACAGGGTGGGCACTGAGCATTCTCTCTCTCAGGTTCTTGGCTGGCTGGTTCTTGCTCACTTGCTCTGGGTCTAAGTCATCACCTGGAGTCAAAGGAATTTTCCTCCAGGTCAGATTACCAGTGACCTTGTGGTTTTTTCACCTTCCTCTGCAGCATTTAGGTGCAGGTCTCTTGCCAAGATCATCTGAGTACATCTCACTTAATCATTTATCAGCTATTGCAGGGGCCTCAAGCACTGGTGCACCTCAGTAACTCTTATTCTCTGTGCACATAGCAGTCTGTTTCCGTGAACTATAATATTTTGGCCTACATTTTGGTTGTTGGGTTTAATGTGTGGGTGCTGGGTGGCGCTGGTCAGCTGTGATGTACAGGAAGTCAGATGAGGTGATCTGGTAGTTCCTTGTGGCTTAAACTCTATGATTCTGATGTGTGGTGCTGTAACGTAAACTAATAATTTATCACATTTGTGTGTTTCAGAATAAACTTTTCTACAAACCCTCAGACTACTTGGAAAGTATATTCTAGTTGCCAAGGATTATTAATAACATTGCCAAAGTGGTCAGAAATTAAAAACTGTACAGATTATAATGAACCTGCCACTTGGCATAAATACAAGTGCACTTTTTCCCCTTTCAAGCGCCTGATTTTACCACCCCATCCCTCCCAAACTCCCTCCTAAACTAGACACCATCATTTGTTCAGCATTTGGGGGAAAGGGTGGTCTTGTGTTTAAACCACAGGCCAAGAAGTTCAGGTTACATTGTTTTTGTAGCCCAGGACAAAACTTGCTTTTCTGCAGCAGCCTACCCACAATAACAGGTTCAGAGACGGGCTACTAGGATGATCCGAGGAATGGAAAACCTGCCTTATGAAGGGAGACTCAAAGAACTTGGCTTGTTTAGCCTGGCCAAAAGAAGGCTGCGGGGGGATATGCTTGCTCTTTATAAATATATCAGGGGGATTAATATTAGGGAGGGAGAGGAATTATTTAAGCT
>NC_133769.1:112193628-112332540 GCF_003597395.2 Chelonoidis abingdonii
CCTTCCTCTGCAGCATGGGGCATGGGTCGCTTGCTGGTGGATTCTCTGCAGCTTGAGGTCTTCAAACCACAATTTGAAGAATTCAATAACTCGGACATAGGTTAGCGGTTGTTATAGAAGTGGATGGGTAGGGTTCTGTGGCCTGCTTTGCGCAGGAGGTCAGACTAGATGATCATATTGGTCCCTTCTGACCTATGAGTCTTTGAGTCTATGAGTCTATAACAAAAGCTGACAAGACTTAAAGAAAAAAAAATCCAAGTCCAAGCAACTAAGCCATCAGAAGAGAAGACCAGAGACTGCTTCTGCTTTCAGACTCTATCCAGTTTTACTTTTATTATTTCAGGCCATCTGTCAATACAGGAGCCAAATGAAACATCAACATTAAAAAAAATATGACATAAGTGAAAAAAACAGGGCAAAAAGTATTTTAATTGCCATTTTCCCCCTTGTTTTCCATCCAGCTTTAATATAAATGTGTAAGAATGAAAGGAATCAGGAGACGTGGATTCTAGTCACAGCTCTTCCACAGACTTCCTGTGTAACTGGCTGCTGCTACAAATGAAGTCTCATCGGTCTTCCTGAAGGAGAAGAGAGCAAATGCCCCAATTCCTGATCTCCTCTACTGGAGAACTGGAGCTGTTACACCTCTGCTAGACCTGCTTCTTGCCTTAGCAAGGGATGCTCTGACAGTCTCCCAGTTGCCCTATCTCTCTTCTAATTGTCTCTGACCACAGGAAGCTGCTTTTCCATGGAGGGAGTATTTGGGGCTTATGTATTCAAGGGGCTGGGGAAGAAGATTCTTGGAAGGACATGAGGGAGTTAGGTATCCTGGCTGGGGAGGAGAGCCAAGGTATGTGGGTGTTGAGATGGAGAAGTAGCTTCTATTGGGACAGAGTCACCTGAAGCACCACCACCATGCCATGACCCTTCTGTGTCTAAAGTGGCAGAGGAAATGGGCAGAAGCCCTGGACACAAGTTCTCAAAAGTCACAGATTACCCTACAAAAAGTGAAGGTATGATCTAAATGTTCTAATCCCTCTCCCTCAGTGTTTATAACCTCCCTCCAATGCACCTTTTTCAACTGAAAAGCCTTGATGTATGTGATATAACCATCTACTAACTCCCCTCCCCATTTCCAGATCAAGTACTGTTCCCCCCACAGAGACCAGTGCTATTGCAAGGCTGTAGGGTGCAGCACTTCCCACCCTACTCTGCTGCCATTGCACATGGAAACCATCTACATCCACAAAACAAATACAGTTTTGGACAATAAGAGAAAACAATCCAAATAAAAAAAAACTCTTATGGGCCAGATCTTCAGAAGGTGTTAATCAGGGTATCTTCACTGAAGTCGATGGAGCTATGCCAGTTTAGACCAGATGAGGATCTGGTCGTGCAGCTTCAGAATAACTTAAGTATTTTATCATCATGCTGTGATATATATCAGGCTAGATAATTACATCTACAAGACCCAGTTCACCATTTTCCTGCACCAAATGTGTAGTCATGTAGTCCAGTATAAACGGAATGCCAAGTGCGTTCCAATTGTAATGGTAGCATTTTACACCGACTTTGCACCAGTGCAAAAAACAAGGTCTATAGCAAAAGAGAATCAGGACCACAGCCTTTGCAGTTAGCTGTAAAATGCTATTGTTATGCAAGCCAGCAAGATACCAATTCCCTTCCCATTTTTTTCAATTATTTTCCAATCTTCATCTTTCTCCTTTTAGCTAAATCTTCAACATTAACTTCTTGATAACTAGTATGTTATGACAAATAAAAGTGAAGAAAAGCCATCACACTTGCTATATACAGTACATCTGAGAAAAGGTATTCATAGGCTCTTGGGTTATATATTTTAGAATCTCAATTTAAATGCAGATTTTTAAGTCTCAAGTTAAGGATCCATGAGGGATGTCTCTTACTTGATTAAAATACCATTAGCAAAAATATTTCAGACTTCATATTTCTTTTCTATAGAGTGAACCTAGTTAATAGTGAGTCCCAAGGAGAGTGAAGTTTCTTGGATGAATTTTTCTCCAGGAATTTTCAGGTACTATAGTAATTCTCCAGGGAAGGCTTATTTCCATATTCCAGACTTCCAATGCTCTTACTCACAAAGGAATTAATATATTTCATCTAGTGTGTATATAAAATGCTTCCCTCTTTCTCTAAACTAATACTGATCTGTACAATAATCCTCAATCAACAGCAGCTCTTCCTGAGGGAAAAAGATAACATTTTGCCCTATATTGTATTCATATATACAGGAGTATGACATTCCTGAAGCTTCTCTCTTGCAAACACTTTCATGTACTTGCTTACCTTTATGCATACATCTCAGCTGAATGATTTCAAAAGTATAAAAGTAAGCACACACTTAAATATTTCTAGGTACTGGGCCTTGGACTTCAATCATCATGGAAAAAAATGTCCACAGGAACTGGAGTTATGCATATTTCAGTTTTCAAAAGTTGCAGAAGAGACCTAGTATCTCAAAAGAAACATAATATGCCAAGAACATAAAGAGTGGGAACTTGTTGTTATTGATTCTTCTTTAACCATCATGGTATTTTCCAAAACTTCCTTGAACCAAAATGGAATCTCAGATTAATGGATTGATCTGAATTAGTCTTTTAAGAATTTTAGGCAGCCAGGGTGAGAAAGATCCTTTATTTTTATCCTGCCACATTGAAAAAGGAGACACACAGAAATTAAACAATAACTAGCACTAACCTGTGAGTTCGCACTTCCATACAGTAGTAGTTGAACTTACAAATCCTGATCCAAAGCCTGTTGAACTTAATGAGAATCTTTCCTGAAAGCTGCTCTAAAACATGCCAGGAGGGTGTAGAATAGACCCTAAGATCAGGGAACTGAAACAGGTTCCTTTAAGCCCTTCACCCCCTTAGGCTGCACCCAGTGGTCAAATAGGTACAGCTGAGATTATTTTGTGCATCTAGTTTGCATTTTGATTCTGATTATCCTTGTTAAAATACACTTCACCTGCCCTGAGCTATTCATAGACTAATAGCATTCAAACCACTTCCATTAAAAACAAAAATAAAACCTATGTCCAGCTTGCATGTGATTGGCTGACCCTGAAAAGGCCTTATACTCAATATTTCTGTGTCTGTCTGTCTATATGTATGTAATCCAACAACTTTTGATTGCCACATCTGATCAATTCCAAATTGTCAGGGAATGTTCTAGCCTCAGTGGCCAGAACCAATTGATTTTGATGGAAACTGAAAAACCAAAAGAGAGAAAATGGAGGACATATGAAGCACCTGTCATCTTTTTAGCACAGTTGCATCTTCAAGTGCCTCTGAAATTGTTTATAGATCAAACTGGTTGATGGGATCCATCCAGCATAACAATACTCCCATCTTATCTCTTTTCATCCTCCCAACAGAGTTTAACACATTAACACCCTGGATGACTTATATCCCATACAAATAATAATGTTTGGGGGCAGGGAGGGGGATGTGGAGGAAAGCACAAAGACGTTGGCATGGGGATGGAGAATGGGGTACCCTGATATGGGGGGATATGGAAGGGCACACAGAACTCCTGGAAAGAGGAAATCTGGGGACCCTGGTGTGTGGGAGGGGCACACAGAATCCCTAGCATGCAGGAAAAGGGGGACTAGGGCAGACAGAGCCCCTGACATGTGGGGCAAGAAAGGGCCCTGCTATGGGGAAAATGAGAACACACAGAATGCCTGGCGGGGGAAGGTTTGGGGGACCCTGGTATGAGAGGAAGACAGGGCATATAGAGCCCTTGACGGGGGACAACATGTGACTAGGGTTGCATACAGAGCTGCTGGTAAGGGGAGGAAGAAAAGAATGGGGGGCACATAGAGCCCCTGCCATAAGGAGAAAAGGGAATGGAGGGCATGGGGGAGGGGGCATGGGGATGCACACACAGCTGCTGGCGTGTGGGGAGAATGGGAAACTCTGGTATGGGAGGGGAGACTGGGGGATACCGAGAAACCCTGGCAGGGGGGAATTAGTCCCTGAAATAGAGGAGGATGGGAGGGTGGTACAAAGGAAGCATGTGGGGTAGAATGGAGGCATGCAAAGAGCCCTTGGTGTGTGCAATATGCTTGATCTAACTAGAGCAGCTATGAAGTAGGCAAGCTTCACACCCTAGGTAACTCCATAGCATGGGTGTGAACATTACAGCCTCAGCTGACTTTTTTTTTTCCTGAGAACTAATTGTGTATTCACTTCGGTCTGTTCCTGCTCTGATCAAAGTCAATGGCAAAAGTTCCACTGACTTCAATGAGAGCAGGATCAAGCCCCACAACTCTTTTTTCAGGATATTAACCATGTCTTTCCCACTGTAAATGCATCTTACATGCTGCCATCTATTTGGGCTACTCAAACATTTAGCAGATACAATTAACCTCCCACAACTATATCAGCTTTCTTTAAAAAAAAATTCTGATCCTTATGGGTGAAATTTGAAATTAATATAGTCCATGATCAGAGATGTTTAAAGCATGTCACAGCCATCAAGATACTGTTTAAATGCAGTTCTAAAGAGAGTGAAGACCAACTGGAAAGTTCCCTGCCATGCAGCAAATCAGTTTAATCTGCATTCCTATTCAGTGGATTCTGCGGAAGCAGAAATTTCACAATAGGCTGCACTGCAGTCAGCCATCCTTATTAATATTTTCTCTCTCCTTTTCAAAAGTGTTCTCTACTATTGTGTGCATTTTTCATTAAGAAATGAGATAGTTTTTTTTTAATTTTTCTTCATACATGGTGATTTATTTCTTCATATAAACGTCATTTTTATTCTTTTATGATCCTATTATTGCATTGCCAAGATTTAAAACACAAAACAAAACAAAAAAACCTGTAGGAACTAGTCCATTTTTCAAATATGCCATCAGTTTCCAGTCTCTGGCTATATAGCTAGGATGTTCTGCATAGAAAATACTTTCCACTCACCCCTGTGCCACCTATTGGCACTAAACTAAACAATAAGCAAAACAAGCATTTTGTAAAGGGTAAATGGTTTTTGTAAAGGGAAATCATGCCTCACCAATGTGCTAGAATCATTTGAGGGGGGTCAACAAGCATGTGGACAAGGAGGATCCAGTGGATATAGTGTACTTTTAGATTTTCACAAAGTCTTTGACAAGGTCCTTCTCCAAAGGCTCTTAAGCAAAGTAAGCGGTCATGGAATAAGAGGGAAGGTTCTCTCATGGATCAGTAACTGATTAAAATAGAGGAAACAAAGGGTAGGAATAAATGGCCAGTTTTCAGAATGGATAGAGATAAATAGTGGTGTCCCCCAGGAGTCTGTACTGGGACCAGTCCTATTCAATGTATTCATAAATGATCTGAAAAAAGGGGTAAACAGTGAGGTGACAAAATTTGCAGACACTACAAAACTAGTCAAGATAGTTAAGTCCTAGGCACACTGTGAAGCGCTACAAAAGGCTCTCTCAAAACTGGGTGACTGGGCAACAAAATGGCAGATGAAATTCAATGTTGATAAGTGCAAAGTAATACACATTGGAAAACATCATACCAACTAGCCATATAAAATGATAAGGTCTAAATTAGCTGTTACCACTCAAAAAAGGGATCTTGGAGTCATTGTGGATAGTTCTCTGAAAACATCCACTAAATGTGCAGTGGCAGTCAAAAAAGCTAACAGAATGTTGGGAATCATTAAGAAAGGGATAGATAATAAGGCAGAAAATATCATATTGCCTCTGTATAAATCCATGATATGCTCACATTTTGAATACTGTGTGCAGATGTGGTGGCCCTATCTCACAAAAGATATATTGGAATTGGAAAGGTCCAGAAAAGGGCAACAGAAATTATTAGGGGTATGGAACAGCTTACATATTAGGAGAGATTAATAGAACTTGGACTTTTCATCTCGGAAAAGAGTCGACTAAGGGGGGATATGATTGAAGGCTATAAAATCATGACTGGTGTGGAGAAAGTAAAAAAGGAACTGTTATATACTCCCTCTCATAACACAAGAACTAAAGGTCACCCAATGAAATTAAAAGGCAGCAGGTTTAAAATAAACAAAAGAAAGTATTATTTCACACAATGCACAGTGAACCAGTGGAACTCCTTGCCAGAGGATGTTGTGAAGGCCAAGACTATAACAGAGTTCAAAAAAAGAATTAGATAAGTTCATGGAGGATAGGTCCATCAATGGCTATTAGCCAGGATGGGCAGGGGTGGTGTCCCTAGCCTCTGTTTGCCATAAGCTGGAAATAAGTGACAGGGAATGGATCACATGTTCTTATGTCATCTTTTCATACCTAACTTTAATTCTCTCTCTCCCAGATGTCTCCTAGTTTAGCCTCCATACACTGTTGCATGACACAAATGTCACGGGAATGTTGTGTGTTGGTAGTAACATGATACTTTCTCAAATTAATCTCTTTCACTGTACAATGTAGGCTAATTCCTAAGAGGTTCTGTCCATCACTAGCTTCTACTGAAGACACAAGAAGTTGAAGGTATTCAAGAGCTTTTGGGATTTGGCATTAGCTGGAGCTGGCTGCTAGGAAATCCCCACCAAACAACATCCAGAACTACAAAATTTGTGCCTCCCTCCACTCTGTGCTGGAGAAAAACTCCAGCAATTGGTGTGCTAAGATTTCATCCCAATTTATAAATGTTTTGCTGCAATTTTTCATTCAGACTACCGTTAATATTTTTTCTTCTTCTCTCTTCATTTTTCAAAACTTCCTCTGAAACATGTAATGATATTTAAATTGAAATCCATAGCTACAATGGATTTGGTTGATTAGAAATGGAGTCTTTATGATTCAGTACCTTAATCTTCTTTGAAAACAGCACCTGGGGCTCCCTGCAGCTGTAAAATTACAAAAACAAAGGTGTGGGAGGTAAGCATATTGAAGAGAATTCTTTTACAGTTCAGTATGTGATGTTTAAACAGGAGTGGATGAATATATAATTTAAATAAATTAGGGCTTGGACACTTTTTCTTTCTCTTTTAGCTTCTACCTTTGCTACATAATTTTGATTGGTGTTTTGTTGTTGTTGTTTTAGCTATTTTGAGGGCAGCTGGGTCTTGGTCTTCTCCCGTTTAGACCAGTGTAAACCAGAGCAATTCTATTACAATCTATTTAATTACACTCGTGTAAAACAGGTGTGAAATCAGAGTGAGACCTCTATAATATGAAAACCTGACCAGCTGATTCTCCTGACTGCACTATGGCTTCCTTTCCACTCTTTGCCTGTCCTTTCTTTTTAGATTATAAGCCCTTCCAGGCAAGGACAGTCTTTCACTATGTGTCTGTATATTTCCTGGCACAATGGGGCCCTGATCTCATTTACTGCCTGTAGCCATTGTCATAGTATAAATAATAGAGATAACAATAAATAATAACATGATAATGCCTGCAAGCTGTGGTGGGAGACATCGGCCATTCCCCTTTCCTGAATCTTTAAAGTTTTCATCAAGAACCTGTCATAGTATTCGGTTTGAACTATGGTAAGGAAAAAAGAAGAATGAAATCAAACTAACCCCTCCTAATTGTCATCTATGTACAACATAACCAATGCCCACTCTTTGAACCTGGAATTCTCTCTCTCTCTCTTTATCTGACATGAGAATTATGAGTGACTTTAAGTCTACATTTTCAGTCCAGCCTCTCTTCAGCCACAATCCTGCAAACTCTGCTGCATGCATGGACCCATATGCCTGTCAGAGAGAACCACCATGGGAATCAGAAAATTCTAAACATTCCTTGACAAGTCCCCTCTATGCTTTGGCAAGAGAGAAAGACACCAGAAATACAGCAGCCAGTATAAGAGAGAATTTGGGTGCTATCCACACAAAAGATGTCTAAACACATGCTCCCTATGCACACCCTATTCCTGGCTCTTGGGCTGTGTGATCTAGCATTTAGAGCTCATGGACTAGAGTCAGACCTTCTGACTTTTAGTCTCAGTTCTGGTTGGGATTATGGTCTAGTGGTGAGAGAAGTGGGACTGGCAGTCAGGACTCGTGGGTTTAGCTCTTGCATCACAGTCACTCCAGACTGATGATTCTAACTGCCACAGCTATAACCATTAGAAAACACTTTCCCATGGATTCAAGAAAAAGGTGTCTGTAAGCAGTCTTTGTAATTCAGGGGTTTCCAAACAATGGCACTTTACCACTGGAGGTACATGAGCTTTATGTTCCATCAATTCACTTCACAACAGTTTTGTAAAGAAATTGGTGTGTGACTCAGTTATGTTTGGGAACCACTGCTATCCAGTTATTTGAGGAATTTGGGCAGAACAAGGTTTGTGATCCTTCCCAGCATGTCTTTCCTTTCTCAAAACCAACCCTCTCTATCCTTTGGCTATGTTTCTTTCCCCATTCCCATTTGCCCACTTGAAATAAGGATAGGCGCAGTTTAGCTGTTGTAGGAAGGAACAAAGCACTCTCTTCCTCAAAGTATTTCATTCTCTGTGAGACACTTTGACTATGTTCTTTTCAGACCTCCCCTGCAGAGTGCTCAGGTTACCAAAGGGAGGCATTTGTTTTACTTTCCTTTTAAAAAACAACAGTTCCATTGGCTGTTGGAGAGCAGAATTTGGCCTCTTTTGGTCCAGAATATGTGTTTGTTCTCTAAAAAGTCAATGAAAAGAAACCCAAGGCAGGGACTACACTGAAATAGTATCTTATTTCTTCATTTTTACTCTCCAGGACATAGACATCAAGCTGAGACTTGGGCAAATGCATGAGGGAACGCTCTCCATGCAGGGATCCAATTGGGTGCAGATAGAGTGAATGCTCTTGGGCAATCTCAATCTTTGTGGATGCAAACCAAAGAGGGGCAGTGGAAACACAACCTTTTATTTGCTAATAAAACTATCATAAAAAATTATAATGACTAAAATCTAATGGCAGTTTTATTTATAAAATGCTCCTGCTCGCTACCTCAGCCTTCACACCTACCAAGGCACTTGAGGTAAAACAATTTAAAATACATTAAAAAAAAACAAAAAAACCCACTTCTGAGTACTTGGGGCTAGATTGTGGCATTTCACCACAGCCCATAATAAGGGCGAGTGCCCATGTAGTATAATGAAGGGAACTAAAGAGAAACGGATAGGTTACAGGAGGGACCTAGTCGGGTAGAGCCAGGGGCTGAGGAATGTAAGCCAGGGTGCAGTCAAGACTGACCTTCAGCACATCTAATAGCTCTCTTGTTAGCAACTCTGCCTGCTTGCCGGATCCCTGAATGAAGCACCCCAGGGCATCTTTGGAAGCATTCCGAAAGCCCACCAGCTGGGCTGCACAGGGGAAGAGCATTCTGCAACACCTCTTTAAGGGGTGCATCATACTCCACTCTACCCCAATGCCTCTGGTCAGCTCTGCTAGTTGATCAAAGTATGAGGGGACAAACCTATAGCCCAGCCTACTCCCTGTCCCTCCCCAACTCCTTTTGGGTAGGTTGTTCCCAGTAGTAACAACCCCTGCACTCCCCTGAACAGAGAGACTGCAATTCTATCAACTCTGGTATGGGCCACACACAGAACTTCCCCCTCATTCCTTCCCAATTGCTTCATGACTACGGAAGGCTACATTCTGCCCCTTTAATAAAAGTCAGTAAAGATGGGAAGAGGCTGTCCAAAATGAATGAGGGGAGAGGGGACTTAAAAGAGGAAAAAGTCATAAGGAAGCCAATAGTGATCCAACTAAAAATTACAGCTCTGAGATATAAACATTTAAAGATTATTTTTAAAAGTGGGAAAGAGATATAACATCAAGAATTTCAGTGAGGTCCAATTCAGCCTGGCAAGGCCCACCACTGCAATGGCTACCAAATTAATTCAGGAAAGCACATAGTTCAAGTTAAGCATGTGCTTAACTGCTTTACTGAACCTGGACCTAAGACTGATGGTGGATTTCTTAAACAGGGCAGCTTTTCATTGTAAAAAAATAGGTGGGTTTTTACTGGAGATAGCTAACGCAATGTAAAATCCTGGGGAAGACAAGGCACAGTAGTTTTTCCCTCAGCGTAGCTAATTGAAGTAAACCTCAGGTGCAGCACATAGGTTTGACCTCAACCTCCTACATCAATGTACAAACTACGTTTGCCTTTTATCTATGAGGATATTACAGTGACATAGATGTCTTGAGTTAGTGAAGGAGATGTAAAAATACACTCGTTTTGCAAAAACATAGTTTTAGTGTGAACTCTGAGTGAAGGGTGAAGTTTGGAGGGAACAGGAACACTATGGAGAATAGGAGAGGGATGTTCTTGAATCTGTGTGCGTGTAGGAAGAAGATAGTCAAGATTAAACAAGGAAGAAATCAATTAATCTGTAAAATGTGTTTGGCATTTTCTTTTCCCGTTGTAAGCAAAAACGTAATAGACTTGGGAGGGCTGACAGACCCTCTTTAATCTATAAAGTATATATCATTTGGCCAAAGAGTCATAAACGCAACAAGATCTCTTCCAAAGCTTCAAAAGAGGGAAGAAGAAGAAGAACCTATGGTAGAATGTTCACACAAGGCTCCATTATTATTTAAAAGTGGAAATAACTCAGGTTCCAGTTCCTTGCACCTTTTCATTTTCTTAGTGACGTTTTAAATATGCTAATAGTGGAAAATCAGGATTTTCAAATGAGAGAGAAGTGGATGTAATACTTCCAATGAACAGAGCTTTTCTTTTTTCTATTGTTAATCTCAGATGTTATTGGGGCATGAAGTTTACTGCTACAAGATTATTGCTTTGAAAGTAAAGAAGGGAGTATCTGGACCTCCTAACTGAAAACCTTTTAGAACATCTTGGGTTCTAGAATTCAGTCTTCTAGAACTTGCAAGTACAGGATGTGCTCTGTGGCTGAATCAAGATGCTGTAGTGAATGAAGCTGTTGTCTGTAGGACCCCAGCATTGTTTGTTGCAGAAGTTAGAAAGTGTGTAGTGAATTAGACAGGGGATTTCAGAAAAAGAAAATCAGATCTTGTGCTTAAGGCAATTTGAATGCAACCCTGGAGAACTGGATTCTATCCATGTCTCTACCATTGAATTTCTACGTGATGCTGGGCAAGTCACTTAAACCAAACTTTTCACAGGTGACCAACGTGTGTTCCTCATTTTCTGGGTGCCTGATTTGGGATCCTGGAGTCTGATTTGCAAAAATGCTGAACACTCATAATTGTGACTAAAGTCAATGGGAGCTGTGCTTTGAACATCTACAGTGCTATCAAATGTGTAATACTCTGAGAAATCAGGCCCTAATATCTCAAATTTGGCAACCGAAATTAGCTGACAATTTTGGTTTCCAGTGTCTCCATTATGCATCTTCAAAATGAAAATAATAATAAAACTTCACTTGGATGCTGTGAAGATAAAATCATTAATATTTGTAAAGAACTAATATACCATGATGAAAGCACCATAAGGAAATTAATAATTCTGTATTGCATGGTTTGGATGGTATGTAGTATATATTGAATGGGGTTACACACTGAATGAGGAGCATAACAATAAATAGTGAATAGCTACCCATTCACTGGGTCTTGTGGGATAAATAGCATGTGAGTATGTAATTAAAGACTGTATAATATTGCAGATATGCAAAGAGGCCAAATTAAAATTGCACAAGCAACTTTAATTCTACTGTTCCCTAACTTTTGAGTGCTTGACTTTGTAACCTTAATGTACTTTGAATGTCCATAAGAAATCAATTAATCTCTAAAATGCTTTTTGCATTTTCTTTTCCTGTTCTAAGCAAAATTGTAACAGACTTGGGAGGGCTGACAGACCCTCTTTAATCTATAAAGTATATATCATTTGGCATATCTGCAAGATATCATATATATACAGAGAGAGAGAGAGACTAAGAGACTATAAATTGCTAGACTATGATGTTTAATTTTAGTATTAATGCAGCTGGAATAATCTCTCTTCAAAAACTATTAATTCTTGTCTATTTTCTCTTATATTTCTCTTTCAAGAGAAATGACAGTACAGAAAAGCCAGTTTAAGCTTAGCTACTGTTGTCCCCTGTAATAGAAGGCTTGTTAATTGGCAAACTGGGGATTTCACTATTAAAATTTCAATAATTGTCAGTTCCCATTGAAGGTAAGTAAATAAATCTCCTTTTTGAAAGTAGCTTAGGGTGATGATTGTTCATCTTTATGTAAAGTAGTGATATATTACATGACATGAAAACCAGACATTATAAAGTAGTTTGCTGCTGTACTTAAAAAGTCTCCGTTAGTGTGTATTCTTGTAGCCTATGAGCAAAACAGAGGCAAGTGACTGGAATCATTGTCATTCATTATTTATTAAGTGCTTAGACGTGAATAGCACTGAATATACAGTTTCAAAGATAAAATCTTTCTTGTGTGGGGATCTATAGGGCTAGTAGGTCCCTGAGCAACCGCCGCATCCATGACACCCCCGAACAGCTCCGACAGAGCAACAGTTGTTGTGTTGTGAGCCTTGTGGGACCAAGCATCACTGGATGTCCCACCCACAGGGGCGCTGACTGCTAGAGCTAACCATGTTCCCTCACTGGTACACTATTTAAGGCCTTGGAGAAACACCCAGAGGCTGTCTGTTTAACAAGGTAGATTCCTGGCCCACTGCTGAGACAGACTTTGTATTGTTCCTGTTTCCTCGCCTTGTTCCAGTTCTGTCTCAGCTTCGCTCCTGCCTCTGACTCAGCCCTACCCTTGTTATCCTTGTCTCCAGACTGGATAACCCGGTTCTGACCCTCAGCGTTGATTCCTGGTTCTGACTCTGGTTTAAGCCTGGGCTCTGGCCTCCAGTTTGACACTGTTTCTGAGCTTTGGTTCCATTTTGCAGCTCCTGGCTCCTGCTCTGACAACTAGGTATGACCAATCACAGGCTGATTCCTGACCCATGGCCCTGGAGAACTGATAATTATCGGACTTGATCTAACTCCTGTTAAAGTCCATGGAAAAACCTCCATGGATGTTGGACCAGGGTATAGGGCCATATTTTGCTTTTGGACCCGTACATACTATTCTCGTGAAATAGGAAGGCAGGATTTGTTCCTTAATTTAAGGGCCGCTACAGTGCAATACAACCACAGCAGCATCATTTAGTAAAAACATTTAGAGCAGAAGCTTAACAATAGAAGAACAGTACAACAATGTGGTGGAAAGGTGTGGAGATGATTGTCTTTGAGTTACTGGTTAGATGGTACACAAAAAAGAACTGGAATCATAGTGATGAGCAGGACCGCCCGGGGCAGGGGTGGAGGGAAGTGGAGCAATTTGCCCCAGGCCCCGCATGGGGCCCCCTGAGAATATAGTATTCTATAGTATTACAACTTTTTTTAATGGAAGGAGCCCCTGAAATTGCTTTGCCCCAGGCCCTCTGAATCCTCTGGGCAGCCCTGGTGTTGAGGCATGATGGGAGGGAACATCTGTGTGCTGTTTCATGGGGATGTGCTTGTAATGGATGCTAAGATGCATTATACTGTTCAGCCAGTAGGTAGCACTGTGTGTAAAATACTTTAAGCAAACTTCAGCCACATCTGGCAGAGCATGAAAGGATCTGAAGATGA
This sequence comes from Chelonoidis abingdonii, assembly GCF_003597395.2. Classification (NCBI taxonomy): domain Eukaryota; kingdom Metazoa; phylum Chordata; order Testudines; family Testudinidae; genus Chelonoidis; species Chelonoidis abingdonii. The sequence continues at coordinate 112,207,188 of NC_133769.1, forward strand.
ACATGTCTGGTGTGTTTAAGAAAATCTGTGACCAGTCCATATCTGATACAGGAGCATGACATGGTGTCAGGAGTAAACTAAGAAGGAAAACAGAAGGAAAGCAGCAACAAAGATTGCAGACAGAAGGACCAACAGCAAAGTTTGCAGGATATCATCAACATGCCACTCTTCAATGCCCCAGAGAATTTGAGCTTTGACAAATCTTCAGAATGGACAGACTGGAAACAATATTTTGCATTGCTACCAAGCTGCACAAAGAAACTGGAAATATACAGGTATCTTCTTTAATTCATGATATGAGGAACCAAGTGGACCAGGGGTCCCCAACACAGGTGGCTGTGGGTGTCATGGCGCCCGACAGGGCATCTAAGTGTACCTGCATAGTGGCCAGCAGATGAGCATCTGCTGAAATGCCACCGACAAGCAGTGTCATCCAGAGGTGTTGCTGCTGAAATGCTGCTGGGTATTTCAGCAACGACACCTCTGGATGATGATGCTTGTCGGTGGCATTTCGGCGGCGATGCCTACTGATGTTGCCGCTTGTTGGCAGCATTTCAGTGGATGCTCGTCAACTGCCTTGGTCCTCCGTGGCTCATCATCTGGCGCCTGCAAGACAAAAAAGATTAGGAACCACTGAAGTGGACCATATCTTTAAATCCTGACTTTGCTGGAGACCGTCCCAAAGATGGCTATGAAAGACTATGTCTGATGCATATTTTATACCTCAGAGAAATGCAGGGTATGAAAAAGCAGCTTTCACCCAAAAATTCAACGACCAGCAAAAAACACTGACTGTTTTTTACAAGAAATCTGCATACATTGGCTGAAAATTGTGATTTTGGGATACAAAATATGAAAATATCAGAGACAGGCTGGTAATTGAGTTAACAGTTAAAACCTTTCACAGCAACTACAGCTGAAGAGAAATTTAACACTAGGTACAGCTATCCAAATAGCGAAGCAGTCGGAATTAGTCAAACAGAACAGAAGGCAGAAGCAACTTGAAAACCTGAAACTAGCTTAGAAACTATAAATGGACACATCAGTGTTAACAGTCATTATCATAAAACCCCTGAGGCAAGGAGAGACAATTTGCAGGCTAAGAGGGACAAATTCCAGCCTACATGCACGACATATGGAAAAAAAGTCATATCCCAAGAGATAATGCATGTCTAGCTAGAAGAACATCTATAATACATGCATGAAATATGGACATTTTGCTGCCGTTTGCCACACCAAAGTTGTCAGGGAGTTGACTCATTACAGACAATCAAAAGCCATTGTTTCTAGGATATATCACTTTTGATATCACAGACCCTGCCTGGAGAGTGAAACTATTAACTTTAAAATTGACTTAGGGGCTGATGTCCCAGTCATCTCAGAAGGGACTTACAATCACCTTCAACCCCCCCGCAGAGCTGAATTGACCTGACATTGCCCCAGACTAGCCTTGGAGTGATTCTGAACTGCATGGGCCAGGTCGCCACAGAAACAACTTACAAAGATGAAAGCTCTGACTTCAGAGTGTATGTGATGAAAGGATCAAAGATCAACCACAGCATGGCAGCGAGGATGAGCCAAGTGAGATAGGTGGAAGAACTCGATGGAATATTTCATGTTGGACTTTTGAGAGGAGATCCAGTACACATCAACTTAAGAGACAATGCTGAATCATACAGTATACAAACACCCCTACCAGAGGGAACTTGGAAGAGACTTGCTGCAGATTTATGCAAATTCAGAGGATATCATTACTGGGTCATAGTGGACTATTTTTCCAGGTATATGGAAATAATGTACTTGAAAGATATAACATATTGCAGTGTTATAAAGAAACTGAAGTGCATTTTTGTTCACTTCAGTATTACAAAACAACTAGTGACAAACAATGGGCCACAATTCACCGCAGCAGAATTTAAGTCATTCCAAACAAAATAGGATTGTGATCATATTAGTAGCAGCCCACTTTACCCACAAATGAATGGAGAGAGCTGTGCAGACAGCCAAGAAAATCCTACAGCACAAAGATCCATTCCTTGCTCTTCTGAGTAACAGATCAACATAAACAGTGGCTATATAGGCCAGCACAACTCCTGATGAGAAAACAACTCAGAACTATTTTTCCAGTTTCGGAAAACAGCCTATTTCCAAAGTGGCCAGACATGAAGAGAATGGCTAAATCAGATAAAAAGGCTAAAAGAGCTCATGAACACTTTTACAACAGATTTCACTCATTTAGAGAACTGCCAGATCTCACATCTGGTGATCATGTTCATGTCAAATTGGATGGAGAAAAGGAATGGACAATTCTAGCTGTCATCAAGAAAAATAACTCAGTGTTCAGATCATATGTGACTGAGACTGACCGTGAAGAGTTCACCAAAAACTGTTGACATCTATAGTTTGTTCCTCAGAAATACCAATCAACAGAGCAAACTCTACTAGTGGCAGATGCGGAACAATAAGGAGATGCAAGGATTCCAAACTGATCACAACCAGTGGTTGCAACTAATGGACTGCCAGATGACTAAGTTGTTGCACATCCATGTCATGTAATTAGGAAACCGGGATGATTCAGAGACACTTAACAGGTTGATATGTATTGAATTGTAAAGAAGTGTGACAGTAAATATTGTAAATGGTAGGAATGTAGCACTTAAAGGAGGAAAAATAATAGAATGGTAAACTGTATTATACAGTTCAGCCACTAGGTGACACTGTGTGTAAAATACCTTATTTAAACAAAACATCCAGAGGCGGCAGAGAATCAAAGGATCTTATGATGAATACATCTGGTCCCTATAAGCAAGTTCTGTAGCCAGTATCTGATACAGGATTATGACAGGCATGGACCCTCTTCCACACATGCACAGCCTATTATTATTGTGGGCATCTTCCTAGCTTTCCGTATTTGGGTCAATTTAGGAACAAAGAGCCTGAATCTCACTTATGGTAAAATCCTTTGATACTGCTCTGATAGCATAAAGAAGTCTTAAAAGGGAAGGAAGTGCTCTCCCTCAGTAATGTGCAGGTATGTCTTCATCATCAGGTCTTTGCTGGCCCTCTGCAGGGTGGTGATTTAAGCTCTCCTCCCCCCCCCCTTCCATGCAATGGACCACTAAAGACACATTTAAGTTCTACTTTGAGTGTTTTAGTGGGACTAAATTCACCCTATCCTCCACACAAGGTGAATTTCACCCATCGTGATATAAGTGTACACTTGTGCATAGGTGCCTTCTTCTATAACTTCACAAGCTGCTGCACACTTTTGCAAAAGAAGGTGTAATATAAACACAATGGGCCAAATCCATACGTGCAATCCCATTGAAAGCAGTGAAGAATTTGGCCTGATACTTGAAAATGATCTTTAACATTTTTGATGAGTGACTTAATTCTGAATTTTAAATTTCCTTTTTTTAATGTTTCATGAAAATATCACGTAAGTCAGAATGGAGTGCTTTACAATTGCAAATGACAACTTTAAGATCTTATTATGGCTCAGGGAGAAATAAAGTATTAAAATCTTTCTTAAATTGTGGTAGGCCACTTTCTTCTATATTAAATATGAAACATCTAAGTTAATGCAAAATTAAGGTTGCATGGTTAAAATAACAAAAACCCAGGAAATTTGGGAACTGTTTCCACCAGCAATGTTAATTTGGCTGCATTGCAAATCCTGGGTGCAAATTTATCCCTGAAAATTGAGCCTGATCCAAAACTCATTGATTTTAAGGGAAAGACTCGCACAAAGCTTTGAATGAGGTGCATTGCATTTCCCTTTGCCTGCCTGGCAACACCTCAGGGTCATTCATCTACTACCCAGTACTTGGGCTGTTGCCCAAAGAGTGGATCTTTAATCTCTGTGGGGAGCTCTATAGGAAATTTTTCAGTTAGGCTGCCTAGAATTTGTACTGAACTACTGAGTGTCCCAATTGCACTTGTCACATTCCCTCCCTGGCCAGCAATGCCCTTGTTTGGGACTGCTCTGAAGTCAGTGGGAGCCCTTCCATTGACCTTAATGGAATTTAGATTGTATTCCTAATATGCAGCAGGCTCTTTGGCAGGCAGTTACAAACTTGGAGTGGACAACCTGTCTGTGACTGGGGCCTGTTTTTGCAGAGGCAGAAGCTGGCCCTGTGACTTTGGTTTCCTCTGTGATTTGTAGTATGCATTTCCCATCTTAAACAATAATTATATTAATACATATTTAACCAACAACCAAGAATACAAAATACTGCTTATGTGGCTCTGTAAAATTTGCTGCTAGAACTTTTTCATTCTCTGGTATATTGTGACTGTAACTGTGCCACCTTAATATTGCAGTAACTTAGTGCTGCGCATTTCATGTCTTTTTTTTCCCTCAAAAAGAGAAGAAAACAACTATGCTATGGTTAATTATTTGAACAGTGATGTAATCATAAAGAGGCTTCAGTGTTCACACTGCATTGAGGAGGGCATGTGTTCCCACCTTTACCACTGCTATTACTTAGCTGAAGGCAATTTTCTGTAAAACTGGATTCAGAGGGCAGAAGCACATTTGTTTATATTATTGTTTATTTGTATTGCAATAGTGCATAGAGTAAGGCTGTGGTGGAAGGCGTATGTTGGGTGGGACAACAGTATGCAGTGCTGCAGAAATTCAGGAAAGCGCTATGGTCTGTAGGGCAGCCCAAGGAGGCTGCTGTAACTGTGTTTGACTAAATTACTCCAGGAGCCACAGAAAGCCCAAGTTTGGGATAATGCAAAGAGGGCTGAAAGCCTCTCTTTCCCTGCACTGCAAGTCCTGCGCTGTGCTTCTAGAAAAGCAATCTCAGCCTAGGTTTCCTTAATTTATTTCTAACCAAAATGTCCTTAATTCACTAAAGGTTTTAGTTACCCTGATCAGGACCATTTTTAGTCTTCAATTCAGGCAACCACATCTATTCAGCGAAGCACTTGAGCATACATTTAAGTATCATTGACTTTAATGGGACTTAAGCATGTGTTTAAAGTAATAACACATGCTTTGCTAAATAGGGGCATTTCCGAGCAAGGCAATTGATTCCTTGGGGCTTGGACAGACTCTTAAGGTACATCTACACTGCAAAAGAACCCCTGCAGCAGCAAATCTCAGAGCCTGGGTCAACTGACTCGGGTTTGTACTACAGGGCTAATAGCAGTGGAAGTGTGCTGGGAAGGCAGGTGGGTCTCAGAGCCTGCATTCCAGCCCAAGCAGGAAAGTCTGCACTGCTAGTTGTAGTCCCATAGCACGACCTTGAGTCAGTTGACCAGGACACTGAGACTCACTGCCGAGGGTCGTTTTTTGCACTGTAGACATACCCTTATTGACTTCAGGAGAAGTTGGATCAGGCATTTAGCCTTTTAGCTGACATTTGCTTTACCCCCACTGAAATCCACAAAAGCAACCAAATTCCCTAAGTTATAGCAAATCCCACATCTCTTGGACATATTTTTCTGCATCCTCAAATTATGTGCACATAAACTGGATCCAGAAAAAGTGAATGTTCAACTCATTCTTCTTACTCTCTCTTTGACTCTTCTTTTTTATTCCTCTTACTGTTTGATTCAATTTAGAGTAGAAAAGTATCTTTAATAATTGCAGCCACATCCATCTTCCGTTTCTAGATTTAAAGCTTTATTCTTTCATTTATGTAGACAGACAGACAAAGAATGTCTGGATATCCTTTAAAATAAATTACATTTTATTAGAAATTGTCACTTTATGCACAAGTATGTATATATACCTGTGTTATTTATATGTCTTGTATGCTGCTGAAATAATAGTCAAGTACATGTTGTCCCTGGGAATAAAAAAATAATATATACTGCAGCATTTGTGATGCTGAAGGGATACTTTCCAGTTGATTAAGCCACAAAATTGATTTACCTTTAAAGATGTTTCATATTATAGCGCTTTATCTCCAGACTCCCAAGCGTGCTTCTTTTTAAAATCAGTCTTCGCTGACAAGTGTTTATGACAAAGGAATAACGAATGGGGCAAGGGTCAGACACAACGAGTTGATGCCACCCATAAAGTGTGGGGAAGCTTTTCAAAGGCACAAATGGAAAGTAGGCAGCTAACTCCCATTGACTTTCTGTAGCAGCTAGACGTCTATCTGCCACTTGTGATTCTGAATATCTCCTCCTGCTAATTTTAAAGTACTGGACTGTAGCATGTTATAATAAATTAGGACTTCTGAACAAAAGTCATCTTGAACTACACTGCTGGAGGGTCATCAAAGAAAAATGTAATCAGAAATGCACTCATTACCTTCGTGCGTATATTGAATTCCATCATGGTGTATAAAGTTGCAGTTTCTGCTGATTGCAAAAAAAATTAGGATAACTTATCATATAGTACAGTATTTATGCATAGGGCATGACTCACAATTTCTATGCAAGCCATCGGGGGTTTTTAAAGAGCCACTAAAACATGCTGATGAATTATTGAACATGGCAAATGTTATAGAAATTTCCCCCAGGGTGCTGATCACCAGTGTCCTTCATTCACAGCAAGAAGGCAGAGATGACTTGTGCTAACCTTGACAAAAACCATTGTGAATTGCACCAAAATATGTTCACACTACATCATCTGGTGTTGCCTGGGAGAGTGGCAAGGTAGCTTGATGAATTGCACCACTTATTCCAGTAACTGAAATACATATACATGTAGAAACCTTACTATGGAATTGAAATGGCACTGTGGACTGCACACCTTGAGGCTCATAAAATTTTACTTCACTGGGATCCCAATGGAAGAACCATAATTTAACAGATGGTCTTGTATAAAAAGAGGGAGAGAGAAAACTTTTCTTCATTTTTATTCTTTCTTATTCGTTTTTTAAACGACAATAAAAAGAGGGAGTGAAGCTGCAAAAACTGAATTATAGTAACACTAAAAGTATAAATTAAATCCAGAGAACAACTGAATTCAGAGTAAGGACTGGAATTCTCTTCTTCACACTATCATATCACACTTAGTTTCTGTGCTACCGTAAAGCACTAGAACTGGTATAATATCCTGTACACATGCTACAATGCTTAGGCTCAGTGGAATGAGTTAAGGATGAAATTGTAGTGGTTTTTAATCTAATTTCCCTGCAGTAGTGGGTTTAAATTAAACAATTAAGGGCACATTTTCAAAGCCCGGTATCAAGGGTGGACTCACCAAGGGAATGCACATACAACTGCCAATTTGCTCTTGCAATTACATGACTTGTGTGATGTGACAGGGTCAGGCCAGATGGCTACAGGAGACTGTTCAAAGGCAGATATATTAGTCCCAGATTAAGCAGTTCCCTTTTCCCTGGGTAAGGTAACAGGGGCAGTTCCAGAACTTGCAGGAACTTGCTGGAACCAACTAAGGCAGGCAGGCTAATTAGGACACCTGCAGCCAATTAAGAAGAAACTGCTAGAATCAGTTAGGACAGGCTGGCTAATCAGGGCACCTGAGTTTAAAAGGACCTCACTTCAGCTTGTGGTGTGCATGTGAGGAGATGAGAGCAAGAAGTATGAGGAGCTGAGAGTGAGAAGGCATATTGCTGGAGGACTGAGGACTATGAGCATTATCAGACACCAGGCGAAAGGTCCTGTGGTGAGGATAAAGAAGGTGTTGGGAGGAGACCATGGGAAAGTATCCCAGGAAGTTGTAGCTGTTGTGCAGCTGTACCAGGAGGCACTCTGGACACCTGCAGTCCACAGGGCCCTGGGCTGGAACCTGGAGTAGAGGGTGGGACTGGACTCTCCCATCTTCCCCCCAACCTCCCAACTCCTGATCAGACACAGGAGGAACTGACCTGGACTGTGGCTTCTACCAGAGGGGAAGGTCTCTGGGCTGTTTTCCTGACTCACGTGGTAAATCTCTGAGGCGAGCAAATCCGCCAATAAAGACAGAACCCACCAAGCTAGAGTGACACAGTGAGGAAATACAGATGAACTCATAACGGATACATGTACATTTTTCTGAATGGACACATTGTACTGGGCTTTGAAAATATGATCCATATATTTGTATGTAGCTATTATAATTACCCTAGTATCTAAAGGCTCCAACTGAGATCAGGACCCTAGGGTACTCAGCACTGAACAAACACAGTCAAAGTTCTTGCTCCAAAGAGCTTATAATATAAATAGACAAGACAGACAAAGGGTGGGAGACAAGCAAATGATCCCATTTTGCAGATGAGGAACTGAAGCAAAGAGTGATTAAGTGTTTTGTTCAAGGTGACAGAGGAAATCCATTCCAGAACTGCAAGTTGAATTCAGTTTTCCTGAGTCCCATTCCAGTCCCTGAAGCACAGCTCCATCTTTTCTCTTAATAGTAGTACCTTCACATTTAGACAGATATAAACCCAGCTGGCTAAATTATTAGGCTGGGTTAAAAATCACAGCATATACTCAGCTGCATCTAAGTACCTTAGTTATAAAATAATCTTTCTATTTTCCTTTCCCTCCCTTTGGCCTTTTCTTGTTTTCTTCAGTAATTGGCAATTTCTTCCTTTAGTACATCAGCGTCATCGTTCTACCTCCAAGGATTAGCTGACAGGGAAAAATATTACAGGTACTACCATTGACTATCACTTTATACAAAAAGCTTTTAAATAGCCAGCGTCTTCCCAAGACCTTCTCAGCAGACCTATAGATCTGTCCCTTTTCTTTTATGTTACACGTGGAATTGAGCAAATAACACAAGAAAAAATTTCTATTGACATTTTTTCACATTCTGCCAGCACAAATTTGGTTATGTTTGCACCTTGTTTTGTATTTGTGTTACATGAAGAATCTAGATATTCAGATTGCTGGCACCAGCAATTGCAGAAAATGATATTCAAAGCATGTATGTATTTAGATTCAGTATATAGAAATGCTTAGGAAGTATACCTGTCCATAAGATATTAGGCACCTATGATATAGGGTATTATTTGTGCTGTATTTTAAAGCTAAGTGCAGCAGTACAATTAAATATAATCCACCCCCAACAAGCCAGGCAGCTGAAAATGCAAATCTCTCTACCTCTCCAGTAAGTCGCCAACCTTATAATTCCCCTTCTCATTTTCAATTCTCCTTCTCATGTGGGGAAATGACAAGCTTTGCCGTGTGCCCTGACGATCTGCAAATTCAGGCTGTTTCAGATCAAAAGCTGAACTGATTCCAAAGCTGCAGGGCCCTTACATAGAATTCCACTGCCAGTAGCCCCCTCTCATTGATACTCTCATGTTGGAAGTAAGGATACATCCACACAGCAGCTGGAAGGATGCTTCCCAGCACAGGTAGAAAGACACACTCTAGCTCTGCTTAAGATAGTGTACTTAGTGCACTGTCACTAAGGCAGCATGGTGATGGCTTGGGCTAGCTGCCTGAGTACATTCCCACCTCATCCTGAGTATGTCCTTGGGAGCCTAGACCAAGCCACTGCCCATGCTGCTGCGGCTACACTACTATCTGTAGTGCAGTAGCTCCAGCAGAGCTAGCACAGGTCTGTGTACTCAGGCTGGGATGCACCCTCCCGCAGCTGCTTCAAGACATTGTAGCCCACAGGATTATTTTACTAGCTATTACATCCTACTAATCCAGCCAGCCATAACAAACAATGTGTTTCTCTTTCTGAATTAATCCATGTCATTCTTCTATTTTATCGGTATTAATTCCTATGAAATTAGGATGTGTTGAGACATATGATATGTTTTTCCTAATAATTATACATAGAATAAGTTTTGCTGAAATGCAAGAAGCCTACTGGCCTGTATCCGGTAAGATCAGCTAAATAGCTAAAAGTATGATCAGTTACGAGTAAGTCAGCATAAAGGCTGGCAAGCTCTGGCACAGATAGAAATATTCTCTGAACTTTGGTGAACTGAAGGGAGGAACTACAGACAACACTGAATAGGTTTACCCAGAGTCTTCACCCAGTTGGTAACCGCAGGGTATACCACAAGCCTGAAAGTCGCCGAGAGAGCCTAGGTTGGCAGTTTTTGGAGTGAGATAATCCTTATTAATATGTAGAGAGATAATCCACTAACCTATAGGATAAGGATACCCATACATTTCTTAGGGTATGGAAACAAGATTTGGGTATAGTAGGTTGGGCCTGAATTACATAGCGTCAGGATCTTATAAAATACCATGTCAGGGTATCTTATGGAGCTTTTTTCTTTTCTTTGTTCTCCTATATTCTATAAACTATATTTTTATCTACCTGCCATTCTATCGTTGATCACACTATCAGCTCAGCGTGTGTAGTATAGTAGAACTATTCAACGTTCCTAACTATAGGGTAAGACAGCATCATTGTGTTATCGGGCATGCCAGGAGTGAGGCTGGTCCTCACCTCCTATTACTGGGTACTCAAGGAAGGGTGTGAGTATGTTAGGTTAAGGTACTTAAAATAGGAATGTTGCCACCAGGAGTTTTGGAATTCTTTTACTGTTTTGCAGTGATACGTTTCATAGCATTGATTATTCTTTTGTTAATCTCAATAAAGTTTTTATCAATTTGGTATTGTCCTCACAGTAAGTGTTTTTGCCAAGTACCCTGAGAGTCCTTTCCCAATATAGAACTCTCTGAGTTCTCAGACCCTGTAGTCTAAATTGTACATGAACCTATAAATCTTCTGGTCGGATGTGATCAGTGGTGAGCCATAACAACTAACTCATAAAATTCAGGTCAACAACATACCCTTTGTGTGTGTTCATCCAATCAAAAAATGGAAATGTGACTTATTTGACCAGTCTCAACAAAGCCACAGAGCTTGAATTTAGAATATTTCCTGTCAATCACAAGAGTAAAAAAGAAAAATGCAGAGCTATTCATCAAATAAATTCAAATAATTAACACATTGCAGAAAACTACAATTTGCTCATGGATATTCTGTGATCAGAGAAAGATGCCAAAAATCATCAGATAAACTGTTTGCTGCAAATGAGTCACTTGTGACTAATTACTAGTGCTTCAGGCAAAGCCAATGAAAAGCTGAGCCCCTGCCATCAGGTGAGAACTTATGTTATGTCTCATTCACTGATCTGAGGTAACAGGCTTCTTATGACAGGTAGCAATATAACAGTAACAAAAGAATGTTATCTCTTTATTTGTAGTTTTTTTTTAATTATCTTCTTACATATCCATATTACTACTTTATCTATTTTCACATATAGACTCAGATTCAGCAAAGCTAAATATGAGCTGAAGAAAGATCTTAAAATGGAGCGCATATTGGAGAAAAATCTTAAATTCTAGAGTGTGCTTAAGTCCTTTGCTGAATCAGGATGACAGGCAACTTTGTTAATTGGTCTGTGTTTTACCCCAAAGGCTTTTTGTCAGACTAAGAAGAACTATCAATATTCAAGAAAGCGCCTGTTGCTTACAGTTGGCATAGGGACTGCAATAACTTTTCAGTCTTCTAGAGAGTAGTCCTTTCTTCTCATGTGAAAATGTGGAGTAATATATACAAGAGGCATAGCAACTAGCCTTTGAAAAAAAATGTATGTAAATTAGGGAGATAACTATAAAACAGTATTCTCACTGCTGGACAAAGAAGTGGGAGCAGAGAGAAAGCATACATGCAGAGGAGTGCATTAGAAATGGGTCCAAGCCTGAAGTATGGATCCAGATTTTGAGCCCTTCCCTCCTACTCACCCCCCAAGTTCACACTGTGGGGAGGTTGGTTTGTTCTTATCTCTATTACATACAAATCTACTCACACAAGGAAGTTCTCTTTCAAATGATTGTTTTATGATGAATAATGAATTTAGATACCATTTCCATATCCTTTCCAATCTCCTTAACAAACAGGAAGATAGTCAAAGTTGCACCGTGCTTAGAATGATACTTTATTATTATTTTGACTGGCAATCAACACTTACAGTTATTTTTTCTTGAGAGGAAAATTCAAGCACAAAGCTGGCAGCAGAAAGCATTTGCATCTGATCCACTATAAATCTACAAAATGAACTGTGATTAATACATATAGGCATTTTAAGCAAGTGATTATACAAGGGCCATCAAAGATTCATGAATTCCAAGGGCAGAAGGAACTATTGTGGTTATCTAGTCTGACCTCCTGTATAACATAGGACATAGAACTTCCCTCAAAATAATTCTCAGAGCAGTTCTTTTAGAAAAACTTGTCAGTGATGGAGAATCCACCATTGTCCATAACAAGGAGAAGAAAAAGATTTTCAAGAAGCTACGGCGAAGAAGAAATTGTACAGATAAAAATTGCTATACATATTCAAATGTTGGTTGATATGTTAAGATAAATGGGTGAGTCAAAGTTAGAGAAAGTAATTTGAACAGTGAGTGAGCAGGACAATATTTTCTAAACAATCAGCCAGAGCACAGTGTGCCATCAGCCATAACAAAATATCTAAAATGTCCTCATGTATTTTTTTTGACTGTTTCCTCAGATAAGTACCACTTTTTTCTGACTCTCTCGGTGTCCTGGTAGGATGTTGGCAGGGAACAACAGTGTTTTGGTGAGTCATACTGATGTAATACAAATAAATTGCCTGGCTTATGCTGTAACCCATAACAGTTATAATGTGGGATTCTTTAGCTTTACAATATTTTTGATTAGCTTGGAATCCTGCATACAAGTTAGTTCTCTCATTGGCCCTGATCCAAAGCTTGTTGAAGTCAATGAAAAGACTCCCATGAAGTTCAGTAGGCTTTTGAGCAGGCTCATCAGGCTTGATCCTGCACCCACTGAAGTCAACGTTGAAGCTCCTATTGATTTCAGTAAGGCAGATTCAAGTACTTAAAGGGCAATTGCCCCATTCATTAATTTCTTTTTCCCCTACCTATCATTGGAACTATAGATCAATTCATCTCTCATGTAAGCACATTGAAGTAAATGGTTTTACACCAAATATTAGCTTGGTCCACAAAGTCTGGAAAAAAAACAAACTTCCAATTAAAAACTGTTATAAATTGAAGTTTACCAACCCAGCTGCAACAGATTCTTGCATAAAGTTTGTGGATGATACAAAGCTGGGAGGGGTTGCAACTGCTTTGGAGGATAGGATTAAAATTCAGAATGATCTGGACAAACTGGAGAAATGGTCTGAAGTAAATAGGATGACATTCAATAAGGACAAATGCAGAATACTCCACTTAGGAAGGAAAAATCAATTGCACACATACAAAATTGGAAATGACTGCCAAAGGAGAAGTACTGGGGAAAGGGATCTGGTCATAATGGACCATGAGCTAAATATGAGTCAACAGTGTAACACTGTTGCAAAAAAAGTGAACATAATTCTGGGATGTATTAGCAGGAGTGTTGTAAGTAAGACATAAGAAGTAATTCTTCCCCTCTACTCCACACTGATTAGGCCTCAACTGTGTATTGTGTCGAGTTCTTGCTGCCACATTTCAGGAAAGATGTGGACAATTTGGAGAAAATCCAGAGAAGAGCAACAAAAATGATTAAAGGTCTAGAAAACATGACCTATGAGAGAAGATTTTAAAAATTGGGTTTGTTTAGTCTGGAAAAGAGAAGACTGAGAGGGGACATGTTAATAATTTTCAAGTATATAAAAAGGTTGTTACAAGGAGGAGGGAGAAAAATTGTTCTTCTTAACCTCTGAGGCTAAGACAAGAAGCAGTGGGCTTAAATTGCGGCAAGGGAGGTTTAGGTTGGATATTAGGAAAAACTTCCTAACTGTCAGGGTGGTTAAGTACTGGAATAAATTGCCTAGAAAGCTTGTGGAATCTCCATCACTGGGGATTTTTAAGAGCAGGTTAGATAAACACTTGTCAGGGATGGTCTAGATAATACTTAGTCCTGCCATGAGTGCAGGGGACTGGACTAGATGACCTCTCAAGGTCCCTTCCCACCCTATGATTCTATGATTGAACCTATGACCCAGCTATTCATTCACCTGTCTATAGCTTGATTCACCCTGCCTGATGCATTCAGTAGCTCTACAATCTAACTCAAATTTATTTAAAAAAAAACAAAAATGAGATGCAACATCTATAAACAAAGGTACAAAAGAGTATGTTTATCTCTTGACTGATACTTTTATCCTAGACTGAAATTAAGCATCATGGATCCCAGTCGAAGAGTAAATAATTTTCGTCAAATGTAAAGAAAATTGGCTAGGGTATTTTTAGGTCCAAAGTAGAAACTTTAAATGTGAGACCCACATATGAGTGCACAGAGCACTAGAACTTGTTCACAATCATCTGTGGATAAAAAGGAGGAATAAACATCTTCACCCACCCCCCTCTATACCTAGCAAGAGAGAGAAAGTTAGTATACAATGCTAAGTTGTGGAAGCTACTGTGAAAATAGATAACTTTTCAAATCCACTTATCAAAGTGGTGTCATTTTTCATTTCAAGACAAGTGACAAGATAGTAAATATTGACTGAAGGAAGTTAACCAGTATCTATAACATTGTATTAAATCACAAAATATCTATGTGCATTGGTAGGCTTGTGACAATTCTGATTATTTAGAAACTGAGCTTTTTTTTCTAGACTGAAACTTAATATCTATAATGGGGACCTACAGCAGTGGGTCTTAAACTTTTTTACTGGCAACCCCTTTCACATCGCAAGCCTCCCTAATAAATTTAACACCCTTTTTAATATATTTAACACCATTATAAATGCTGGAGGCAAGCAGGGTTTAGGGTGGAGCTTGACAGCTCGCAACCCCCCAAGTAATGACCTTGCAACCCTCTGAGGGGTGCCGATCCCCAGTTTGAGAACTCCAATCTACAGTCTTTGGGAGAATTTTGAAAAAAATATATATAGATAGGCTCAAACCCAGAGACTGGATCTGAAACCCATCTATTCTAACAGTCTGAATCCAGATCCCAGTTTTGCAGCATAGGCCTGTCCATCTTTTATAAAATGGATTCAACCTGGAACACTGGATTCAATATATTTCTGCAGCAGCCCCTGCTGTTGAGATAAATCACTCCCTCTTCATCCCCAGTCCAGAGATCCAGATAAAGAGTGTTAGTAGCCCTTTCTACCCTCCCTCAATGCAAATCTTGAGACATAACGGTTTAAGATGATTAGAGGAAGATTAATTTACATCTAACTGTTCCAATTTTGATGAATCTGGCCTCTTAATGGTAAACAGATTTATTTTTAGTTTTGATGTTACGTAAAATTCTCTGCAAAGTAAAAGTCTCCTTTTAAGGATGACATATCATCCATTATTCTAAATTTCCTTAATTTATATTCTTCACTGCTGGATGTTTCACCTCCTTCCAACTCCTGTACAGACACTTTAAATTCATGTGCCACTGAAATTAATGGAAAGTTAGGAGAAGAGGATACTTTGGATAATACAGGTGATATGTAGTTGTCAAACTAGTCCATTTCCACAGTTCATCTGATAGCATTTGAATAACCCTTAACGTTATTT
This sequence comes from Chelonoidis abingdonii, assembly GCF_003597395.2. Taxonomy (NCBI): domain Eukaryota; kingdom Metazoa; phylum Chordata; order Testudines; family Testudinidae; genus Chelonoidis; species Chelonoidis abingdonii. Next base: position 112,222,569 of record NC_133769.1, read on the forward strand.
TATTATAGTTTTTTAAAAATCCAGTATTAATGCATTTTCATTTAATTTCTAAGTATGTTTCATTCCTTTGACATTACAGTATTACAGATAATATTTTAAATGTTCTGTCCATTTAACATCTCATTACTGATGTTTTGTTAGAGATCACTTGTATGATGTGAAATCTGAGTGTCTGATCTGGAAATAACAAAGATCAAAATTATATACAAAAGGGTTTTATGCAAATGCACTGTGTTTATAGATCTTGGCATTGTCTCTTGCATCTGAAAGGCCCAACCAATTCCCAGTCAGTAAAACATGTTTCAGCCACAGTTCACAGAGTAACTACTAATAAAGCAAAAGCAATCAGCAGGAGAAAACACAAATTTAAATCTGAAGTGGAAGAAGTATTACTCAGAGAAATGCCAGGAGAAATCCAGAGAAAGAAATGAGAATTCTTAGGGTCTGATCTTGCCGTCTTCATGCAGGCAAAACTGTGATTGAAGTCATGTTAATTTTTCTGCATCATCAGTTCACCTGGATATAAGTTGGGCAGGGAGCTCTCGCAATGATATTTTCATTCTTCCTTTTTTTCTCTTTGGAATGCTGTCAAGGCTTAAGCCCCACTCTGTCACTCCAAGTGCAGAAAGTGGGGGCACTCAAGGATTCTAAAAATTAATACTTTCCACTTCAGGCTTGTATTAAACTCCCAAGGTTACAGCTTTTCTCTGACCTTGGCTTGGTAAACGCTGCCACCACCCAATGCAAAAAACCCTCAACCCTTAGACTGAGGAAGGAACACTTGGGAATTCTTCTGTGTGGGATACCCTCAAGCGCTTTCACACACACCCTCCAGGGAAGAGTTGAGAAAGGAAAAAAGGAAATTAGCTATTGCCACCAGCTAATCAAACAGCATATGCACAAACCTCTTAGGATACTAGAAATCCAATCCTAATCTTAAAAAAAGGTAAATTTTATTAAAAACAAAAAAGGAAAAAAAATACATCTGGAATTTAGGCTTTTGCTAGATTTTAAAAAAGCAATTCCAAAAATTAAGCACCCAAACTAACTTTCTTGAGGGTTCAGCTTAAAGGTTACAAGCAAACAAAAGTATCAGGGGTTAGCACAGAGAAAATCCACAAGCCAAAATAAAAAATAAACCTGATTGTGTCTAACTAAATGTTCCCTAACCAAATCATTTCCTCTAGGTATGGAAGATGAATTTTCATACCTGGTTCAAGCCTTACACAACATTGCTGCTCCGTGTCTCCATCTCTGGAGAACAACAGACAAAGGAAAGTTTCCTTCTCAAATTTAAAAGTTCTAGCCTTCTCACTGGCTCTTTTGGTCAGGTGCCCACTCCTTTTCTTTACCTGTAAAGGGTTAACAAGCCCACAGGTAAAAGCAAGCAGAAAACAGCTCCTAAATTGGATTTTACAGATAACTGGCTGGCTGGATGCCCATCAAAGGGAGCTTCACCCCCCACCCCCACACACACAATTCATTTTTCACAAATGTGGGGTAAATGGAAGTTTGACACCAGTGTCTAATGTCCTTTCATCAATTAAGTAGGGTACCGAGTCAGCATCCTAACCTCAAAATATATATCCACATGTTCTTCTCCTCTTCCCCACCCCCAACAATTGTACAACTCCACAGAATGCTTAGTTTAAGGTTGAATCACTGATGGGCACATGACTAAATATTACATCATTCAGATGCTGTCAAAAAAAAACGAAAAACACAATGTTGAGTCCATTCAGTCTAACAATACAGATATTTCATTGCATGCATATTGTTTGGGCTGGCAAAAGAAGCAACAGAAAGACCCCTTCATGTGAGCAACATTATATGTGCTTTGGTAACAGGGATGGATTAACCCTTTCTGTTGCTTTGAATCAAAACTGAAAATATTGCCCTCTGGTCCACTCCACTAAGGGCAACAAATACATATACATAAATAAATAAATAATAAATAATGCTTCCATGGTCTGTATCTTTTTGGGGTAAATAAGTAATCAATAGCAAGGAAAAAAAGTTTGTATCTGAAGAACATAATTAAACCCGCATGCTAATAAATACTATTTCAAGTAATATACTGCATTAGGACTACACACTATGAACTATTCACATTTTGTTTTGAACACAGTGCTCATTGCATCCAATATACATTTCAGTTCTTACATTGGGTTTTTTTCCCCCCTAGACTATAAATTAGAAAATGAATTCACAGCATCATCAAAACCAAGGCTCTGTTGAAAAGACCAAAAGTGAATTTAATCTACTCTTGGTCATCTCCTTCTTATTATAGATAGAGCTGGTAGCACAGCCTATAGTTAAGGTTGCCTGATACTTCCATTATAAATCCTGTTTTCAATTGCTTGTAACTTTGCCAAGCTTTAACCACTGGTGAAACTAGTGGTTTAATCATTGGTTGCCTGGCATAGGTGCTGGAACTAGGAGTGTTGGGGGTGCTGCTGCACCCTCTGGCTTGAAGTGGTTTCCATTATATTCAGGGTTTACAATTTGGTTCAATGCCTCTCAGTATTCCCACTATACAAATTGTTCCAGCACCCCTGTTACCTGGGCAACCTTGACTTAGCATTTCTTAACTTTTGAGCATTTAACTTTGCAACCTTATCATCCTTTTAATGTAATGGTTTGGGTTCTTTCCATAATTAATAAAGTATTGCATGTTTACTACTCCTCAGAATCAAAACATTATCTAATTAAATATCACAACTTCCAGATTGGAGGAACTGAGCCAGAGATGTTAAGTAACTTATTCAAGACTGCTAGAAGCATTAGGACTCAGAAATCCCAGATTCCCAGCCTCATGCTCAATCCACTAGAACATGCCTTTCTATTAAATGCAATTCTTAAATCAGATTTTGCTCTCTTTGTTTTCCATAGTATTCATGTGGAGCATAAATGTGCCTCCTTTATCTTCTCTCTGATAACCACAGAATGTTTCTCCCAGCCTTGGCCCATATGCAATTTGGCTCCATTTTGCTGAGATCACTGGGAAGTGTTATGTGGAAGCTTCTTCTCTGCTCCAAAACTGCAGTTTATAGACAAAGCTAACGCAGCCAGTATCAGAGCTGTACCATCAGTTTCACAGCATAAAAGAGCAGAATAAACCATTTAGGATTTAGTTTACCTGTGCAGCAGTTAGGTATTAGAGTGAGGGGCTTTATAGAAAACCTAACATCAAAAGATCTTCCTGAATCACCCATGTATTTATTATTACCAGAATATCTAAGCGCCCCACAGACATTTTATGAATGTTCCCACATAACACACCTAGGAAGCATTAGCTCCATTTTATATATGAGGAAACTGAGGCACTGAGCATTTACATGATTTGCCCAAAGTCACACAGGAAGGCTGCAGGGCATCCAGGAACAGAATCCAGATATCCTGAGCCCCTGCTGAGTGCTTTAACCAGAAGAATGTCCTTTTTCACCAACTGCAGTGCCTAGGGTACACCAGAGAAATAAAATTCTTCTGCTAAGGTAGGCTGTAATAGCACAAAAGGCACGGCTGTGAAGCTGGTCTACCTTTACTATAACCTCAAAAACCCCAGCAGTGATTAGCAGCAGATGGAAAAATAGCATGTGCTGACATTTAATGATCTGCTGTCATAGCTCACTCACAGAAAAGAACAGATACAAAAAAAGGCTCTTTTTCAGAGTGTACCCACTTGGAAGCAGTTATACCTTTGCCGATATACTGTATTCAAGATATTTGTTCTATTGATGAAGCCACTATACCAAAATAGATTCTAGACAGATGATTGCAGCAGTGTCTAGAAGGTCACTGGGATTTGGTAAGGCACAAATCACTAGGTACTGCGATATAAACGTATGCTCCCTGGCCCTATCAGGTAACTGTAGGTCACTGTGTCTGTCCTTGTTGGATCAAAATGTATGTCCCTCGTCCACATTCCGTACAGCACTTGTAATTGTTAAGTATGCAGATAGTTATGAAGCACTCAAATGTAACTGCACACAATTCTCTGTTTAGGAATGTATAATAACTAATATATTGATAACAGTTAAGTTTCAGAACATATCAACTTTACACTTACAGAAATTGGATTATGTCATGCAAGAATCTCACTCAGTTTATACATATATGGATTTAGAGGATGCCATTACTGCCTATAATTTCAGGTCAAAATATCTTCTCAATTATGTGCCCTACCTGTATATTAGTCGGTAATATAAAATATTTCATATAGCACTTATCCATCAATCTCAAAGCACTTTTCACAGATGAGTAAGCATTACTGTCCCCATTTTACAGAAGGGTGAATGGAGGCAGAAAGAAGTTAAATGATGTGCCTAAGCTCACACAGTGAGTCAGTGGCTAAAATGGAATATAAGGCAAGATCTTCCCCTATTGTAAATCAGCATAGTACCATTTATGTTAATGGGGCAACATCAATTTGGCCCAGATTGAGGATCTGGTCAAGAATCCTGACTCCTAGTCTGCTCCCTTATCTACCATATCATATTGCCTCCCAACTGGTGGGGTCTAATCACTCATTTTAGTACTCTCAAGAATGCATGTACCATAGTCTGTAAATGTGTAGCTCACTTGCACTTCCGGATATCCTTCAAAGTCTCGTATATTTGCAACTACATGTATATTTTTTTTAAAAAAACCCTCTTCAAATAAACCATATATGCTAACTCCCAGAACAATGTGTTTAGCATATGTTTCACATACACTTTTTGGGGTTGGAAACACATTTGACAGAATAGGAAGTGATGTTCTGCTCCTGCATCTACAGATGTGGCTTCTTACAGTCTGCACAGAATAGATTAACCTGTTTGTATGAGATCCATTACATCCAGATCCCTTCTCCTCATTCAGGCCTTATGGAATCTCTTTACATTATGATTGAACTGATCTTATGTCTTTAGCCACCTATTTTCCTTAACTATCAACTAGATGTTCTGAACAAGGTTCCTGTCAACCATAAAAGGATACTTATATCACACAATGCCCCACAACAGAATCATATATAATTTACCTGTATTACCCTAGACATCAGACAATATAGCACGATGAGATGTAGTATGTCTAACAGGACTATAACTCCAAATACATCTAGCAATAAAAGTGTATTACAGGTGTCATACATATATAAGAAGAAAAGGCCTTCCTTTTCCCATCAAAAAACAAAATTGTAATCTTGAAACCTCATAACATTGGATACCAATATAGTGGTTAGACAAACACAATTCTATAAAATATAAAGCCTATGTGCAGTTGAGTATGGACCTTCTTTGAAAGTATAAACTAGCACAGCTAAGGTCCCAATCCTCACAGTGCCTCAAATCTATCCAAAATAGAAAGAATTAACCACTCATGGGTTGCCATCCCAATTGAGGTAATATTTTACTGGAATATCTTCCTTATACATTTAGCGCAAGAAAACAAAACCTTCTGACTTTTTTGTCTCAATGAGAAACGCAGCCCCAACCTTGGGGTATACGTACAGAAGATATCAAATTCTAATAATATCTGAACTGGTGAACAGCTACTTCCCTGAAATACATTCTTAGGTTACATATTATCATACACTGCACACAAAGTGAGAAGAAGGGAAATATTTTTTTTTTAAATTTGGTACCAACTTCTTAGTATGCACAGTTGCCTGTGGGATCCTTGGTCTCTGGTTCTTGAATATTGCTGATAACTCTGCCAAAACACAGCAGATAGATTTGTCTGCTATGAAGGTGATGTATGGTTTTAGTTAAGGCAGACCATTGTAAGGGTTCTCTATCCACTGTGTAATGAATCAGTTATGTTTTAACCACGTTTTAACTTTAGCAGTTATTAAGCACACCAATGTATTACAAAGGACATTTAGGTTTACCTACAATTATGCAAGACGTAAAATAATAAACAAAAGACCTGTGTACAAATGCTCAGTTCACATACATATATTACCAGTGATAATGTTGTGGACAGATAAACTGCTGAGGCAAACAACAACAGTGGTAGTAGTCCGTTGCCCGGAGTGCTTCAGCTCCAATAAACACACCGAGTGGGAGAAAACAGCAAGGTTTATTTGAGATCTCAAAGTGGTGCTGGGAGACTTGACATGCCTCAAATCCAGCACACCTAAAACAAGCAGTCTGTTCCTTTATATCCATGAGAACTTTTCTCGCTGACAAGCAAGCCCCCGTTTCCCCTCCCTCTTCCCCTTGTAGAGTTACATTGAACAGTTGATTAAAGCTGGCGTGAATTACGACCTTGTCTTTGTAAACCATTATCTTCCCTCCCTTGACCAAAAGTATGCAGGCTTCATTATGTCTGCTCCATACCAGTCTGAGCAGCCTTATAACAGATAAGGCTGAGGACACCTGGCCTTTTGTTTATTTATTGGCCTGTTAGGCCAATTAGAGTTTAACATGGATGGACTCTTGCTCATGAGAGGCCTAAGGGAAAACTCCATATTCTTATAGCCTTTACCTTTTAAAATTACTTAGAATAATGCTTAGTGACACTTAGTGGCCTCAACAATAAGACAGGTTAGTGACTTATTAACACTTGTGAGCTAGCCTTCATAATCTTGTTTCTCCTTAATCATTTCTAATATCTTCAAAAGTGTAAGCCTTACATATTCCATATGGCTGCTCTAGGTGTTAGAAATAGCATTAACTGTAGCAGGGGAATCACAAGACCCAACAATTATAAATGTAAATGCTGTAGGCCTGCCCCTGCAACCTGAATAGTAGTTACTTGTATGAATAGTTCTGTTATAGTCACTGTGAATAAGGATTGCAGAATTAGGCCCAGCGTTTACAGTAAAAATCTTGTTCTGAAATGCTGCAGAATATGCATCTGTTCTGTTCAGGTATTCTCTTATTCTTGTATTCTTTTGTAGATGTTTCACATACACTGCATTGCAGTTTTATCAAAGCCAAGTCATGTACACAGGCAAATGTCTCTGTAATCTTAATCCTCCTTGAATTCCTCCAAGGAAAATACCAGGTAAGGCCAAATGATTGGCAGTTTCTATGGAGAGATGCAAGCAGATGTCAAGCCATAGTGAAATGCACAGTTTGTCATTTGCCTTTGTCACCACCTCCACTGTGAAACAATGTTGAGTATGACACTGCACAGCAGTTTCTAGTTGGAGAGTAACACCTGGTGGATAGAAAGAGAAGCAAGTATTACAAAGTTTTGCATAGGAAAATTCAAGATTACTTGTTAGCATATACAAATGTGATCTGAAATCAAATTTTAAAAGTGAACTGTGATTAATACTCTTAACAGTCAGTCTGCTGCTCTAGGCTCCTGCAAAATAACAGAAGATACAACAACAGCAAAAGAATGGATATGCAATAAGACATGCACAAGTGGTCAGTATGTGTCTATTTACCCTTTTATGGCATAGCCACGCCACTTCTGTACGCTATCATCCAGAGAGAAGTAGGTTGTTTATTTTTAAAGTAAACTCATACAACTATAGTGACACAGTAACTTACCATTTTGATCTATGTGAGCCAAGCATGAATGACAGGAACCTTCATCACTTCATTGTGGATGAGCAGCCAGTATTGTAAATAGTCATCCTTCTAGAGGAGATCTGGATACGCAACCCGCTCTAGTCTCCACTGAGCCCTCAATATCTCAAAGCTGTGCTGAGAAATTTAAAAAAATGGTGTTAGTTAACTATTATGGGCATATTCCTAAATATTTAGAAATAGTAAGAAAAGGCAGAATATGTTAACTGTACAAATGGCTCTTTCTTGTATGGTACTGTACTTACTGCCACAAACACTACGACCCCAGCTTGTTGGGCAGCATCCATGTTGAGGCCATAAGTGATCTGACAGAACACATTGCACATTCTTTGGCCATTCTGTTGTTATTGTTGCAAGGCTTTTGACCTACTCTCATATAGAATATTAGAATGATGGACATTATTATTGTGTGAGGCTCTGCAATGGCGTTCCCAAGATATCATTTCACCAAGAGGTGTAAACTAGAGAATAATTTATTTAGCCCCAAGACTGTATAGGGTACCACAGAGGTTCTCAAACTGTGGTCTGTGGATGACCAGTGGTCTGTGAACTCCATTCAGGTGATCCGCGGATAGTTCCCTCTAAGGTGCGTGCCTGGGCAGCCACACACAAGAGAATGAAGGGCCACCCACCTAATTAGATGCCTGGACCCTGGAGAAGATGCATATGTAAGGTGAGGTGATGGCCTTGGGGGGAATATAGAGTAGGTGGGAGGGGGCAGTGGGGTGAGAAGAGGTGATGGGGAAAATTTGGGATGTGCAAGGCTGCGGTGGCCAGAGAAAGAGGTGACTTTCCCCAGCTCCAGGGCTGCAAATGCTGGGGAGAGATGGCCCTTCTTTCCAGCCTCAGCTCTGTGGCTGCTCTGGTGGGGGAGAGAGGAGAGACCCCCCTCCTTCCCAGACCCAGCTCAGGGGCTGCTGCTCTGGGGCAGACAGGTCACATCCATCGCATCAGAAAGGTAAGACTACTGATATTAAAATATGAGTTGTGTGTTTTCATTAGTAGAACAAAAAAAGTTAATTATTATTAAGTTGTTTTTATATAGCGCTTTTAGCCAAAGTGCTTTACAATAGTTAGCTAACGGTACAAACAACATTTGGAAAGATCATTAAGTGGTTCACCAAGACCCTCAGCAATTTTCAAGTGGTCCATGAAAAAAAAACAAAAACTGAGAATCACTGAGCTACAGCATGACCATATTTGGCTAGAATGTGAAACAGCCCCAGAAAGGTCTATGACTGGAGACCATCACCAAATGTAGAGCATTGCCTGTGTAATCTGCACAGCCCACGTCATGAGCACAGATGTACACCTACTCAGAAAAGCTATTCCTCTCTTCAAGAGTGTGAAAGGCAAACCCAGCCTATGCCGTATATATATATAGATATAACAGCTCTGTCTCAGCTAACAGGAAGTACAGACAATGCATTTAATAACAAGCAGCCTAGAAGAGTGGGAAAAATAAAGAAAGGAGGAAAACATATCAAGGAACACAAAAATAAACAGGATAGCATTTGAAGCCAGCGAAAGTTGCTGATTAAAAACTAACATTTGCTACTTAAAGTGACACTTGTACTTGCAATATATTAGGATAGAAACTTTATGCTGAGAGAAATGAATGTTATAGCAACAATTTAGATTCCAACTCCTGTCCACATTCATACTACAAAGAGAGAAATATAAACAGAAAGGTTTGTAATAAAAAATCATGCAGACTCGGGGACAATAGTTGTGAAAGCACTGGATGAAAATCTGTTAGAATAGAAAAAAATTTCTAAATACTCTATCAATAGCAAAAAGACATCTATGAGTTTGGCTAAGAACTTTCTTGACTTGTATATCTCCATATATATTGGTCCTTAGACATGAATTTCTATTTTGGAAGCTACTGCTCCTTTCGCAAACATGTTCTGACACATTTCTATAAAACTTTTTCTCCAAAGATCAGTAGTAGTAATAACATTTGATTCCACACACCTAGATCTCAAGTATCTTGGCATATGACTGCCAGGATCTCCCATGTCATCCCTGCATTAATATTACTTTTCACTTACATAGCACCTTTCATCTGAGACTCTCAAAGCATTTTACAACAGTGGGGAAGTATCATCGTCCTCAGATTGCTAATGGGGAAACTAAGGCATGGAAAGGTGAGGTTGGAGAACACTGTCTCACTGTGGCATTATGACTGCTTGTTATTATGTATTGATTGTTAAATGCCAACAGTGTGATCTTCAGTGTCAAAAACACAAAGGAAGATATGGTCCCTGCCTTGAGGCACTTATAGTCAAAGATCCAATCCTGTGGATTGCTCACACAGGTAGACTGTTCAAGTAAGCAAAGTTATTCATATGCTTAAATGCAAAGCAGGATTGGGACCTAATTCTGCATGAGATTCTACTACTACAGATCCCCTGAACATATAGCGTCCCATTGAAGCCAGAGGTGTAAGAATCCCTGCTATCAGCTTTGGATGCAGAATCAGGGACCAAGACTGAGGTATAGTTGTGATGAGCGCTTTAACATAGAAATTTCTTAACATTAGTGAATTTGAATTCTCACCGTTAACATTGTATGTCTATAGTTCTTTGAATGTACTGTAATAAATATATCTGTTGCCTAGTCACTCTTTTCTGGGGGGTGAGAGGGGGCATGGGAGTGGGCAGAGGATGTGAGGCCCCTATAGTTTTGCCAAAAAATGTTCCTTATAAATTACTCAGAAGTCTGTGCTTACTAGGACAATCAAAATACACAGCAGACATTCAAACTTGTAAAAGCATAGGCCAGGTGACTGTATTTGCCAGAAATGCTCACAGCTAGATCTCTAACTATAGTTTCAGAAAACTCAAAAGGCAGAAAACAATATAAATTTCTCTGCTCTATAGGGTCAAATTCAGGGGTGACATAAATGTTGTGTGTAACACATAAGTTAATAAGCCTCTCACACTCTGAGTGCATGGAAGTGGGGGCCATCTGGCAGGAAACACAACCAGAAGCAGTATATTAGATGATGTTGGAGAAAGCAAGCTTGACACTGGCTTATCTTGCACTTCTTTACATCCTTTGTTCAATTTTTTTTCCTGCTAAAACCCACCCTTCCACTCTCTTTATCATGTAAGTTACACCAACTTGCACTCACTTTTCAAAGTGCAACTTTCACCACCATTTATGCTTCCTCTGACTAAAGTGCACAAGGATGTGTCAACATTTTTCTCTTCAGCATTTTTTTCTACAGAAGGGCAGAATTTCAGCCATAATATTTTAGAATTTGGAATTCCTACTGGGCAATGTCCGTACTATAAAGTGTATTTTAGTTTTTTAAAAAACCCACATCTGGATAGTGTCTTAGGTTAGCAGTTAGATGTTGATCCATATATTGCTTTAAGTGTGGTGATGGTGAAAAGGCTTATTGTGAAAATATCTTGTTACTTTACACGTGTATCATCTTGTTACATTCCCTATGTGTCCAAGTCTTATTTGCTTATTGGCTAGGGATTTGACCATAGTCAGAATGGCAAAGCCAACAGAGTTGTGAAAGAAGAGAGCTGCATTCTATTCCAACTCATTCATTATCAGTAAAACTATGAGCTAAGTTCTGATTGTTACTTTCAGCTACACTGAGCAATCACACACTTTCGGATACAGACCTCCATCTCTCTCATGCAAGCCTGAGGCTACCTGATGTTTAACTTAATAACAACAGTGTTATATTTAGAGAAATTATACTGGAGAATGTATTGTACTTACTTCCCTTTTCCATTTCAGAGAGGTAGCTCAGTGGACTAAGCCTCAGATTTTAAACACTTAGGTTTTATCTACCTTAGGCATTTGTCCTGATTCCACCAGTTGGTAAATAATTACTAATATAGATGCACTGGTGCAAACCCTTAGTGCATAATTTGCACTAGTTGAGCTCATCTTGGTTTTGAGAAGGGGTAAGTTTCCTTGATGCAACCTTCCCCAAAAATGCACGTCTCAAGGAATCCACTGGAAGAAAGAGCCATTCACACAGAGGCTCTGTGCCACATTGGTTCCTGGGAAACCCTGTCTCCTTCAAAGACTTCATCCAGGAATGTTATACTGGCTGCTGTGCCTGAAACTTCCCTCACTATATTGTGGTTTCCACAGCACAGGGAGGTGAGACACAAAAGTTAATACTGCTCTGTCATTATTAATTTTAATTTGGAACCTTGGTTCCCCAAACCTTCCATGTGCAGATCCCCAACTCCTTGGAGGGGCTTCCATAAGGTGTTGGAGAAATGGAAAATTATGTCACAGAAGCAGGACTTCTTCTTCCAGACTCCTTGGGTGAAGGCCTAAGTGGTTTTAGCCCTTTCTACCCACAGAGATGAAGGGGATGATTTGAACCTGTGCTTTTGTAAACCTGAGATTGTCAAAGCAGTCTATAGAGCATATTGGCATCTACAAATGATATTGATATAGAAGAGAATGCAAGGCTGCAAGAATACTTGTTTCATGAGATGATGTGTAAGTCCACCATACTGATTTATAGTTTGATCCTGCAAACCCTTACTCATGTGAATAGTGTCATTGATCTTACTGAGACTAATTATGTGAGTATTGATACATTCAGTTTGCAGAATCAGGGTCTTATTTAGTAACTGCTCACTAAGGCCTGGTCTACACTGGGGGAGTGGGGGAGGATCGACCTAAGATATGCAACTTCAGCTACAAGAATAGTGTAGCTGAAGTCAATGTATCTTAGGTTGACTTACCTCGCGTCCTCACGGAGTGGGGTCGATTGCCGCCACTCCTCTGTCGACTCCACTTCTGCCTCTCCCTACGGTGGAGTACAGAAGTTGATGATTTATTGCGTCTCCACTAGACGCAATAAATCGATCCCTGATAGATCAATCACTACCCACTGATCTGCTGAGTAGTGAAGACGTACCCTTAAGTGATAAGTTATGAGGCATTGCCCAGGATTACAGGCAGTGAGAAGCTGCACCAGCCCAGGGAAGCACAAAGACATATTCATTTCTATTTCAAGGAAGCAGAATACCATCCTTCTCTGCTGCAGGAGGGGAGCACAACTACTCTATACTTCTTTATAGGGTGCAGCCCCCTACTTAGGGATTCATGGGCCAGTGGAGAGAGGGTGGAGCCATGGCCTCATCTCATCCTGGTCCCCTTTGTTGTGCCAAACACCCTTGTGGGAATAGAGTGAACAGTTCTTGACCTTTGAAATGCAATTCTGCCCTCAGAAAAGGGAGGAGAGAAGAACATTTTATACCTCCCTCCTTCCTCTCTCTATGCATATTATATTAGGGCCAAACAAAATTGGATCCTATGAGTTTATTTCTAAAGTGATTTAGATGAGGAGTGTGAATTTCCAAAGGATAAGAATAAATTTATTTCCAACAGCAACAAACTCTATTCAATCATGTCATCAAAGATTCATGTAGCTGAAGAAAGAATTTACGGAGACAGGAGCTATGTCCATCTTCTATGCTGCTAAATTATGGGTTCAAATTGGTGGGAGAAAAAAAAATCTTTGTTCTGACCATTATGAGGTGAAACAATTGCTGGATGCACAGCCAGAGAATACTTCAGCGTTTCCTCTCCAGTAATTTTAATGGGGGACAAAGTTTATCAAATCCGTTTGAAACATAGCAAACTACCAGAAGAAAATAATTATGTTCCCCAGTTTTCACACTGGTCTATCCTAGAACTCCGGTAACATTTTAATAACCATACTGAATTTAGAGTGGTGTTAAGAGTTCAGTGTATTATTTCCTGAGATGGTTTGATTTCTCTCTCGAGAAAAGAATTTACCTCCCTTGGTTTTCACACCTCTACTGCTAGAACAGGGCCTCACCCTCCCTGACTGAACTAACCTCGTTATCTCTAGCTTGCTTGCTAGCATATATATACCTGCCCCTGGAAATTTCCACTACCTGCGTCTGACGAAGTGGGTATTCACCCACGAAAGCTCACGCTCCAAAACCTCTGTTAGTCTATAAGGTGCCACAGGATTCTCTGCTGCTTTTACATGAGATTGTATTTTGTATTTATGTTTGCTTATTACCTCTAATATAAATATTGTCTTTAATGAATTTTATGGTGCTATGGCTCGAGCTAGTATATGGTACGTTTCTTCCTTGACCAAACAGATAGTTCTCCCTTGAACAAATAGGATTTTTAAAATAAAGCATGGAGGGGTACAAATAGGTACTGTGTCTCCTGCTTGTTTTGTTTTTTTTAATTGGATAATTAAAACAGTTGGATACTCTTTTATTCTAGAAAATGTGAATAATTTATTGTGCTTATTTTATTCCTTCCTACCTTTATGATTTATTTATTTGTTGAACCATATTATTGCTCTTTTTTGACCTGATCAATGAGTCAACGTTTCAGGGCCCTTGGGGTGTCTGGTTGGAAGTAGAAATTGATGGAATCTGGTATTTTCTTTGATGTAGTTTTATTTACAAAGAATGTGCAAAGTCCTGTCTCTGAACACAGAAGGAATCAAATAGCAGAAAACAGTTTCAGTTGCTTAAAGCACCAAAAACACCTTCCCAGGTTTCTTCCAGGGTCACTCATTGTGCTTTTACCTGCTTCTTTAGGTTGTCTCTCTCTCTCTCAGTTGTTCTGTTCTATCTTCCTTTCCACCCCACATACCCGCTTCTGTCCAAAATAATACTCAGCCAATGCTCTTGGGCAGGTTCACAAACTCCTTTTGTCTTAGGTGGGAATTTTCACTCAACTCATAACAATGTGCCACCCAGCTCATGACAATATAAATAAAAAAGTTATTAAGCTAGATATTTATATTCAACAGAAGTGAAATTCACGCATGTGCAGAGGCCTTTGCACCATTTAAATAACCACTGAAGCCCTCAAAAAAGGGTGTAAGTGGGACATAGCACAAGTATGAATTTAATAACATCAGAAGTAATGGGGCTGGAGGCAAAGCAGCATTAACTTCTGGCACACCCACTTACCAACTTTCTTATGCCTAGCCTCAGCACCTTTCTGCTGCCTCCTCTAATCTCATGGGGGATAAAAGAGCATTTCCCATGCTTCTTCCACATAGTCAATCTGCTACAGTCCCTCTAATCAGTGCTCCCCAATTCTTATCAACCTGAAATACATACACAGACACCACCTCATACTGTACATATAAACTACTTGGTTTCAATAATCAGTTAAATTTACAAAGTGACAACTTGTCACATCATTTCTAAAACACAAGCACTTATACTGTGTTCAGAGGTGTAAAAGTTGGTTTCTGTAATAGGTAGACATAATCCCAGTCTATAAAGAGTTTAAAATCTAAGAGTCAGACTCTGTAGATCTGGGCTGACCCCCATACTCTGTCATGGGTTCACTTGCAGGATCCTGCCCTAAATTTTAGACTGGAAGCAACAATTGAGGGACAAAAGAAATTAGAGGGGAACTGGACAAAGATGTAAATATGATGTTGGTGTCACTCTGTGCACAATTATAGCAAAGTTTTTTTTTAGTTTACATTTTAAATGGTTCACTTTTGTAGGCTTTGTAACAAGTATCTAGGAGTCTCTTGGATGAGGTTTAGGACAGTGGCTGGGTTAAGCAGGTTTTTTGAGTCTGTTCCAGATACCAGGGGCAGCATAGAAAAGAGAGAACTGGGTTTCATTTGCTACTATTTGGATTTTATAAACTTCAGTTGTCCACAGAGTCTCTTTAGGGAAATCGGACATATAAGTCTGAGTGTTCTAGTAATCAGGAAAGGGGGTACAAAACCCTTTCCCCTTGTAGCATGAAGCCATCCTCTGCAAAGAGGGGCAAAAGCTCTTGTCCCCATTTCTGAACATTCCCCTATTTTACCAGTCTGTACCCGCATCTGCATCCATCTCTACCCTTGATTTTAAGTCCTCCTCATTTTGCTCAGGGAACAACCTCTGTCAGCAAATGAAGACAGAGCAGTGATTTCCCTACACCACCCCTGAATTTCCCCAACCCCCTCCCTGAATTTTGTGAACTAGTTAGGTGCCAATTTAGTGACTGTTTGGAAATTTGAATTGAAATTGAAACATTAATACACACTTTAAAAGCATATACAGTGTATGATAAAATATGTGTATCTGAAAAAGTATAATAGATTTGAAAAATATGAACATAGACTAGCTTCCTTATACAGCTGTTGTTTTTTATGACAATGTCAGTGCATTCATTTTGGTGATGTTGGCCAACCTAATAATTTCAAATGACGATTTGTAAGCAAAGTCTAAGGCCATATCTATGCTACTCGCCAGATTGGTGGGTAGTAATCTATCTATCGGGGCTCGATTTATCGCATCTTATCTAGATGCGATAAATCGATCCCCAAATTGACACCCGTACTCCACCTCGGCAGAAGGAGTAAGCAGAGTCGATGGGGGAGCCACGGCGGTCGACTTGCTCCCATGAGGATGGCCAGGTAAGTAGAACTAAAATACTTTGACTTCAGCTACGCGAATAGAGTAGCTGAAGTTGTGTATCTTAGATCGAACCCCCCAGTGTAGACAAGCCCTAAATGAGATCTCCCTGACAGCTAGTGATGAGCTGGGTCTGGTGGGAAAGGCTTCAGGACCAGATTGTATTTACATTCACACCTAATCCACCTAGGTATCCAGCAAACAGAGCTGTGTTGCCCAAGTGATAGATTTTGGCTGGGGTTGGGTTACAAATCACTTGAATGCAGGGTGAGGGGGATGAAATGTTGTTGTCCTTATTAAATGAGTAAAGGGCAGTAGAACTGTACTTAGCCTGTGCTGATTGAGGGCCTCAAGAGAGAGGGTGGCGACCTATTCGTCTGCGCTGTTTAAAGACAGAGCTGATTAGGCTCCATAGATAGTCTTTTGTTCTATTAAGTGACCACTGCAGCTGAAATCACTGATAATCAGGTCTAAGTGCTTAGAGGTTTGTTATCTCAACATCGTTGCTATCTTGAGAGCATCATTATGTTGGGTGAGTATCTGTACTAAACATTTCTATTATTATATTAATTTTTCATAAGAATGGTCACTTACTAGGGCAGAGTGTAGAGAGCGCCCTCCGTACCCTCCGACCGGAGGGTGCCCCGCAAATTGGAAGGGGGCCCCTAAAAGTGGCAAAAAATGTAAGGTATAACTAGGTAAGTGACATTTATTGACGCTATTGCACAATCAATGTGTTTTTACTGACAAAACCGTGAAGTCATTATGATACATCATAATGCTATTGGCTAACATCAGTTGTCTGTCGGTCAGTTTTGAATTTTAGTTGGACCCATTCAAAGAATGTATATTTGTGTTTCAATAATGGCGGGTCGTGGATAAATGTTATTAATTTAGTTTAGCTTTTTATCATTTCCAACGCAGAAGCGTGCTTTGTGATGTCTAGAGAATGTATAAGAGAGCGGAGCTAGTAAACGAAAGGCAGCAAAAGATGCGAGAAGAAACTTGAGATAAATTCCAAAGTTGTCAACGGGGTATTTTGCGCTGCAATCCAACTGTACAGATACAGCACATGAAACGGACAGTGCTAGCAGTGACGAATCGTATCCAGAAAGTATCCAGAGTGCTCAAGTGAGGTTGAAGGTGAAGCCAGTTGGTTCTACAAACAAAACTGTGACTGATATTCCAGATGCTGCGGGAAAGAAGTATCTGAATCTGAAGCACTGATTGATGATCCGGAGACTGGCTGTCCTATAATATCGGACAGGCAAGTGTGTGACATTGTTTGCACGTGGCCCACCGCAGCAGAATGAAAGTTACGGGAATTTCCATTTAACGAGGACAAGACGGAGGTTCACAAGTACTCATTTCTATGAACCATGGCAAATGGCGAGAAAATAAGACGTTGCATGGTTAATGTACTCAGTTCAGAAAGATGCCCATTTTTTGTTTTTGTTGTAAATTATTTGGCACTGGCGACATATCCGCTACGTCTTGGAACATCTGCTTTGGAAAGCACTGTCAAAAAGACTTCAGCAGCATGAAACAGGCCAAAGGTAATCAAGACTGTATGGTGAAATGGTTGACCTTCGGTCAGGCATAGTAAACCGATACATCTATTGACCAACTCGAATTGCAGGCTTTTCTGAAAGAAAGAGATTTCTGCTGAGAAATGTTGGTCAAACGCATGGTTGATTGTCGTTATTTTCTTGTCGAAAGAAACTTGCATTTCGAGAAGTAATGAAAAAAGCTCGGTGAGCCTTTCGATGGCAAACTTTTTGGGCAACTGTTTTGAATTGCTTGCGAAGTATGATACTGTCCTCAGCGAACTTTTACAGAGGATTAAGAAGGCAGAGACACATGTTCAGTACCTCAGTCCACAGATCCAAAACAAGCTGATTCAACACTTGTTGCCAATTAACATTCAAGAGTGCCAACATAGCGCAGCTTAAAAAAGCAAAATATTATTCAGTTATTTTGGACTGTACTCCCAACGTGTCACATGAAGAACAGATGTCTGTGGTGTTACGCTTTGTTGAATGCAACGGTGAAGATGGTGTCAATATTCGTGAAGCGTTTGTTGTTTTCTTAATGTTCATGATACAACTGGCGAGGGCTTATTGGAAGCGTTTCTTGAAAAGGCAAACAACTTCCTAGAATAGACATTGCTGACATGAGAGGCCAAGCTTATGATAACGGCGCAAATATGAGAGGAAAGAATAAAGGAGTTCAAGCCCGCATGCTAGAAATAAATGACCGTGCCTTGTATGTACCATGTGGAGCTCACACTTGGAATCTTGTGATCTCAGACGCGGCAAAGTCATCGAAAATATGGCCATTTGACTTTTTCAGAGGCAAGGGGCCCCGGAATATGTTTGGGAGGGGGCTACGTTCTTGTGTTGCCCCATACCCAGCTTCTGTACTCAGGGGACACTCAGAGAATGATGTTACATCCCCTCCCATCCTGGCCTAATAGCCACTGATGGACCTATTCTCCAGGAATTTATCTAGTTTCTTTTTTAATCCTGTTATAGTTTGGTCTTCACATCCCCTGGCAAAGAGTTCCACGGTTGACTTTTATGTTGTGTGAAGAAGTACTTCCTTTTGTTTTTTTTAAACCCTGCTGCCTATTAAATTTCATTGGTGACCCCTAGTTCTTGTGTTATGTGAAGGATTAAATAACATTTTCCTTATTCACTTTCTCACACCAGTCAAGATTTTATAGACCTCTATCATATCCCTCTTAGTTGTCTCTTTTCTAAGCTGAAAAGTCCCAGTTTTTAATCTCTCCTCCTGTTTCATACCCCTAATCATTTTTAGTTGCCCATCTCTGTACCTTTTCCAATTCCAATATATCTTTTTTGAGATGGGGTGACCAGATCTGCACACAGTATTCAGGTGTGGGGCACATACCATGGATTTATATATAGAGGCAATATGATATTTTCTGTCTTATTATCTATCCCTTTCTTAATGATTCCAACATTCTGTTTTAGCTTTTTTGACTGTCGCTGCACATTGAGTGGATGTTTTCAGAGAACTATCTACAATGACTCCAAGATCTCTTTCTTGAGTGTTAACAGCTAATTTAGGACTCCATCATTTTGTATGTATAGTTGAGATTATGTTTTCCAATGTGCATTACTTTGCATTTATCAACATTGAATTTCATCTGCCATTTTGTTGCCCAGTCACCCAGTTTTGTGAGATCCCTTTGTAACTCTTCGCAGTCTGCCTGGGACTTAACTATCTTGAATAGTTTTGTAATCATCTGCAAATTTTGCCACCTCACTGTTTACCCATTTTTCCAGATCATTTATGAGTATGTTTGAACAGTAATGGTCCCAGTACCTAGACCCCTCAGGGATTGAATACCACTATTTATCTCTCTTCCATTCTGAAAACTGATAATTATCTTTCCTACCCTTTGTTTCCCATCTTTTAACCAGTTACTGATCCATGAGAGGACTTCCCCTCTTTATCCATGATGGCTTACTTTTCAAAAGTCAATTTAAATTAATACATTTTTTTTAAAAAATTTTTTTTTTATATTTTTTTTAGAAATCTTGTTATATAACTTGTTATATAAGCACCATGTGCTATAAAGTAGCAAGGGGAGGGGCTCCTGGCTGGAGGGACTCTGCCTGATTCTTTGTACCAGGGGCTCTCTTTTGTGCACATGTTGAATAAAGCTTTATTGAATTGAATTGAATCGCATTGGATCAAAGTCCCCTCATTTCTACCCAGCATCAGACTCACTGGGAACCCCCAAATCCCAACAATATCTACAACCAACCAGCCCAAAGCACAAATACAGCTTCCTACTGAAGAAACAGTGTCTCCAAAATCTAAAGGCAGTTCCTGATGTTTGTCGGTCAGTGTTCCCATTTATTGAAGTTATAAAGATGGCTACTGGTGCACCTCTTGCGAAAAAGCTTACGAAGAAGGAAAGCATCCCAATTCTATAATTGGTAAAAGTGGAGGAGCTTGGTTTGTCAAACCGATCAGTAAAGCCAGTGCTGACAAATTATGTGAAAAGGCTGCAAAACACCGGACCTCTGGAGTGCATCAACATGAAAAAAGCCTTATAAGCCCACTTTCAAAGCCAATTTTAGAAGTACTTAATGAGGCTGCTAAGAATAGTGGAGACACAACATAGTTCATGCAAACAAACATGGCTGTGGCATCCTACTTTCTATTTAAGCAAGAGATACCACACACTACAAACTGAGAGGCCAATGTTAAGTGCATTGTCACTTGTTCATCCTCAAGTTGAACACTGGTTCAGAACAAGATCAGCAAATGCTCACTATCTTTCTGCAAGAAACTCAACTGACTGGCTAGAAGCATGTGGTGCAACAGTGAAAGCCTCAACAGTTGAAAAAGTGAAGAACTCTCTCACCATATTCAAAAAATTTGCATACATGGCTGATGAATGCACCGATGCAAATGGACATCAAGTCATTGTGTACGTTATCTTGATGTGAGTGGTAGGCCAGTAGATGAATTTCTAGATGTTGAAGTTATAGAAGACACATGGGCATCTGTGACAACCCACATCTTAGAAGAGTTAAATGCTTGTCAGTTGGACCCCAAACAGGTGGCTGCTTGTGCATCTGATGGAGCTGCAAACTTCTCTAGAAGACATGGTGGAATACAAGCTTTGCTCAGAGAAAAGTGTAACCCTTCTCTCTCCTATACACACTGCAGAGGACATCTACTCCAACTAGCACTACAAGCTGCAGAATCTTCAAAAGACATTTTAAAAGCTATAAATGTAATGTCTTCATTATTCTCTTTTTTCAGAAAGAGTCCAAAAAGACTGAAAATCTTGGAAAATATAGAAGATAACACTGGGACTGAAGTTCAAATTAGTCCAACCTGGGAAAACCCGCTGGCTTTCTCATAAGCGATCCTTGACTGTTGTCTTAAAATTACTCCAGCCATTACTACCGGCTTTGAAAGTATCTACCAAGATGGGATGGATCTAAGTAGTGAGGCTGGTGAATTACTTTTGCTACTATGTTCAGAGAAGACTGTTGCCATTCTCTCTCTCGCAAGTCTACTGTTGAAAGCACTAGGGTCATTAAACAATGCCATCCTGGCATCTGTTACAACAGTAGTAGATGTTTGTCCAGCAACAGAAGCTACATTTGGATCAATCAGAGAGCTATCCATTGAAAAAGTACTGCAAGAAGAAAGCCTTCAGTCCAGAAGTTGACTAATTAAGGCATTTATATTGAATCCTTAAGTGAAGAAGACAAGAAGTGTTTGTTAAGACAACTGAAAAAGCACACAGACGTGATTCTTAAAAATCTACAACAGCAGCTTCTAGATTCTACTCAACCTCTACCTAGCTTTTACAGATGCCTGTCTTATAAAACACCAACAGTTGAGTGGTGTGAGGCACTACTAGCAATGGGGCTGCCATGTGCTCAGGACAATAGAGAATTTGAACACAGAGTAGACTATCATGCAACAAATGAATGAAGATTTGACTTCAACTTCTTTTTTATCATCACTAGTGGCTCAACCCGATCTTTGTATTCTATTTCCTGGGATGAAAGAAGTAGGAATTCATCTCTTGCTACTCCCAGTCACAACAGCTACAGTTGACCATTTTTTTTCACCACTGAATAGAATTTTGTGTTCTGAACGAAGTCTCCTTCTGCCTGATCATGTGAATTAACTAACGAGCATACCAATTGAAGGAATGAAAGTACCCGACACACAAGAAGCCACCGAAGATGAACACATTACATTCAAGAAGTTCAGTAACAGAGTTAAAAAAATTCTAACCAGAGAGATGTAGACGTAGTACTTCATAGAAGAGTTGAGTAGCCAACTTTAAATTGTGATTTTAAAACATGAGTTAAATCTAATAAAATGGTCATGAAACATTTTTGTTTTTATTATGGTGCCTTACAGCCCACCTGTGCACTCACAGTCTCACCACTCATCAGCCCTGACACCCCTACCCCATTTCAATTCCTGGGGAAACCACTGAGACAGAGTTGCCGGAAGCAAGACCGTGCGCGGGAAGCCCGCGGAGTTTGACAATTCCCGCTCCAGGCACAGCACTGCGGCAGCCGCTCATTCAATCAGGCTCCGGAAGCGCATGCTCAGTTAGACAAGACAGAGTTGCCCGGAGGCGCATGCGTAGTTTAGTGGCCTTTCTCTGCCGGAGTGGAGTGGGCCGGGCTCGAGCTGACCGAATGAAAACCGGAAGCGGAAACGCTGCATGTAAAACCGCTTTTCCCTTCGGTTAGGCGGATTCCCCTCCCCCTTCTCTGTTCCCGGCGTAAAGCGGGAGCCGGAGGCCCCGAACGTTGTAGTGTAACCGCCCTAACTGCCGCTCGCCTGTGTCCCCTCCTCCAGGACAGCGAGACCCGGCCAGAGAAGGCTCCCTACCCCCGCCCCTCTCCGTGTGGGTGCTGGGCCCTCGCCGCTCCTGCCTTCCCGTGTCTCTGCCAGGCGGCCGCTATGTCCGACAAGGAGTTTATGTGGGCCCTCAAAAATGGAGACCTGGATGAGGTGAAGGATTATGTGGCCAAGGTAAGAGCCGGGCGGGGCCGTGATGGGGGCGCTGCGCGCTTGGGTAGAGCGGTGTGTGCGCGCGAGAGAGAATTGGCCCCCTCTAGCCCCACGTTGCAAGGGCTGGACCGGGCGCTTGCAGGGGTGATCGCGCTGTGGGGGGCGGGGGTGTAACGGGCCAGGCGGTGGCGGCGTGGATCGAGCCGTGCTGGGAGTTGTTTGCAGCCGCGCCCAGAGGCCGGGAGGCGGGAGGGAGCATCGGGGCACACGCGCGGGTGGGGAGGTGCCAGTGCCTGAGGGCTCCCCGCCCCCCCGGGTAGTGGCGGTAAGTCCTGCACAGGGAGCTGAGGGCTAGCTCGGTGCTGGGCTCCCCTGACTTACCAGGACTGTCTCTACGGCCTTGGGCTGGTCTCGCTCTCTTTCTGAGTATTGGGGCCCCAGCAGTATAGCGGGGGCAATTCTGATCTGCTGGGCATGTCTCTTAGATCCAGGAGAAGGGCAAAAGATTATTACGACAGGGTCGTAAACATCTGTGTAGTTACTGTAAGGTCTTTCTGCTCTGAGCACTGCAGGGGATGAACTCTTCCCTCACTATGTTGCAGCTACCATCCAGGATTGGGAGTTGCTCACATTGGGGTGGGGAGAATTCTGCCTTGACAAATGTTCAGGATGCTGTGGGAGGTGGATATGCTCTCTTCCATGTTGGTAGAGATGATTCTAGCAGAGTTTCTCAAACTCATAGCATGGAGCTGCATCTTACTGTCTTGCAGGCTATCTTTCATCCTGATAATTGCTTACACTGAATACTTCCCTCATATTACATAATTCTTTATTGTATTACTGTCAGTCAGTTTTTAATTTATTTGAAAAAGGTAATTATCTTTTGCTGATTTATCTGCTCTCTGCTAGAAGTAGTTGGACACTAGGTCAGTTTGATTTCTTTGTTTCTAGTAGCTTTTGTAGGCCTCCAGGTTCTTCTTTTCATTGAACATCCAGGATACCTGCAAAAGCTGTAGAAAGGAGCCAGCACTGTTTGAAAAGATAACTCTCCATGGACCACTATTTGAACACCTGTGAAGAATGTCAGATATAAACTGATGCTACAAGATACTTTAGCCATCTCCAACATTAGGAGCAATCTTGAAATGGAAAGTAACTAACATGGGGGAGATCTGTTTTATTTTATTTTGATTTTTTTTTTGAAAATGGTGTATTTCACCTCAGTTTGCAGTCACCTTTATTTTCTGTGTTGAGTGCTTCTGATAGAGCATACTGGCTAGTGACAGAAAAGCTTAATAGATGTAATGATTTCTTTTTTCTCCCCTCCCTATTAGGTGTGTCCACCAGATTGTTGTGAGGTATTCTGTTTTCTTCTCCTCTCTCCCCCGACACACATTCTGCCTCTTTGGTTCTCTTCACCCTGCTTATCGAACTTCTATCTGCTGTGGCCCATTGCTTTCCCACTGTTAGCGTAGTGTAGCCCTCAGAATTGCATAAACTTCATATTGCTGTAGCAGAGATTCCCACTCTGCATGAGAGAGTGCTTTTTACTGGCAGTGCACTCAGAATACTGAGTACTGCTCCAGTTTCTCCCCTTAATCTCAATCCTAGTGACTCCCATCAGCACTTCTGAAATACTTCCAGTTGCCCTAAAGAAAACCATCCTTTGTTCCAGTTTGTTGTTGTTCTAATCTTATCTTTTGCACGTTACCTCCAATGTTGCAGTCATGTCCTTTCTTTTCATGTAAAGAGTTCAGTCTTCTACCATGTTAATAACTGATTGGTAACTGTTTTCATGCCCTGACAGAAAACTACAAATAATCATGAAAGACAAGAGTCAGGGTAGGCTTCACCAGTGAGGTACAGAAACAAAACCTTGTTGAGCAGCTCAGGCTCCTCTCCACACATGGCCTGTAGGTTTTAAAGATTCTGTACGCTGGATGTGCTGTTCTCTTTCACATCAGCCACTGGGCTGGCTATATATCTTAAACTTCAATATATCTTAAACAACACACTTTCATTTTCTGCTTAGAAGTGAGAAGGATCCATAGGCCAATATTGTCATTGCTGCTGTTTAGCTGAAGTGTAGCAGCAGGAGAACATCTGTCTGCATACTCGGAGAGACAGCACTGCATTGGCTTATGTACAGTTAATATTTGGAAGGTTATTGGTGTAACTATAAAGATCAGAAATTCTCATTATTTAAAATGAATACTTAAATTCTGCAGAAATTGTGGGCTTAGACCCTGTTTGCGCCAGTGAAAGCTTCCCATTGGCAAGTAAATTTTTCAGGCCTTCCTTAGTGTTTCCTGTATGCTTAACATTATGTTCAACAGTTGCAGTCTTTTATTTTGACTCTTCTATTTTGGCTGACTCATTTTTACTAGAGATGGAGTTTTTGTGCTTTATCGTATAGACCATTCGATAACAAGCAACAGCAAATTTTTAATTTGTTGAAGCTTTGTTCCTTGGCTGTCTATGGCTAGTCATTTTCCTTTTCTTTTTGAAAATGAATAGTGTCTATTAGCTTCAGATATGCCTTTACTGGAGGTTAGGTGGGACGTTAATTCTGTGTTATCCCCCCCTCTTTCTTTACCCCAGGGATCCGCAACCTATGGCACGCGTGCCACTTTTGGCATGTGAGCCGATTTTTGCCTGGCAAGTGGCTGCCAGCTGGGGTCCCGGCCGCAGGCCCCGCTCAGCGCACAGCTGAGTGAATGGAACCCCAGGACGGCAGGAGGCTGAGTGGGGCCAGCGGCTGGGACCCCAGACTGGCGGCAGGCGTGCCCCACAGCCGGGGCAGGTGCGCCTCTGGCTCCCTCCTCACCGCGCTCGGGTTCTGCAGCTCCTGGAAGTGAGAGTTGCGGCTGCTGCCCCTTCCGCAGCTTCCCCCCACCACTGCCTCAGCACTCCACGTGGAGTTTTGCTTCCACATGGAGCCAGCATCTGACCGGCATGGGCATGGTAAGGGGAGTCCCGGGGCGCAGTCAGGGAGCAGGGGGAGGGTTGGATGGGTTGGGAGTTCTGGGGGTCCTGTTGGGGTGGGGAGTGGTTGGATGGGGCGTGGGAGTCCCTGGGGGTCGGTTTTGGGGTGGGAGCGTGGATAAGAGTTGGGGCAGTCCGGGGACAGGTAGTAGGGTAAGGTCCTGGGGCGGGCAGTTAGGGTTGGGGGGGGGTCTCAGAGGGGGCAATCAGGGGACAAGGAGCAGCGGGGGATTGGGTGTTCTGACAGGGGCAGTCGGGGTGGGAAGTGGGAGGGAGTGGATGGGGGCAGGGCTAGGGTAGGGCTCTCCCCTCTTTTTTTGATTGTTGAAATATAGTAACCCTAGGTGAGGGGGGAGCCAGGGAGTGCATGGGGGCTGGCGCCCGCGTACATCCACTGCAGCCTACAGGAGCCCCTGGCGGGGGCGCCGGGCTGCAACCAGGGCAGGGGGGTGCAGCTGCTCTGCGTTAGCTCCTTTGCAAGGTTGCTGGCCCCCTTCACCGCACCGGCTCCTCCACAGCTGGGGCGCAATGCTGCCGCAAGAGGGACGCTCTGGCTCTCCGGTGCCTCCAGAAGGCAGCTCCTCCCCACTGCTGCTGCAGCGGCCCAAGCTCGGCAAAGCCAGTGGGTATGGCTTCACTGGCACTTTACAGCGCTGCAACTCTCGCGCTCAGGGGTGTGAAAAAACACCCCTCTTAGCGCTGCAAGATACAGTCCTGTAAAGCCTCAGTGTAATCAGGGTGGCAGCGCTGCACGCTACACCCATAGAGGATGTGGTTTACATGCAGTGCTGGGAGAGCTCCCAGCACTGCCGCTCCGACCACACTCATACTTCAAAGCGCTGCGGCAGCGCTGCTGCTGCAGCGCTTTGAAATTTCAAGTGTAGCCATACCCAGTGAGTGGACTCGGGGCGAGGGCCACCTGGGTGGGGTGGGGAGGGCTCGCGGTGGGGCTGTGCACCCTCCAGGGTAGTTCAGAGGGCGGGGAGGGGGGAACCTGGTTTGGGGAGCAGCCCTTAGGCATGGCTGGCCCCTGGGGTCTATAAAGGCTCATTGGGATTTGCCCCTCAATGAACCGATGTGCGGGGGGGGGGTGCGGGGGGGCGCACAAAGTGGAAGTTTCACCTAGGGCACAAAATATCCTTGCACTGGCTCTCCCTCAGGGAGTGCATGCACCCCAGGTTAAGAACCACTGCACTAAAGTGATAAGATCTGCATTTTAATTTTAAATGAAGCTTCTTAAACATTTTTTAAAAAAACTTGTTTACTTTACATGCAACAATAGTTTATAGACGTATAGAGAAAGACATTCTAAAAATGTTAAAATATATTACTGGCGCGTGAAGCCTTAAATTAGAGTGAATAAATGAAGACTTGGCACACCGCTTCTGAAAGGTTGCCGACCCCTGCTTTACCCACTCAAATTCTTAAAATTCCATTGTAGGAAGGCCTCATGGAATAAGATCACTACTATTCTGTTGGAGGTGGTCCTATGTGCACTAGGGTAGAAATGATTCTGCCTGGGCAGAAAGGAACCCAAACAGAATGAGGAAGTGGAAGGCATACACGGGGAATTAAATATGACTATTCAGAAGAAGTGAAGGGTGGGAGTTAGCTTTGTGACAGAGCAATATACAGCCTTGAATATACTGAAGAATTTTGCAGGGCTAGATAACTCTTACTTCCCCCTGACTTTTGAAATAAACCTTGTGTCCACACACAAGTACTCCTGTTGGTTTAGTAAAGGATTTAGATAAAGTTGTTGAGTCAGTTTGTTATTCCAGGCTTAATCACTGGATGGATGAATGGAAGTACTAGTGCAAACATTTTATTATCTTTTGCACTATACTTATCAAAGCTTCTGTACTCTGATGGCTGAGATGGACATCCTCTCCAGGCTGGCCTAGAACATCACCCATGTTGTTTCCCCCCTAACAGTGCTGCAGTTTGTATCCTCATTTGGCAAACCATCTAGTTTACCAGCTATAGGAGAGATCAGCAGGTAGTTTGTGAAACTGGAATGCTCAGCCAGCAAACTAGAGTTGGCTCACTGACTGAGTAGTGAAATGGGAAGGTTGGAAATGGGCAATATTTCTAAGTGGCATTCAACTGGTGGGCATGGCTGGTGGGGGATTCTTGGTTAATGAACAAAGGAAGCTCAGTGGCTCAGGCTACTGTGGAGTGCAACTAGTAGCTATGCTTCCTCCCTTGTGATAGGCATGGGTACAAAGAGGGCCTTGGATTGAATTAAGATAGTGCTAGTGAGGACACAAGACAAAACTAAAACAAGTTCACTGACTTGTGTGGAACATTGCTTCCACCCATATGACAATTGTTTGGAGCATAAACTATTAGGTCTTAGAATGGGAGAGAACTTGGATCTTGATTGCTAAGGTTGTCTCAGTGTGATGCAAATTAACAAAAAACAATAAAATTCTAAGGCACTGGTGGCTGGATCTATTCTAACTGGTATATTTAAACTTCTAACCCAGTTAGAAGAACAGTACCAGCCTCCAGAACCTTGTTATACCTGGTTTAAACCAAGTTAGATTTCTTTTTTTCAAGAGGGGCGATGGTAGGGCATGTCTTTTCTGGGGAAAACAGCCAAAGTTGGCAGGTGTGAGAGTTATCTCTATTCTGCATTACTTTAGGCTATGGCTACACTGTGCACCTTACGATGTAAGTGTGTAGCCGCTCTTTATCTCTGGGAGAGAGCTTTCCCGGCGATAAAATAAAACCACCCCGAACGAGGGGCAGTAGCTTCGTCAACAGGAGAGCAGCTCCTGCCAATGAAATGCTGTCCACACTGACACTTTTCATCCTTAAAACTTTTATTGTTCAAGGGAGTGTCTTTTTCACATCCCTGAGCAGCACAAGTTTTAATGGTGAAAATGCAGTATAGACATAGTCTTATATTGCTCTCCTTAACTTCCCTTTAGTTGACTGACAGAATATTGTTGACAGGCTTCAGAGGGAGCAATGTCAACACTTGAACAGAGGGAGGAAGTAAAGTCTCATAAGGGGCCACTTGAGAGAGAAGGTATCTTGGCAGACAGCTTCTCCAAAAACAAATTGGAAAGACTGAAGAAAAGGGCATGATTTGAAAGTAAATTTAATAGAAAAAGAGCAGCAGAAAGAAGGGATAGGGTAGAGGGGAGTGGGAAGTAGGTGGAAAGGGATGGCAGGATTTTTTAAATTTAAAAAAGTCAAGGATAAAGGACAAAAAATGTGAATGAAATTAATTGCTTAATTTTAAATTATATTTTCAATTCTTTTGAGTTTCTGCTCAATGTATCTCCCTCTTCGTTCCCAGGACAAACAGAACTAAATATCATACAAGATACTGTCTGTTTTCTTAATGCCACATACTTGTTACATTCGGCCCCAAGTTTCAACACTTTGTGGTCTGTAACATGAGCCAAGTTTTTCTTGTGTTCAGTAGTACACTCAGTTACGTCTGTACCATCCCAGTTTTCTAAGGGGGTAGGGGTTGAGAAACCTTTTTGCTATTGTGTAATCATGCTGGATTCTAATGTGGTGTTTTGTAGCTTTTAATATTAAAATATAGTTGTACTGGGCCAATGTAAAACAATTTTCCGTAGTACACGACGTTGATCATAGTGCATAATGACAGGTCCAGCAACAACTGGTATGATTTGGAGAAGTACATGTAAACTTGGTTATAACATGAGAAAAACAAAGACACTCAAACATTGTCAGTCAAATCATTCACTTTTTTCTTAAATCTGTTTGGTTGTGGATGGCAAACTCGGAGTAGGACATGAATGCAGCAGTAAGGGAGCATCAAGCAAAGCCCTGCAAATGAGTATAAGAATGGACTACAGAACAGTTAATA
Source organism: Chelonoidis abingdonii (assembly GCF_003597395.2). NCBI lineage: Eukaryota > Metazoa > Chordata > Testudines > Testudinidae > Chelonoidis > Chelonoidis abingdonii. Next base: position 112,251,887 of record NC_133769.1, read on the forward strand.
CTAACCAGAAGAGCCCTGACAAAATGTAAATACCTCCAAAGCCCAGGTGGAGATATATTAATTTAGATAAAATATATAAGCTAAAGATAATAACACAGCCCTGTCACTGTCCAACAATAAACATTGTATACCAAACCCAGTTTAACCACAGCCTGCTCAGTACCATGGCATACACATCATGTATCTTTAATAAAAAGATGTTAGAAAAGAAGGAAAAATAGGTAAAGCCTTTGAAATATCAAGTATTAAATAATGCTTTCATTTTAATAGCATCTCTTGTTACCTTTCTTTTAGCTGGAGAGAGTTTTTTAAAAGGGAGATGGGGAAACCTTGTTGACAGTCTCTTAAATGATGGTAACTGTCCTTTTTGGGAAAAGAAAATAAATCAGTTGGTATGAGCTGGAGCTGTTGCAGTCTTTTCATCCCAGTTGGTGGTTATGATTCAGCTGAAGGTGATCAGGATGGTGATGTTATCTGGCTCCCTTTCTCTGGCCTGGTCTGTTCAGGATATTTCTCAGGATCAGGTTGATGAAGGCCCGAGGTCTCTGGAAATGGTGATGGTGTTGGCCATGATAGTGAAGCTTGTTCCAGTAGTCTGTCTGTCCTTCCCCTCTGCTGTTCGTTTTTATTCTTTTGTATTTGACCCACAAAATCTTTCTTTTAAGGCCCCCAAAAGGATGTGATGATTGTAATAGACCATCCCCTCATTATTTTTGTCCACCTATTGTGCCTACTATCTGACATCAGTTTTATTTTATTAACTTCTGGCTCCATAGCTTTTGTTTTTAACATGCATAATTTCCACAGTCCTTGGAATATATCAGTGTTGCCTTTTTTCAGTTTGTCTGTCTGGTTTTCCTGTACCTGGTCTCATCCACACTAGCTGTTATAGGTTATTGTGGCATTTTATGAATGTACTCATTTTTTACAGTTAAAACCCACAATTAGGGTAAATCTGTAGGCCCAGTTGCCACAATAGTGCCCAGATGGGCTTCCAAGCATGTCCTTAGGTCAACAGGTTTGACTTAATTCAGGTCAAAGCAAGTTCCATAGTTGAAAGGCCCTCATAGATAATGCCCTGCTGGAGACATTCTCCCCCTTCCCCCCCCCCACACCACAGCAGAAGAATTATAGGTCAAGTGCCTGTTCTCTCTGTAGCTGAGTTCTTTATTATAGGTAAAAGCCAATATCTTAAATACCAACCAGAAACCAATAGGTGACTGATGTATATCATAGCAATATAATATGCACATAGTAACAGTTTAGCTGAATTCTGCATCAACTTCAGTTTCAGGAAGGGCTTAAGATCTGTTCTAACTCGTGTAGAGCACACAGCACCAAAAGGCATAAAATAGCATGATCCATATCCAAAATAAAATGTTTCAACTTTCTGGTAATACAAAGGTTAGTGTTGGCCTTTGCTGCCACTTGTCTAGTTGCAGCTGGTACTCTATCTGGACCTCAGAACTGCAGCACTTACAACAAGGAGTGGATATCCACAATGAAAGGAGAAGACCTTCTCTAATTTTCTAGTACTTCTAAACCAGTCAATCTCACTGTGATCTTTTCTGGATCTGTTATTGGTCAGCTAGTCCTCAGCTAAGCAAAGAACAAAGGTAATTGACTGCTTTGAGTGTGATGAAGATATTTATGAACATGCCACATTCCAGGTCTCCTTGCTAACACTCCCAATAGCTTCATGCACAGAGTAGACAACATGGAACCCTGCAGAACCCCACATGAGAATTCTTGGAGAGAAGCACTTACATGTCACTACGTTTTGAGTGCTTGGCAAAAAAGAACAGAGCTACTAAAGGGTAGCCCTGTACAGTCCTGCTAGAACTGCAGATGAATCAATACATTTGATCAACTCGTTGTCTTTGACACAGTATCAGCATGGACACCTGATCTTCATCTGTCGTCATAAGATGTATCCAATTCATTGTCTATGCCCCATATCTGTTCTCAAACTGACAAGGTTGGTGATGTTTGAGAATAGTTTTGACACATCCTTTTCAGTAACGTTAACTAAGAGTGGAAGACTAGATACAAGGTGATAATTGGACAGATTGTCAGCATCAAGTGACTTTCTTGTGCAGTATCTACGTATGTGATGATTAAACCAGGTAGCTGGCTGTCATCATAGTCAAGGATGTCCTTAATCAAGGATGTCTAAATAATATCCTGATGGCCTTCACCAGCCATGAAGAACATGAGTCTTGAGCATTTTAGTAACATGTGCTTAGCACCTCTCATAGCTCAGATTTTGAAAGAAACTCAGAGAACACTAACACGCTATTGAAGTTTATTTCACTTGTAACTTTTAATAATTAAGAAAAATCAGCAATTTGAGGTCAATCAGGTTACAGTCCTTGCGTGGGAAGAAGCATCTTGTAGGAAGATCTAGGTTCCGGGGTGGGGGTGGGGAGTAGGGGTATTGATCCTGTAAAGATTGTCATAATGCATGTGCATAAGGGGACAAATTTAAGGTTGCATGGGCAACCTAAATTCTAGCACTTGCTCCATTCAAGTGCTCGAAGTAAGCATGAATGGACATCAATTTTATGAATTTATTTAATTTATAGCTAAATATTTTTAAAGCTGAAATCTAAGAAGTTGAATCTGCCAATTTGATAAGTGTTAGTCAATATTTGAATCTAATTTAATTAGGGTAGACCCCTCTTTGCAAGCTGAAGAAGTATTAGCATTCTGATCATAATGATGCTAGGTTCCTTTTAGATCAGGTCTTGAACAGTATTTCTCAGACTGAGTGTTTGATGCTCTTAACCAATCAACAGTTTATTAATTCTCCCAGATACACTTAATTATAGACTCAGCAGTTTATAGTTGAAGTTTAGGTACACCAAATGTTCTAAGCATGTACTGAATATATAATAGTCTTGTGAGCAGTAGTCCTAGACTAGGGTTGAAGTACAGTAGTTACACCATGTAACAAATCACCAAAATGTCTGATTGCTTTTCAGTTCTTTAGTACCTTTAATACATTTATCACCCTTCCAGTACTTCTCCGAGCAGTAATGCTATTTTACGACACTCTTAGGAATAGTCCCTGTTTGAATTGTTTGATGTGAATGGGAGAAATTTTAAGTATTAAGAATAACTGCTTAAAGCTGTGTTTTGTGATTCTTGCAACAATTTACTTAGGCTTATAAAAGGTTATTAATGGATATAACATTAGTTACAAAAACAGTCAAAATATGATTCATTGGAGTCTCATTGGACTGCATGTATACTCACCAAGAACTTGTGGTGTTTAAAATAAGTAAATGAAAGAGAATCTCTGAAATTAAATCTCACCACTACTTCTCAGTCCTGGTAACTCTTGCAGGGGAGAGATTTGGACCTCACCGCTGCTCCAGGTGTCCAGTAACATCTCTAGCTTGCTTGCTAGCATATATATACCTACCCCTGGAAATTTCTACTACCTGCGTCTGACGAAGTGGGTATTCACCCACGAAAGCTCACGCTCCAAAACGTCTGTTAGTCTATAAGGTGCCACAGGATTCTCTGCTGCATTTCTAGTTTTGCTGCAGCTTCGGGGGTTCATCAACTATGGGGTCCACACAGTGGTCTCAAGTTTATATACTCTGCTTCAGGTCCATTGCAGAGGAGCACTCTTCTTATTTTCTATTGGACTCCTCTGGTTGGGGCAGTGTTCTGATTTCAGTTCTGTTTCTTTGTCATCTATTGGATACCAGTGGAAACATCAGTGTAATATGTTTCTTCAATTCTTTTATCATTAGAGCCCTGCAAATCCATAGATATTCACATCTGTGGACTATTTTTGTGGATTGCAGATCAGATACAGATGCAAACATATCCACACAGGGCTTTTATTGGAGGCCATTTATGTTTGAAATGAGTTAAAGATTGTATATCGGTGTTGATCAGGCTATTAACTGGAATCCCCGTTTATAGCAAGTACTTTTAATATTTCCAAGTTATATCCTGGTTATCTTTCATAGCTACTGGGCCCTTTGAGTTACATCTAAAATGCAATAAAATACATGTGGCTGGCCCTCATCAGCTGGCTGAGGCTGTAGGGCTAAAAATATCAGTATAGGCTTTTGGACCCAACTCATACCCAAATGTCTGTGCTACAGTTTTATACCTCCACAGCCCGAGCCCTGCAAGCCCAAGTGAGTTGATCTGGGCTCTGAGGGCTGGTCTACACTACGGGGGAAAATCCATCTTAGATACACAACTTCAGCTACGTGAATAATGTAGCTGAAGTCAAAGTATCTAAGATTGCATTACTCATCGTCCTCACGGGGTGGGATCGATGTCCGCGGCTCCCTCTGTCGATTCCACAACTCCGTTCGGGTTGGTGGAGTTCCAGAATCGATATAAGCGCGTTCGGGGATTGCTATATCGCGTCTAGATGAGATGCGATATATCGATCCCCGAGCATTGATTGCTACTCACTGATACGGCGGGTAGTGAAGACGTAGCCTAAGACTCTGTGCTGCAAATTTTTTTTATTGTGGTGCAGACTTATCCTGTGTGTCTAAAGCTGAAAGTGGGGAAAGTTCTTCCAGGGGTGGTGCCCTTTGTGGCCATACTTGCACGATGCAGTTACTCAGACAGAAAATGGTGAGGTAATATCTTTGATTGGACCAGCTTCTTTGCTGAGAGAGACAAGCTTCTGAGCCACACAGAGCTGCTCTTTAGGTCTGGCTGCAGTTACTGGGAATCAGAGTGGATTGATTTAAATCAAAGTGACTTTAATCACTAATCTTAATCATGATGTAAATCAGCAAGCAGGAAACCTAAATTTAAATTTATTTTAATATTGTTTTGCATTTGTACCTTTTTTTCCCTCGAGAGGTTGATTCTCTTTGGTTAGTAACCATTAAAACATTCGCAACTAATCTATACACAAAAGCTGGTACTATTTGCTAAGCAGGAGTATACACAGTATCTTTACATTTATTTGAGCCATTGTATAGTTTAAGATAGTTGTTTGGATTTTTTTTAAATTTTACATTCATTGAGAAAATGATGGATGATTCATTTCTTGTATGCTACATTATTTTCTTACTAGTACAGTTCGGCTGTATTTGGATTTTAAATTGACATTTAATTAAATGGACAAAATGAACATTTTGAAACAGTTAAAGGTTACGTTAAACGTGCTGGATACATAAGTTTATCAAAGCATGTTTTGCACTTAAAACTGGTTTATTAAACAAAGGATGTATTATCTGTAGTTAGTGAACTGAGCTGATTGTTTCTGATTATCATTTCTTTCAAGATTTTAGAACTAGTATATCTCACTTCATACTAAGTTTTTTTTTATTTATATTTGGATTGAGGAGAAAAATACACTTTCCTTCTTTTTCAGCTTCCAGTCAGTTCCTTAATCTTGAATAAACTAGTTGTGATGGGTTCGGTCACAGAGACCCCCTTGGGACTGTCACCTGATGTGCTGGAATTACCTCTGAGCCCATTTTCCCTGCCAGCTTGGGACTCCAGAACCCTGCCTTGTTGAGCCAGACACGCTAGCCTGCTGCAACACAGACTCAGGCCTGGTCCATGCACCCAAAGCTGCAGACTTTAATCAAAAACTGCCCAGCAGGTTACCTGCTTCCAGCACCCAGTTCTTAATGGGATCCAAACCCCGAGTAAATCTGTTATACTTTGTATAAAGCTTATACAAGGTAAACTCATAAATTGTCCACCCTCTGTAACACTGATAGAGAGAGATGCACAGCTGTTTGCTCCCTCAGGTATTAATCACTTACTCTGGGTTAATTAATGAACAAAAGTGATTTTATTAAGTATAAAAAGTAGGATTTGAGTGGTTTTTAAGTAGTAATAGAGTGAACAAAGTAAGTTACCAAGCAAAATCAAACAAAACACGCAAGTTGAAGCCTAGTACATTAAGAGACCAAATACTAATAAATCTCACTCCCAGAAATGTTCCAATAAGCTTTTTTCACAGATTAGACTCCTTCCTAGTCTGGGCCCATCTTTTCCTCAGTACAGTCCTTGTTGGTTCCAGCAGGCATCTTGGGTGAAAAGTAGGGGCTTTCTCATGACTGGGAACCCTCTTTGTTCTTTCTCACCTCCTTCTATAGGTTTGGCACAAGTCAGGAATCTTCTTTCTCTGGACCTCCACCCCTAGATTTAGAAGGAAAAGCACCAGGTTTAAGATTGATTCCACCATTCTTCCTGGGCTGGCTTACAGGAACACAGAAGGTGTGCAAGTAAGCAGAGCCATTTACTAGCAAATGTCCTAGTCAATAGGAGCCATCAAGATTCTAAACCATCATCAATGGCCCACACTTTGCATAATTACAATAGAACCTCACTTATACTTTATATTTCTAGCTTCAAATACAAGAATGGTACATACATACAAATAGGATGATCACTTTCAGTAGATTATAAGCTTTGTAATGATACCTTACGAGAGACCTTTTGCATGAGGCATAATCAAATTGCATCATATTTACACTCAGAATCGTATTTCCATAAAACGTTATGGAGTGCAGCGTCACACTAGTCATTGAACTGAACTACCTGAATAAACTGAAATGAGGAATGTTCTCTTTGCTCTTGAAGAAGAAACGATTGCAGTCAAAAGATGGTATAGTCTTCAACAAACTCTTTTCTAGGTGCTTAGCTGGCGATTTATACCAGTTCGGTGATTTGACTTTCTTTAAAACCTTGGCAGCAAGCATGTACTGCTTAATATTTTTATTTTATTTAAATTACTTCAATAGATTAGGTTTTTAATATAGATTTATTTTTAAAAAGAAAAATGTAGTTGCATTTAAACAATTTTTACTATTTTTTTTTTTTTTTAATTCACCTTGTTCACGGTTCCTGCTTATGTGCTTCTACCTTGAAAGCCTTGTAGGATCCTTCATACCTGACCAAAATTGGGATATTTGGAAGTGTACTGCGTTACTATACAGCTAGCCCTTCTTGTAAAACATTCACCCCTCCTTGGCTAGAGGATGTAATCTTTTAGAGCCTTGAATGGGGGTTGTAATAAACCATTAACCATTTCACTTATAGTCATGTGATGGAGATAGGAAGTTCTTATTAACAGTAAACAAACTTGATTGCAAGTTTTTATTGGAAAATTGATATCATACATACAACAAATATATTAAACAAGGAAATGACCTTTTCTTAAAGTTTCCCGTATGAGTTCCTAACTGAAAGTTGTACTCTTTCATTTTTTGTAAATGGTAGTAAAGTCCATAGTCAAACCCTTTCTGATATTCACACCTGGGCACCTGTTTTCAGTACCGAACTCTAATGAAGCTCAAGCAGCTTTTTGTGGATTTTCTATCTATCTATTACTATTAAGATGTGATAAGATGATAAACTTTGTAAACTACTTAAACATGCGTGAGTCATTCCTATAAAACTGAATTCTCTAATTGTTTACATCAAATGTCTACTTTGGATAAAAACCTAGTATTGTTCGGATATTACTGTCTGTACGTCCCACCTTGTTTGTTTCCTAAACTGGAATGGGGTTCAACATTGACTGTGTAGACCCAGGAATTTTGTTTTTGTGAATAGCTTTTTTATTTCATTCTGTCTTCATATGATTCCATGCATGTAGTCACACTGAAATTTAATTCCACATCTGTGCTTGTTAATCTCGCTGAGGAATAGTGATAATTCAATACTGTGAATAATCCCTTTGTTACTGGTAACACCAGGGAATACCCACATGAGATTTAAAAACAAAAACAAAAAATCCCAAAATAATCTCTTGATAAATGTAGAGGAGAATAATATGCATAAGAACTAAAAAACAGTATAATTTACTTTTGGATCACACTGTTCTCTAACTCTTTTACCTGTTGTTTGGATTTGAGGTAGCAGTGTAATATTTTAAAGGGTGAGTAAGTCTTGACTCGGGTACATTTTGGATAGCAAGGAAAAGTCATAAATTGAACATATTATCACTCTAGGAGTAAATTCCCAGAGAATGGAGAAGTGAAGAGCTGAGAAGGTTTTATAAGGGATTATATTCTAGAATATTAAAATACTGTATTTTTCAAATTGCTCAGATTTGTTAATTTACTAAATCATGTTGAGAAATTTGCTATTGATGTAGTAATGTATATTTACGTGTTTCCCATACAGTACAGAATTTCTTTTCAAGAAGTCTGACGTTACTCTTAAATAGACACTTAAGTGTTTTTTAAGAAGAAACAAAATCCAAAGATATCATTGACAATACTGGAAAGTGAAATCCTTAGCTTTGTCTGGGGCCATAGTGATATGTCTTTGGACAATTAAAAGGCATGCATTTCCTGTTTCTTCTTATAACCAGACATTTGTTTGCCATACCACTATTTGGTGTAGTTTCCCATATATTTTTGTGAAAATGAAAGGGGGATTAACTTTCTGTAGACAACAAGGCTACTTTTCCATACCAGTAGGTTTGGAGCAGATCAATAACACTGATATTGAAGCTAGCTTGCTCAGACCTCAACTGTTTCCTGCCTCAGATATGTCTGTTACCCTGTGGGCTTGAAGGATTTTACTAAGTTGTCATCTGGCACCCAGGTGGACTGAAATATTTTCCACTTAGTATGTCCCCAGAGGGATAAACAGTACAAAGCGGCAACAGTGCTTGGGTTTTTGGTCAAATTCTATGCTGACTTTGGACAGCCACATCACTAGAATATAAAATTACCAGATGGGCAGTTCAAGGTTGTCAAAGAGATTGGGAACAGCAGTATGCTCAGTTGATGTTATGTCAGGTGTGAAGATTTTCTTCCCCATCTCTCGATGTTCAGTCATGATACTGTTTAGATTCAGAAAAAAATACATGGCTTACAGAAAGTTTACATGTAGCCACCTGTACTAACTGCACTAGAATCTTATTTGTTGTTCTACTTCTGATACTCAGAATTATTTTAGCTTGTTTCTATTCTGCTTTCTGTTGCTCTTCCTGTTTCACCCAAAGGGTGATACTTCGAGAGTTCAGTAGAACTAATCTCCTCTCTAACTCAGAGGAAAGTCTGATACAAGGTTTATTGGGCAAAGGATTAAATGGGAATCCTTGAGTTTAAGAGAGGTCTTTAACTAACTTGAGAGAAGCTAGGCCACTGGTCCATGGATTCCCATGTCTTACCCAGATATTTAAGTTCCAGGTGATCTTCTGTCACATGGAACAGGGAATCAAAGGAAGAAATGGGGTAACTGGCTGTCATTCTTGTCCCCCACTGTACAATTGCTGGGGATGGGCTGTTTTGAGACTTCAGCTCCCAATTCAGCAAACTATTTAATTGGTCATCAGACTTCTTGAAAGGTTTTTCCCAACAGTATTAAGTTATTCCTTTTTTTCTCTTTCTCCTTTACCCCTTGAATTTTGTGCCTTTCTCTCCCTCTTTCTGCCAGTATTTCAGTCCTCAATCTATTGATGCTTCTCTTCGATATGGCTCAGGGAATGAGACCATGTTTGGGCTTAACTGTTATCACTAGGCCTCCTCTTTTGGCTTGCTGCTTTTTCTGTTCCTGTACACAATACTTCCCTAGAAATGCCAGAATGAAATCTACGCTAACCCAATCAGTCTCACCCTGGTCCTGCTGTGCCACAGAGGAAGCACCATGTGCAGGAGAGGTACAAAGATATTTTACTTTTGTCAGATTTCATTTTTCCTCCAAATCACATTTTCTTGTTGCATATTGTTTCCTAGCTGGAGTGAAAAATGTAAAATTGACCAAGTTAGTATTTCAATCTATAACTGCATTGCAGGGAAAAATATTATATGTAGGAATGGACTTGAGTGGGGACTCAAAATTGTCGGTAAGGACGAAAATGCATGATGTCTGTAGTGTTGCAAACAATTTAAACCCTTACCCATATATTAGTCATACACACACAATCTCTTGCAAACTGAAGTGTTTTCACTGTAGTTCAAGATGGGTGCCAGTCACTTGCATAGTAACATGCAAAAAACAAATTATCCTCTACTAATTTGATATCCCACACTTACCAAATCTTTATACCACTTGGTGATCTAAAGGTGGTGCATTGTACTGTAGCCATACTGACATAACCCCATAGTGTAGATGTAGCCTACAGCAATTGAAAGGTTTTTTTGTTGTGTCAGTAACACCTTTCCTCTGAATGATGATAGCTAGGTTGATGGAAGCATTCTTCCATTGACCTAGCTGTGCCTATGCCAGGGCTTAGGCCAATATAGCTATGGGGCTCGGGGATGGATTTTTCACACCCCGGCATTCCATAGATATATCAACCTAAATTTTAACTGTATACCAGGCCTTACTCTTCTGGCTTGCAAATGTAGTGTATTCAGTGCTGGTGAGAGGCTGAGAATGTTGCCACAAAGGAAACTTACTGGAGGACTTAATTTCACACTTTACTTTGAACAATCTTGTTATCGGCTAATCAGACACGCATAACAGATTTATGTTGCTATTCCAGCCAATACTGTGAACTTTGAGTCTATATTTTGTGGCTCTTTATTTATCAGTAAAATGTTGTGAATTTGTACCACTCAGTCTATTAGGTGTATATTTAAGATTCATTCCCTTGGAAATATGTCACTAAATATTCTAACTAGGTGAGTTTCTACCCTTTGAACTCAATACCAGTGCTTAAAGTGTATGGGGGGTGTTTTCATTTTTGGATTATATGTGTGTAAAATTTCTATTTAGTTTTCTGAAGTCAGAGAGAGACAACCTTCTAGAAGCTCTCACTAGAAAATGTAGAGTTCATCCTTGTTCTGTAGAAATACTCAAATGCTTTGCAGGGTTTTTTGTCTAAAAATGCTGATACAACAGCCAAAACACAGATGGCTCAGTGGTTCAGTTTGGCAGTTTGTTTCTGGAATTATGTTCTTTAAATTGAGACAAAATACTTCAGATTGCATTTGATTAGATTTGGGCAAATTGGTTATTTGTTTGCCATTGACATTACAGCCACCAAAGTAGATCTCTATACTATACCTTACCTTTTGTTGTCATAAGCTAACAGTGGTATAATAGTGCTTAGTGCTTGTATAGCACTTTCAAAGCCTTTACAATGCTCTTTTCTTTTTTCTTTTTTTTTTTAATTTAAAGTTGAATTTTTATTTATTAGGCAATGCTTTTGGAAGGCAGGCAAGATTCACAGAGATAGGCCAAGTATTTTAACTTGTCCATTTTCTTGGGAATTCAAGGCCTTGTATTAACCAAGAAAATACCATGCCTGTTTTTCAGTCCAGGCATAAGTGTGAGGATAGTGTGGGTCTTACCTGCTTCTGACATAATAAAAATGCCTTAGACCTGAGTACTAGCACTTATACTGTTGCTACACTATGTGAACATCTGGGTGGTGGTTGTTTGCAAATAGGTATGCAATCTTCCGGTGTGGATTTACTCTAGGAGTTCCTGGCTACCAGCTCAGTCCTCAGTCACCTCAACTGTACTGCCTAGTGAAACTAATTGGAGAAAACAGGCTCTGAATCTACCCCAATAAACACTTGTTTGTATTCACCTTCTCACTGCCAAAAATAAATTTCTTGACTCTCCATATCTGAACAGTCTCCTCTCACCCCTTGTCTGCCTGCTCAGCTAATCTCTTGAGCCTGCCCTCCGGAACTCTGTCTCTTGTGGTAGAGGCTGCTACTACTTTCACTTCTGTAGGAAGAAGGAATAGAAATTAGAGAGTCTATATAAACTATTACTTCTGGGGGAATTCTGCACCACTGTGCATGTGCAGAATTCATGTCCCCTGCAGATTTCTTTGCTTCCTGAAGAAAAATGACTTTCTGACAGGGAAGAAAGGGGAAGCTGCAAGAGCAGTGTCACCTCCCCCCACCCCCCAGTAGTGCAGGTACATCATTTCAGGCACCTGGAGCAGCCAGTGGAGAGAGAAATCACCATGGGGCTGGGGACACCCCAGCCAGTTGCTCCTATCCTGCGCCAGGATCAGCTGTGAGTCTTGGCTAGAGATGGGAGAACACTGGACAACTTCTTCCCCTGCAAGGAGTGGCTGGGGTTGTGTCAGACTCACCCCCAGAAACCTTCCCCCAGCTGCAGGAAGCTGAGCATCCTCCCCTTCTTGCTCCAATTGCTCCTTACTGCGGGGGTAGGGGATCACTGTATGGGTAGCTGCTCCACCATCTGCCCAGCCTTGGTGCATCCAGACTTCCCATACCCAGACACCCCTACCAAGCCTCACCTGATACACCCAGAACCTCCATAGCTCTCCATATCCGAACCCCATCCCACTGAACCTCAACCCCTGCACCTGGAACCCCCCTGCCTTCGGACCCACACCCAGATCACCCCCCACTGAGCTCCCTGCAATCAAACCTCCATCTTGCAGAGCCCCGCCACTCTGAGCCCCCCATGCCACTGACCCTCAACTAGCTTCACACAGACCCCCACCCCACCAAGCCCCACTCTCCAAGAACCCAGACACCCCCAACCACTTGAACCTGGAAGGCTCTGCACCTGGAACCTGCCCACGACAAGCCTCTGCGTCCAGAACCCCCTCCCCCAACTATCCCCTCTCTCTGTGCTGTGTCAGGGTTGGGTGCAGCCTTACTGCTGAGTCCATGTCTAGGGTGATCTTCCACCTCCATGTAGCCAGTGGCCTGAGCTCCCCACTGCCATGCTGGAGCCTCCACATTTATTTATTGACAAAACTTGAATTTTTTTGGCACAGAATCCACTAGGGAGTAAAAGTATGTCTCAAGCCATAGGTGGAGGAGGGAAGGAGCACCTGGGTAGAAGAGGAAGTAAGCAGGGGTGGAGGGGACCGACCTCCTGTATTACTTGTAGTTCTTTCTTTCTACTCCAACTAAAAACTGAGTTGATCTTGTCAGTATCATTGCTTCCTTCCTTGCCTTGCTCCACTCCACCCACAAGACACAAGAATCAGAGATCAATGAAAATTGACTAGACTAGCGAGTTTCTATTCTGTTGTAGCTTGTGGAACCACTGAGCAGCAACACAAACAATAGATATTTTTAAAATGCAGACTTAAACCATATCTACAACTACAGGTGCTACAGCAGTACAACTATAGCATCATAGCTATGCTGGTGTTGTACGATAGTGTAGATCAGTGGTACGCGAACTTTTCCAGTTGTGCCGCCACTCCATACCATAAACCAAATCTGTCCATGCCCCTCTCTATTACTGCACAGTCAAGGCTGCCCCCAGCTCTGCTACTGAGAGAGAGCGGGACTGGGGCCTTAACGGGGTTGGGGGAGGAGCTGATCTAGGAGTGGGGCTGGAAGCATGGTGCTCCCTCCCCATGTTTTTCCACCCCCCTCACCCCCCAAGGGTGCTGGCCCAGGCCTGGAGGCAGAGCAGGCCTGGGGGCTGAATGGGGTTGGAGGAGGATCAAGGCTGGGGGCAGAGGTGGTCTGAGGGCGGAGTAGGGCTGGAAGCATGGTGCTCCTTCTCCATCCCCCATGTGAGTGGCCCAGGCCCCACTGCAGGTTTTAGGGGGGCATGCATCACAATTTGGGGACCACTGGTGTAGATACACACTACTGTAATAGAAAAGTTTTTTCTGTAACTGTAGTAAGTCTATGTTCCTGAATGATGGTAGCTAGGTTGATGGAAATATTATTCCATTGACTTAGCTGCACTTAAACTGCAAGTTTAGGTCAGGTTGGCACTGGTGCTTAGGGGTGTGGATTTGTTCCCATGACTCAAGGTCATCTTTTCCTAGACATCACTCTACTCTGAATCCCTATCAGAGTGCTGACACCAGTAACGGAGGCATCTTATCCCTCCAGAATCTGACCCTCCTCTTACAGATGTTCAGCAGAAACGGAGCGGATGGACTCTATAATAACTGGAGATATACCTATCTCCTAGAACTGGAAGAGACCTTGAAAGGTCATCGAGTCCAGCCCCCTGCCTTCACTAGCAGGACAAGTACTGATTTTTGCCCCAGATCCCTAAGTGGCCCCCTCAAGGATTGAACTCGCAACCCTGGGTTTAGCAGGCCAATGCTCAAACCACTGAGCTAGCCCTCCCCAGCTCAGTACCTCCTCTCAACACTTACTCTACACCAGATGAGGGCACTGTCTTGGAACCATCCTCCCCAGTACTGGATGTTATAAAATGTACCAGGAATTTATGAAAAGGTAGCCACTTCTATACATATTCAGATTGAACTGGTCCAGGATAATCCATGCATATTAGTGGATATTTTGCATTCTGCGGGACATACTAGAGTGGCTCTGCCTATTAAAGAGGCCACTTAATCCATGAAAATTCTTTAGCAAACTCCCTATTCTGACACCCACAGGACATGAGTTTTTTATTCACATTTGTGAATGCTGTGTAGGTGACAGATCCCATTTTTAGACAAAATTGATTTATTCTTTTGTAGCTGGCATGTGTGACCCCCTTGGTATGGGGCGAGGAGCCTACCAATATCCTACAATAAAACAAAGCTAAGACACCAGATGTACCCTCTACTCTCATCCACGCTTCACCATTCCTGCACCCGCTGTACACTGCAGACTGGCTGCACCACATTTTCAACATACAAAATTCCACATTTGCTGCTACTCCACTCAAAGTCTAAATTTGTCATCAGTAAATGTCTTTGTTTCACTCATGCTCGGTCAAGGGGGAATATATGATTTGTAGTTCTTTGAAATGCTAATAGAAACGATCATAAGATGTGTATATATACCGTATGTGATACAGCATGGCCAGAGGGCAGCAGGAGAGGGTTAGAAGGGAGCCTTATTCCCTGTAAGGGGGAGAAAGTTTGCTATAGATTAACTAGAGCACCTGAAGCCAATTAGAGCACCTGCAGTCAGTCACATGATAAAACCTCCTGCTTCAATCAGACAGTGTGGGAGCTGGCGCAGAAAGGATTGTATTGGAGCAGAGAAGATTGGTGTTGGAACAGAGAACAGTTTGAAGGGAAAGAGAGGAAAGTTTGGAGGAGTGCTGCAGTGGGCCAAGAAGTCCAAGACCCTAGGTAAGGGGCACCTTGCTTGTGCAGAGGGAGGGCAGGAAGCTCCCCCACAAGCTGAAGGGCAGGAGAGGGAAGTAGCCCAGGAAAGGAACCACCAGTTCAAGTGGTTCACCACTATCCTCAGGGCTGGGACCTGGAGTAGAGGGCGAGCCCAGGTCCCTCCCTCTCCACTCTCCTCCTCAAGGACACTAGTGGGGCAATTAATATTCCAATTCAGGGGCAAAAAATGGTGCCTTGACCCCCCCCCCCCCAAAGAAGAGAGAGAGTGAGACCCATCATAATAGTGCCGGCAATTTGCCACACATAATATATTGCATAAAACCAACTAATGTATAACTAGTAATTCAGAGAAATGGCAGAAGAAAAACATTTTGATATCACCTGTAGCTTTAATTTATTTCTTATAGTTCCTGTTGGACAAGTGCACCCTAATCAAAGGTTTAAAATACTTGGGGTTTCTTAGCTTTTACATTAGAGATCTCAAAGGTTTTAGGTGCCAATTTTAAAATCAAATGTCCAAAGTTCATCCAATATTTACCAAATATTACTGCCCCTTGGCCTTCTTGATACAGTCACCAGTTGAGTGGAAAAGGAGTTGGAGTTGGAAATACATTTCAATTGCAGTGTTTAGCACTGAAAGCTTTCCTTGAAATTTTACTTCAGGGAATATCTAACTGATTAAACAGAGATCTGTGGAGAAGATTTAAAATAAATTCTCTAATCTTGATTGGGAATTTTTGGGAGAAGTATAAATTGGAATTTATTACCCAGTTTATTTCCTCTCAAATTCCTTTCTGTAGGGAAGTCGTTTAAATTAAGAAAAAAAAAACCTGTTCTTACTGAGTGTAAATCAGTGAAGTCATATTACTTTCCTTGAAGGGACTAGTCTATCCAGTAATCTAAATCATGCCCTTCCTGTCACCAGGCATCTTGTTGCATCTGATGGTATTAGTGAGAAATGGAAGAGGTGGTATGTGGAGGTGAAGTTACACTGCTTTTTAGGATTTGAACAGGCAATCCAGAATCCAAAAAATATATCCTTTAATTACTTCAGGTGGGGTTGGATGTTGGTGTTAAAACATTTCTTTACAGTTTTATTCAAGATCACAGCTTCCAAATAAACAGTCTTTTAGTTGCATCTTGGTGACTTTTAAAGGGCACTGAGCCAAAATGGAAAGATATTAGTCTAGTGTGGTTTAGTAGGCTAACAGGAAAATAATGAGCTTTTAAATTATCACTTACTTGTGTGACTTGGAATTTATAATTTATCACTAAACTTACTCATTGTGCCTTCTTAATAGGCTGATGTCATAGTGAATTGTAGGGACAAAGACAGTAAAATCTAATTCACTTCTACAATTTGAGCTGCAAAAGAATTGAAGAGTTAAATTAAATGATTGGACTTAATCAGAAAATTATTCAAGCGCAGATACTACAAGCGTGTCCTGGGAGCTTTTCAAATGAAAATAATGGGGGCTGGAATAATAAATTCCCGAACTGCCTAGTACAGTTCAGAACTTTGTCCAAAGCTAAAATCTCAGCCTAACCTGACTTATTTTCCCCCTCAGGGATGTATTATTAAACGGTTTTAATAACCAAACTGTTGGCCACATTTTTGTCAATGAATAAACAATCTGAAATATATTTTGATGATTGCCACATTCCAGAAACCTGCTGACTGTTGTTCTCAAAGAATGGAGAACTCTAAAATGAGGCCTGTTAATTTTGAAAAATGGGAATGATTGTTGAAAGAACTTGATTTGTGGTTAAGTTTTGAACTGAGGCTTTCAGGAGTCCTGTCGGGGAAAGGAGGGGCACAATGAAGGACAGAGGACTTCACCTATAAAAAATGTTCAATATTAATATAATTTTAAAAGGTTACCAAGGTTTTAATAACCTTATTTTGACAAGTTGCTTATGAAGTTCTCCTAATTCTTGTATCAGAAGAACAGTTTTACTCAGAACTTTTTCCAGTGGGTTTACCAATTTCTCTGAAAAGTGTATGAATATATAAAAGGAGCAGATCTGATTAAGGTGAGTAATGTGTTGACATTGGTGAGTGGTTTTATTTCTATTTTTTGTGCATCAACAAAATTGTGTAGTGCATTTGAGTTGGTTATACTTGTGTATAAATCATCAATAAATATGAAGGTAGAGACGCGTCAATATGCAGCAGGTTGTTACAAATTGAGGGTGTGGTACAACAATATACAATTTGTGCTACCATTGATAGTTAAATTGATGTGGGTAATATCAGCTCTAATCTAGTGTTCGCCCACGAAGTGGAGTTATTGAATTATTTGTTCCTGGTTAACTACATGGGTAGAAGTTTTCATTCCAGTAGAAGTGTCTTATCCCAAATTAGCCTCTTCCAGAGTTACTCCAAATACAAAGTTACTACCAAAAATACAAAGGCATTCACTACATTGTTTTATAAGGGAATGGGGGAGAGAGAGAGAGAGGTGAATGGGGAGAACTTAACTTTCTCTGTTTTGGAGGATCCTAGTTATTTGCATACCTTTGACCATGAATATTTATGCTGAGCTAGACAAAACTGGCAGCAGTGTGGCTAATTTGTATTAACTATAGAACTTACTAAGCCCTTGACATATCCAGTGTAATGATTATCCATGAAGCTAGTTGCCTAAACTTTCCAAGGGAAAGATAAGGGAGGAGAAAATATTCTTGTCTTGTACTTTGTTTATGGATAAAGTAAGAGTGCACTTTATACTCAATAATCAGTTTAGAGTGCCTGAAGATACATGTGTCCAGAATACTCCAGCTGTAATTATGGCACAGCATCAGGTGAGGTTGCAACTGGTTCCATTACAAGCCCAATTTGGCCGCCTTTTAAAATTTACAAATTCTGTTGGCCTTAAAATGGGCAAACTGGGACAGAAGTAGAACTTGTCTTGCCAAATTTGCTTGGAATTTGGTAAAAGGGTTCAGAAATAACTCTCTAAAAATAGTTTGTTTCAGACAACTCTTTTGTTTGCCACTCTGTAACCAAAACTGCCCAAGAGTGAGAATTTTGTTTGCTGGACTCCCCATAAATGGAAGTCAATGTACAGAACCAACGTTTTAGTTAATATGTGCGTTCGTGCATTTAAATACAGCTTCAAAGTAGTGACAAAGCAATGTTTAACTTGACCTCTGGAACTCCCAGGCCAGTGTGGTGGTGGTGATGAGGTTCAGCAGCCTTCTGCTGGAAGCGGAGCAAGTTGGGGCATGCTTTTGTGAACTTCATGAGATTTGCATGGTGGGAGTAGAGACTGGCAGGGAATTTTGATGGAACCTTGAATTGCTGCTGCTTTTGAAGTATCTTTTTGTGAACACCTGAGGGACATTTGTAGAAAGGCTGTAAAAACCAGCATCTTCCCTCAAGTGCTAAATTCATTTGCACGCTGATTCACTTAACACATGGTACCTGTCAGTGTTTAGAGTCTAAAGTTTTCAGTTGTTGCTAGGTGACAATGACCTGGTTTTATTTTGGATGGTGTATATTGACTGAGGGAAATACAGCTGGT
Organism: Chelonoidis abingdonii; assembly: GCF_003597395.2. NCBI lineage: Eukaryota > Metazoa > Chordata > Testudines > Testudinidae > Chelonoidis > Chelonoidis abingdonii. The sequence continues at coordinate 112,270,379 of NC_133769.1, forward strand.
ATATTGCAATAATTAGTTTTTGTGTTTATCTAGTGAATTCACGGGTGAATACTTACCTTTGCCCCTCCTTTAACAGGACCTTGATTAATCCTGGTTTGGTTGGCCGTTTTCAGTACATCCTTAAGTTTACAGAAAATGAAAGATACTTCAAAAACTGCCATTCAGATTTTAGATTGGTGCTGATCATATCATGCTGACTCTTCTAAAGGAGTCCAGGCTCCTCATTGTAAAGAGACCTGTAAAAGCTGCTGAAAGCAAGCAGAACAAGTTAGCCTCACTATCTCTGTTGGTTAGTGGGGGTGATTGGTATGGCAGCTGCCCATATGAAAGGAAAAGGGGGTGAAAATAAGAGCCATTCTTGGCTGTTACTGGAGCTGCCATCTCCCAACAGAAGAATGCCCAGAGGAGGAAAGAATGAGGCAGCTAAGCAGCATGTGCAGTAGGGTTAGAAGGCTACACAGTTGGTTTATAGGAAAAGGGAATCGAGCTGCATGAAAATATATGCAGAGGGAGGAGAGCAAAGGGAGATGGGGGAGATAAAATGTGAGACTATCTTTCTTCAGAGAACAAATATTTATTGGATTAAGTTTGTCTAAAAATACTCAATACTTAACTCCCCAAGTAAGTAATTGCTGTATTTGACATATAGATGTTGTTCAATCACAAGAGGGGAGATAGACTGCAAGGCAATTTAATCTCTGGAATGTTGTCTACATCTGAAAAAGTGGAAGGACTCCAGTCTCTTGGGTTTTTTCTTGAGTAGTAACTTAATGTTTTGCGGAGTTGGGGGCAGGTGAATTGTTCAGTGTCTCTGAGATGTTGGACCTTCTGTTTCTATTTTAAAGGATGTTGCATAAATAAGGAAATCTAACACGTTTTACTTTGTTTTTATAAGGGTGAAGATGTCAACCGGACACTGGAAGGTGGGAGGAAACCTCTTCACTATGCAGCAGATTGTGGGCAGCTTGAGATTCTGGAATTTCTGCTATTAAAAGGAGCTGATATTAATGTATGTTTAGGAAATTGTAGAAAGACTTTGACTTATGTTGTGTGCCTCATGTAATTGTTTGGGTTAGATGTGTAAAGAGCATTTTGTGAAAGACTCATTGTGAAAGACTGAGGCAAATGTATCAAATGAAGTATATCAATTTCATGTAATTGAGAGATCACTTAGTGAAAGGTTTTAAGAACAAATCAGGCTTGAAGCTTAAACTGACATTTACATATTCATTTTGTAGCATGTAAATTACACACACTGCAGAAATCAAGTTCTGTTTCCTAGTTTCCATTAAAAATACAGATTAAGTTTGGTCAGTGAAAACCAGGATTCAGCAGTCACATCTGGCCTTTTTGAGAGTTTAAGATATTGTGAAGTTGTTATACATTGCTATATTTTGAGAAGATTCTTGTTTAAACTTAAGTTATGACAGTGTGGTAGCTAAGGCAAACTTTTCTCTCCTATTCACCCAGAGGTTTGTGAGGACTACAGCTAGCACCTGTAAACAGTACACTTCAATTATTCTGCACACTTTAAAACCCCCAAACTTTAGGAAGTTGTAAGTTACGTCCTTAACTGGTTAATTACAAAACAAGTCTCTCTTCTTTGCTTCCTTGCATTGGGGAGAGGTGGACACTTCCTTTTCACTTGTGTTCTCTCTTCTGCTTTCCTTTTCATTCTGTTAAATCTTGCTCTGAACCTGTAGCTATTCTGTATAATATGGAATTAGTATAGCTTTAACTATTCCCCTTCCACCCCAGAAAAAAACAAAACTAAACTAAATGGACTTTCCAGCAAAGCAAATAAAACAAACTTGATGTTTTGTTGCCAAGCTGTTGTGGAGATATGAGCCAAGAAAGCTTTCCAGAAAGTTATCAATCTACAACAGGAAAATCTCTTTAAAACAGTAACTTTGAAATTTCTGGCTTTTTTTTTTTTTTTTGGTTTGTTTTGTTCAGGAGGGTGGGTGTATTGAAAAATGGGCTTAGTTTTTTGTTAACTTTTTTCATTATACACCTCTACCTCAATATAACGCTATCCTTGGGAGCCAAAAAATCTTAATGCGTTATAGGTGAAACCATGTTATATTGAACTTGCTTTGATCCACCAGAGTGCGCACCCCCCATCAATCCCGGAGCACTGCTCTACCGCGTTATATCCAAATTCATGTTATATCAGGTGGCGTTATATCGAGGTAGCGGTGTAGTAAAAATCAATGTGCATACCATAAAGGCTGAAGTGTAACCTTTTTAAATACAAGTGTGAACTTGTGTTTCAATAATTGTCTTCGTTCCTGTCTTTACAGGCTCCGGATAAACATCATATCACACCACTCTTATCAGCAGTCTATGAGGGTCATGTCACTTGTGTGAAATTGCTTCTGTCAAAGGTGAGACTTAAATGTTTACCCAGTACTAACTCTTAAACTTGCCCATTGATGAAGATCAGTACTCTGACTTTAACAATCATAAGGTGGACCAAGTACGTTCAGAATAACTGAACAGGATAGTCATTCATGTCATCAGGCCAGTGCCTGGCACTTCATTATGCAGAAACCAACATTTGGTGCTGCTGCTGCTTACTTGCTGCACGTGGGCCAAGGGAACAGGTAAAAAAAAGGAGTGCTTATGTTTGCTCATTTTCTGTAAGACTACCATTTGGCATTCCATATTTTGGTAGATGTAACACTAGGTTGCTTTTTCAGAGTCCAGCATAGTTGTTAGAAGGGTGACCGGGGAAAAGTCCTGTTTAAAATTTCCCTTCTCTAAATATTTTTAATTGTGAAATGTCTTTTGATCTCCCTACTCTTATGTGGGCATTATTATCCAGAACCCAGAGCCCCACAGTCTGTGTTAGTAACAATAGAAATAGAAAATCTGTTTAGTCAGTAGAATTTAGTTATTATGAGAAGTGATTTTACTGAACCTTTAAGATCACTGTCAAAATGGAGTACAACTTTCTCAGTTGAATGACTTGTACATGTAGATGTACTGTCAGGCTCAGGCTACGTCTTCACTACCCGCCGTATCGGCGGGTAGCAATCGATTGCTTGGGGATCGATATATCGCGTCTAGATGAGACGCGATATATCGATCCCCAAATGTGCTTATAACGATTCCGGAACTCAACCAACCCGAACGGAGTTGCGAAATCAACAGGGGGAGCCGCGGACATTGATCCTGCACCGTGAGGACGGTGAGTAATTCGATCTTAGATACTTCAACTTCAGCTACGTTATTCACGTAGCTGAAGTTGCGTATCTAAGATCGATTTTCCCCTGTAGTGTAGACCAGCCCTCAGTCTTTTTGCTGACATCCTATAGTTTCTGTAATTTTATTATTACAGAACTGATGCACTTTCAGAAACTATTAGAGCAACCTTAATTTATGCATTTAAGTTTATTCCTGATACTAACTTAATGAATGAAGTCTCAAAATACAGTGCTATTATGATCTCCCCCTTCCTGGTGAATACCTTGCTCAACACTTGTGTCATAAACAGATAGCTAAGGGTTAATGTCTCTTTCACCTGGAAAGGGTTAACAAACAACACCTGACCAGAGGACCAATCAGGAAACAAGATACTTTCAAATCTCAAGGGAGGGAAGCCTTTGTTTGTGGTTTTTGGGTTTTTGCTTTGTTCTCTCTAGGCTCTGAGAGTGACCACACATACCTTCAGGCTCTCTAATCTTCTGTCCCAGTTTTGTAAGTAAAAAGGTAGAAAGACAGTTTAGTCTTAATTGTTTTTCTGTATTTGTAACTGTGTATCTGGCTGGTAGAGTTTTTTGTGTTTTGGCTAAAAGTATTTTAAATTGTATTTCTGCTGGAGAAAGCCTTTTTTCTATTGTCTATATAAGCTGAAAGACCCTGTAATATTTACATCTAGGTTACAGAGAGAACTTACTTTTTTTTTCTTTCTTTATTAAAAGTTTGCTTTTTAAGACCTGATTGATTTTTTCCCTAGTTGAGGCTCAAGGGAATTGAGTCTGTACTCACCAGGGAATTGGTGGGGAGAAGGGAAGGATAAATTCCTCTTTGTGTTAGATTCACGGAGCTTGAATCTGTGTTGCCTCTGGGTGAGGGAAAGAAGGGAGGGGGAAGGAGGAATCCTTTGTTTAGATTCACGGAGTTTGAATCAGTCTCTCTCTCCTAGTGTACCCAGGGCGGGAAAGATCTGGGAGGAAGAAAGGAGAGGGAAGGGAAATGGTTTATTCCCCTGTGTTGTAAGGCTCAAGGAATCTGGGTCTTGGGGGGGCCCCCCCAGGGAAGGTTTGGGGAGACCAGAGTTATCAGACACTCAGTTCTGATTGGTGGCAGCGTATCAGATCTAAGCTGGTAATTAAGCTTAGAGGATTTCATGCTAGTACCTGATTTTGGACTATAAGGTTCAGATTGAGGAAAATATACTATGACAACTTGTTCAACCTTTTACCCTTTAGCTTCCTTTCAGGACACATGCCTGTAAAATATCAGGGGGTCTTAGCTGCTTTTCCTAACTCTACTTTGAAGGCCCTGCAGATCTCTTCAAAACCCCACCAGTTAATTCCACCTTCAGCTTCTGGATTTGTAATTTCTTTGATTAAACACAATAGCTTTCACTAACCCTTCTACTATTTACTCCACTAGGGAAAGCCTACTCTTATAAGAGCCCAGCCTAGTGCTTTCTTTCCTGATCACAGTCCAGCTCCCCACCCGCTCTGTGATCCATCTTTTTCAGGAACCAACTGACAATCCTTCAAATTCAAAACCCCCAGATTTCCAAACAGGCAATCTGGATGGACCTTCCATTCAGGAATCCAAGCTCCTGTGTTTCTGTGCACCCAGCAGCATATATTCTTTTTTTTAATCTTTATCCCACCACATACCCTGGTTTAGAATTTTGCTTAATGCTTATCTGCAGAATCTCACTATAAAATTTCTACTCTTGGGGGGGGAAATCTGCGCCACTGCTTGTGCACAGAATTCATGTCCCCCACAGATTTCTTTGCTTTCCTGCAGAAAAATGACTTTATGACAGGGAAGCATAGGAAAGCTGCAAGAGCAGTTATGCACCACTCCCATGCTGTGCAGGTACATCGTTTCAGGCACCCAGGACAGCCAGCAGAGAGGTAAATCACCGTAAGGCTAGGGACATCCCACCCAGTGGCTCCTACCCTGAGCCAGGTTCAGCTGCCAGTCCCTGCTGGGCTGGAGCCGGGGGCGGACAGAATTTCCTCTTCCCCTGCAAGAGTGACTATGTCAGACCCAACCTCCCCCCAACTTCAGGAAGCTCAGCATCCTCTCCTGCATCCTGCCTCCATTGCTTCTCTGCTGTGGGGGTAGGACTCACTTTACAGGGAGCTGCTGCCCCATGCATCTAGACCCCCTCATACCCAGATACCCCTGCCAAGGATCACCTCGTAAATCCAGAATCCCCCAGCCCTTCATACCCAAACTCACCTTACTAAATCTCAACCTCTGCATCTAGAGCCCCTCTATACCCAGACCCCACCCCTGCACCTAGACCACCACCCGCACTGAGCTCTCTGCACTCATACCCTCACCCTGACAAACCTCAGCCCTTGCAGCACCCTGAGCCCCCATATCCAGATCCTCACACCACTCATCCCCAAATAGCTGCACCCTGACCCCCATCCCACCAAGTGTCCCCTCTGCTGATACCCAACCTTTTTCACCTGGAAGCCCCAGTAGAGTCCATTGCCCCTACACCTGGAACTCCTCGTCCCCCCACGCCTCTGTGCATCCACATTTCCCCCCCGCCCACTTAGACCTCCCTCTACTGAGCCACTTGCACCCAGATTATCCCACACAGAATCCTCTCACCCCACACCTGGATCCCTCCCACTGAGCCCCTGCGCACTTGGATCCCGCCTACCCCACAGTTGGTGCACGAGGGACAGGGCCCCAGGGTGTTCCTGAGGTAAGCCCAGGCCTTGTGCTGTGTCAGGGTTGGGTGCAGTCTCACCACTGAGTCTGTGTTGTGGGGGTGGGGAGGCTGCAGGGTGATCTCCCACCTTTGTACAACCAGTGGCCTCTGCTCCCCACTGCCATGCTGGAGCCTGTGCATTTATTCATTGACAATTAAAGCTTGTGGAATTTGTAATTTTTTTGGTGCAGAATGCCCTCAGAAGTAAATTTCAATTTAACATTGTAAATTCTCCATGAGTGTGTATATAGGTAAAACTATTATGGTTAGGACTTTCCTGGCCCAGGCAGTAAAACTCTTAATGGGTTATTCACAAACTAATTAAAAACAAGTGTTAAAGGATTCTGCTTGGAATATATATTGCTTCTAATTTAGATTACCAACTGTTTTATTTCCAAGAAAAGGTAAAGTAACTACTGTAAACGAAAAAATTTAGTATGATCATGGCTCATGCAATATGAATTCTAAAAGAGTACATGAATATTAAGACTACATGTCTTTGGTTTTTATCACAGTAGTTCTGCCAAGTTAATTTCCTTTTTAAACTGTTCTGATGTGAAGTACTATAGCACTTCTCATATACAACTTAGGGAAATGCAGTCTAGATGAAATTACTATAAAGTGGGTATCAGAGGGATAGTTGTGTTAATCTGGATCTGTGAAAAGCAAAAGTCCTGTGGCAGACCTTATAGACTAACAAGTATTGGAGCATAAGCTTTCGTGGTGAATACTCACTTCATCAGAATACCCAATACTTCTGTTAGTCTATAAGGTACCACAGGACTCTGTCAATTTTTATAAGGTGGGTGTACAACAGGTTGAAAGATAGTACTCAGAGTAGTTATCAGTGGTTCGCTGTCAAACTGGGAGAGCATCTCTATTGGGGTTCTGCAGGATGCAGTCCTGGGTCTGCTACTATTCAATATTTTCCTTAGACTTGGATCACGGAGTGGAGAGTATCCTTAAAATCTTCAGAAGACACAAATCTGGGAGGGGCTGCAAGCACTTCAGAGGACAGGATTAGAATTCAAAACAACTGTGACAGATTGGAGGATTAGTTTGAATTCAACAAGATGAAATTCATTAAAAACAAGTGCAAAATACTGTACTTAGGAAGGAAAAATCAAATACCCAACTGCAAAATGGGGAGTAACTTGCTAGGGGGCAGTACTGCCAGAAAGGATCTCATGGTTTATAGTCATTTGCAATTTGAGCCATTAGTATGATGCAGCTGTGAAAAAGGCTCATATTATTCTGAAGTGTATTGACAGGAATGTTGTATATGAGACGTGGAAAGTAATTGTCCCACTCTACTTGGCACAGATGAGATCTCAGCTGGAGTATTGTGTCCAGTCCAGAGGAGAGTAATAAAATTTCAAAAACTTGACCTATGAGAGAAAATTAAAAGCTGGGGATGTTCCTTTTTGAGAAAAGGAGAATGAGGGGGAAATCTGATAAGTCTTCAAATATGTTAAGGGCTGTTATAAAGAGGATTGTGATTGGTTGATCTCCATGTCCTCTAACAATAGGACAAGAAGTACTCAGCTTAATCTTCAGCAAGGTTAGATATTAGGAAAACTTTCTGACTAAAGGGTAGGTGGTCTCTGAAATAGACTTTCAAAGTAGGTTGTGGAAGCTTCATCAGTGGGGATTTTAAGAACAGGTTGGACAAAAACCTGTCAGGGATGGTCTAGATTTACTTATCCAGCCTGAGCTGAGGCAGGAATCATGCTGACTTCTTGAGGTCCCTTCCAGCCCTGCATTACTATGATTCTGAATGGGCTGTGAGATTTTCCTTATTTAGCCAAAAGTTTCAGGTGCATTTTATCCAAGTTAAACATTGACCCTCGCTGTTGTCCGAGTCAGGCTTTTTCATAAATTATATCACTGTCCACCTGGTGTATGGTAGAGTTCTGACTATATGCTTAGAGTCCTGAGGGCAGATGTCAACCAGTTCTTACACAGTGACAGATAACCTAAAAGCTGGATATGACCATAATGCTGTTACAACCTTGTATGTGTACCTCCAGATTAATTACAAATCTGCAATACCACCTTTGTGTAAACAGCAAGTTTACCGTGAAACTCATTCATCAAAGCTTACTGTGCTGTGTTTTGCCTAACACTATGCAGACACTGGTTTTCATCAGCCAGTGTTAGCTCACAACTTAAAAAAACTTAATATTTTATGATCAAATGTCTTAAATAGTGTGCTTTCCAATACACAGAATACGCCTCAGATTTTTCTGGCTGTTTCTGTTTGAAATGCTTACATTCTAATAAACGAGCCCAAGGCAATTGAGTAATTCAGGGAAAGTAGCACCAGTTTTCTAGTTCCTCAGGCAGAATTTAGTGTTGCCACTGTTCCCACTTCCATCAATTAGCCAATACCAATCTATTCAAATATTGCATTTATTGGGACTCAGCTGTAGTTGAATTTTCTGACCCAGATCAGTTAAATGTCTGAGGTGGTATTCTCTGTGATAAGACAGACCTGTTCAATGTATTAAACACCTTAGGACCCTCATCCAAGTGACATTGCCATGCTTTGTCTGTTCCATGGTCTGAATTGCACATGATCTTGAAGTGTAGTTACTTAAACTGTGAAACAATCTTAATGTAGTAAAGTCTGCATGTGACTAACTTAAAGCTAAATAATTTATATTTTGAAAAATGACTGGAGGATGGAAGGCCATTTAACAGGCTATATATAGATCAGGCAGAGAATCAAGAATATATAGGAGTTGTGAAATGGGAGAGACTCCTTCATAATGGGGTTTAGAGTGTGCAAAGCAGAGTTTCCAGCTTAATGATGGCTGGATCTGACACTGTGTGCTTTAAGTTTATTTTGAAACACTTTTAAAAGACTTCACATCAGAGCCCACAGAGGACTGTCTGCTTAGCTTTATACTTTTGTATGTGGCTAAACAAGACTGTCACATTCATTACAAAATCAACTTTTATTTTGGTTTGTGTAATATTTCCTCCTGCAAAAGAGATCCTTTGATATTGATTCCCCTGTGTCCCTACCATCAAACCATTCAGGATTCTGAGCTGGAGTTGTATTTAACTGCCTCTGCAAATATAGGGAAGTAATGTTGCAGAAAGAAAGTAAAAGAGCTTTCATAATTCCAAATATAGTAAAGACATAGATTTAGAGTGTGTGTGTTTGTGTTTTTGTTTTTTGTTGTTGTTGTGTGGTTTCTTTTACGAGGGGAGGAAATCCATTCTACCCTGTCTTCATAGCTTTGACAGAACTTTTGATACAAGTGGCCGATAGGTAGCATTCAGAACCTGTTGTTGTTCTGTGGGAAATAGAAATAAGGTTAGCTTTTGAGGTGAAGGGCCTTTTTCAGCTGTCAGCTTGAACATAGGGGAACGTTTTCACAAAAAATGAAATGTCTGGTAAACCTATGTAATTGATTCCTTTTCCTTGGGTGAGCTGAAGGCAGTTAAGTCCCAGCTGAAAGATTTATTTCCCAGTTGCTCAAGTATAGACTTTCATGAAGGGCTGCCCAGATGGGGGTGGGGAGGGGCAAGTGGGGCAATTTTCCCTGGGCCCCACGGGGGCCCCCACAAGAATATAGTATTCTATAGTATTGCAACATTTTTTAATGGAAAGGGCCCCCAAAATTGCTTTGCCCCAAGCCCCCTGAATCCTCTGGGCAGCCCTGCTTTCATGCATCAAGGCTGGGATGAAACAGCAGCAGTACTCAGTGTTTCTATCTTTTTCTTCTAAGTAATTTCTAATACTGAATATATTATCACAAAATAGGATTTTTGACCTCCTATTTACCACTACTTTACAAAAGGGATAAAACTTGAAGACCTTGGAAGACACGGGGTAGAATTGATACTGTCCCAGATAACCCTAATGGGTGGTGATTTCTTCCAGAATAGTATACATGTCAGCTGGAAGACCAGTAAACTTGTAGCAGGACAGGTAAACAACAGTGACAGATTTGCCTTCTGGACCAGTTCTCCATAAATTTAGTAACCCTACTGCTAGGAAAGATAGTATTTTAACTGCACCCTTCACTGTCTCAGCATGCTACATTTCAGTTACTGGCCACGTCTAGACTACGCGCCGTATCGGCGCGTTACAATCGATTGCTCGGGGATCGATATATCGCATCTGATCTAGACGGGGTATATCGATCCCTGAGCGCGCTTATATCGATTCCGGAACTCCACCAAGACGGACGGATTTCCGGATTTGACATGGCAAGCCGCGGACATCGATCCCGCACGGTGAAGACGGGTGAGTAAATCGATTTTAGATATTCGATTTCAGCTACGCTATTCTCGTAGCTGAAATTGCGTATCTAAAATTGATTTTATCTCGTCGTGTAGACCTGGCCACTGTTGCCTATTCAGATTGAAAATCTCTCTCCTTTTGCTTGATTTTTTTGAAACCCAGTTGATTCAATTCCTAGAACTTGATATGCCCTACCCCTTTCTCCACACACATTCAATGTCAGCCCTATTGTCAAATACAAAATTGGAGGGGAAAGGATCAGAACTTAACTACCTTGTTAAATAATATTTATTTTTATTCAAGATGTGAACATTCTAAAATGTTCACTTACGCTCTTAATGACTTCTTTGCTCTGAGCTGTGCTACCTTAACATTGCATAACTTTAATATTTTTGCATTTAATAATGTGTCTAAGTGGATAGTTGATATAAGTAAAGGGACTTAACAGTTTAGTGAAGCAAGAATATAGATCACTTTCATACCTGTGACTGAATTATGGTAATTAAAGCAGAATAAGGAATCCAAGTGAATAATAACTAAGAAGTATCTTATAAGTGAAAAGGTGCTGAAGCATGTGAACCATAAATGCTCCCATACCAATTAATTTCCTACCACTTGCTGCAGTATATGGATACTAAAGATTTGATTTAAAACCTGAGATTTTTACTGTGTCAATACATTACTTTTTATATAAGATTCTGAGGAGACCTAGTTTAGAGTACATTCTGTGCACCAAGAACTGTTCAAAGAGTGAGTGCAAAATGTATGCTAGTATGAAAATGCAGTTATAAAGAAGAAAGTTAAGCTTAGTCAAGGTGACCTACGGTAATCGAAAGCTTTTAAAATTCTGGAGAATGATTCAACTCATGCAGGATTTAACTCTTACACAGAGCATAAAAACACAGTTTTAAAGATTACTCTATTTGGAAGCAGTAAAAGCATTTAGGCACATCTTATTCACATAGGCTACTAAATGTATAAAGAAGTTAAGGTCCATTGAAGCAAGAAGCTTTCAAACTGTGATCCATCAAGATGAGATTAACTGCAAAAATGTTGACAGCCTCTTGAAATTGCAGGACAAAAAATTCTGGACCGATTGGTTTTTAATACTTCACCTTTAATCAAAGTACAGTGTGGCAACATTGGGAGACATCAAAAGAAGCCTTGAGCCTTGCAAAGTTTGTAGTTGGTGTATACAGGTAAAATCCCAATTGTATCAAATGCAGGATGTCATAAACAGTTGGTTAAGGGTTAATGCCTCTTTTACCTGTAAAGGGTTAAAAAGTTCACCTAGCCTAGCTAACACCTGACCAGAGGGACCAGTGGGGAAACAAGATGTTTCAAAAGGAAGAAGGGAAGTTGTTCCTTTGTTTAGAGTTTTCAGTTTCACCCGGAGTGAAAAGATCAAGTAACCAGCCTCTTATCAGAGTAGAAAGTTTTAGAAAGAAATAAATAGGTTTATGTTTATTTCTTTGTAACTTGTCTTATGCAAATTGAGGTAGAATCAAATTGAGTATTTGAGGGTTGTTTTTTTTTGTGTAACTAAATTGTGCCCAGGGGAACATCCTCTGTGTTTTGAATCTGTTGTCTGTGAGAGTAGCTGGTATGCTAATCTCTCCCAGAGGGTTTTCTTTTACTTTTCTTTTCTTTAATTTAAAGCCTTTTTCTTTATACCTGATTGATTGATTTCTCCTTGTTTTAAGATCCAAGGGATTGGATCTGGACTCACCAGGGAATCGGTGAAGGAGTCTCTCCAGGCTACCCAGGGAGGGGAAGGTTTTGCGGGGGGACAGGGAGTGATCCAGACACTGAAAATTCTGGATGGTGGCAGTGATACCAGATCTAAGCTAGTAATTAAGCTTAAGTGTCTATGCAGGTCCCCACATCTGTACTCTAAAGTTCAGAGTGGGGAAGGAACCTTGACATAGGGTTATCCAAAACTATCTTGTCCCTCATAATTGAAACTTCTGTAAAATTTGTACTGCGACCTACATGTGCATACATAACTCTTGATGTCTAATTGGGGTTTACCTGTAATATTTAGCTAAGTATCTGAGCTTGTCTGTGGCATACACAGATGTAAAAATTCCTGGACATCATAGCTGACTGCTTCCAATACATTCCAATAGAATTTTTATTTGGCCTCTGTTAAAACAGGCTTTCTCCAAATTGTCCAGTTCGTGTTGGCTCTCTCACTAGCAATCATTGTGAGTGGATTGTTTCTTTTTTCAATCCTACAATCAGATGAATGCTGACTTAGTTTTTGGATCTAGTCCCTTTTGAACACTTACAACATGGACATCTGTCCATTAATTCATCTTCTGGAGGCATCTGGCATTAATTGATTTAAAAATCAGGGAAACTGACTTGAGGCTGAATGTTGATCCTTCACCTGCCTTGTTGGAGTAAAAAAGACACGTACAAATAATTGTTTGTATTGCATTCAGTACCTGGACACAAGGGGGAAGATGGTGGATTATAAGTGAAACTTAATTCTTCCCTCTGAATTTCCTACCTCTTGCTGTTTTTCAACCCACCCCTTTAAAACTTTCATGCATTTCTTTAAATGAAAATATTCTGTGACGGACAATTTCTTTAGAGGGTAATATATGAGAGTCTGCAGTTTAAACTTTGCCTGATTAGACATGGTGTACTCTTTAAAGCCATCATGTATCTTGGGAAAACTCAGTATAACCTCTGGAGGGACAAAATAGATGAGAATAATCTACAGAAGCTGTAAATCAGAATTGAGTTATACTGCTGTGTGTGAAATTTACACAGCAACTGTCCAGTACTATCAGCTCCTATTGTTAGATGTACAAAATATTACGATGAGCTGAATGTAAGTAGGGTTAACAGAGGTGCAAGACAACATAAGTGTTTGGTTTTTGCAGTAACAAGTATTTTAGTTTTTTTTAAAAAAAGCTTACCGGATTCACTGTGCTAAATGCTAATGATGTAGCTCTTGGCTCACCTCACATACTTTAGGTGGCAAGGGCAATATAATAGTGTACCAAGTTTGAAAGATGGCTAACCCTGATTAAAAATTTCTAGCTATCGGACATTTACGTACCTAGAGGCCCACTGCTGGCTCTGCTTTGTCCTCTCTTCCAGTTAAATAAGGGGCTCCATTTCTTTGCCTCTCATCTGCTGCAAGAGAAACATTTTCCTGGCCCTCCCTAAAATTCTAAGGACAGCACTGGTCCTGTGGTCAGAAATCTGGTATACCGCCTTTGTACATAGGCAGAAGTCTGCTTGCTACGCCTGTAACTTAATGCTACATGGTTGTAACATGATTTCTGATTCCAGATTGAATTGAGCAAATTGCTGACTTAAACTGTTCTGTACTCTGGTCCAGTTTCAGTCATGAGAAGAAAAACAAATTTTTTTTTCCAAAAGAGCATCTTGATTAAATACGATATTTTACTAAATTGTTCCTACAAAGGATGAAGGAGTAAATACCCAAGAGGAAACTAAAATGTTGCTCTGAAAAAAGTCTGTAAAGTCAGTGACATAAGAGTTTTTAATGTTAAATGTTTTTGTTTTTCAGTTATGAAAGTCAGTGATGGACCTAAATCCTAAAGCATCTGGGAACCTGACTGAACTTTAAAACTCTGAAACTCAATATGATAGGTGATCAGTTAGTGAACTATTTTTTTTTTTTCTGGGCCCATGAAGGAGAGGAAGAACGAAAGTTTATTTAAAACTTTATTTAATTGGTTTTAACTTAATGTTCTATAGGATTCTCTTTTTAAAAAACTAGACAGTTAACCACTCAATAAGTAATACCTATTCCTTGTATAAGAACGTGTCCCCTGGGAGACAACAGAAGAAACTTGACAGTGTGTAGAGCTGCAGCCTGCAGACTAGATTTTTAGTTTGTTTTATAAGCCCATAGTACAACTATTTTGTGTATCACTTGCTGAGGAGACTGACTTCCTAATAATAATAATAAATTGGAGGTAGTGCTGACAGCTGAAACCACAGTACTACATCCCAGAAAATACTAGAACTGTCATAAGACTTGCAGATAGGTACGGTTATCTTAAGAAGCTGTGTTTTATGGAGTGGCTGGTGGCAGAGCCACAGGAAAAGATTGTGGCTAAGTTTCCATTAAAAGCAGAATTTTCTACTCTCTAAAATCCACCTCCAATCCCTCTCACCTTCCCCCCCCCCCAAAAAAAAAAAAAAAATCTGCCCCAAGAGCTGTGTAAGTTAAGAGCTAGGGTAGAATTTACGGGGGAAATTCCAAGTAATTTAAACAGTCATTTGTGCGATAAAGCACATTTTAAATCAAGTATCAGAGGGGTAGCCGTGTTAGTCTGGATCTGTAAAAGCAGCAAAGAGTTCTGTGGCACCTTATAGACTAGACTAACAGACTTATTGGAGCATGAACTTTCGTGTCATGACACGCATCTGGCGAAGTGGATATTCACCCATGAAAGCTCATGCTCCAATACATCTGTTAGTTTATGAGGTGCCACAGGACTCTTTGCTGCTTTCACATTTTAAATGTTTAATAGCTGGAAACTTTTGTAAGATTCTAGAGATAAAAATGACAATTGAAGGAAGACTTCATTTGACTCTATAGTACATGGTACTGTAAAAGTCAATAATTTGTTACCTTTGGAACAATGGATTACTAGTTATTCACCCGTGGATCACTGGCAGTTCCTTCTCAGCTGAACTGTAGCTTCATTCACAACTCCCTGCCTGCTCCAAACCTACCAGGGTACGTAGGTACAGAAAGGGGTTCTGGCCTTGAAACTCTTGACAGGAGAGTAGTTAACAGTTCAGCTGCCCAAGTTAACAGACTTTCTGTAGTTGAGTTAAGTCCCTGTTTGATGTACCAGAGTTGGTTCATCTGACTGGGGGAAGTGGTTGGAGGAAAGAGGGGAGAGGACAGATGGGTAAGCAATATTGGAGGTGCAGTCAAGGGGCCCCTTCTGTAGTGTTCCTGGAACTTGGCTCCTTTAGCCCTGAGTCTTCAGTAATCTCCTTGCTGCAACTGTTGGTGGAGGTGGAGATTCTAAGCAAGATTAGAAGGCAGTCATCCTCATCAGATTTGAGATGTGAAGGGCCTCAGAAGATCCATTGCCCTTATCAGAATCCCATAGAGCCCTGCAAATCCATGGATATCTGTGAAGGGCTCTATCGATTTTAGACACTACAAAATCACTAGATCCTTTTGGATTCTTTTGTTAAAATTCAAGCAAAGTAAATGTCTTATCCCTTAAATTACATATTTAATTATTTATATTTTCCTTTATAGGAAAAATCTTAGTTGATGAACCGCACCCTGAGCTTCTGCAAGAGGAACAGAACTGAAAACTCTTTCCCTACCAGCACTCCTGGTCCCTGATGTGTTATGGGAAGGGAGAGGTGGCAGGGAGGCAGAGCTGATTTCTGGCAATTCTGGCTGCATTTGCAGCAGCTCCAACTAGCTAACCACCTGTGATTCACCAGGCTTGGCACGCTTCCTGAGTCACAATAATAGCTGTTTCTGAGGCAGTTAACAGGAAGTCCTCACCTTCTACTCCCCTTCCAGTTTACTTAAAACTGTATCAGGAGCTGAAGTGCCAAATCTAGCTTCTCTTGAGTCCCCTGACTATGATCTATCTGAAGATTACCAGTAGTGGAATTACGTGTCTGACAGGCTCCTCAGACAGACCCTACCTTCAGGAGGAGAGTTACTTCCAGGGCCAGGACAGGTGGGGAATTGCCTTCTGATCATCTGTAAAATTCACCAAGAAACTTTGTAAACAGAGTTCAGGTTGCCAGTTGGTGTGGGGAAAATGGTGTCTTAACTTTGCATTTCTTGGTTTCTAACGTTTAAGCATTGGGTGTTGAATTCCCGTATTCAGGAAAGATACAAAGAGAATAGAGTATTGAGTGCATACAGCCTTAACTCTACATTGTTTCTTATTAGAATCTATTCATATGCATAAAGTTTAAGCCATCTCTGGAATTGTGTGTTGGCCCTGGTAAGAATGGAAAAGCAATTTTGCAGCATTTGATTGGCCTTGGAGAATAACCATCAGTAAACTACACGCTTGAAATGTTGGTGAACTTATGTCTTTATGGACTTGAAATGCTCAGTGGAATTTCAAATGGAGTATAAGTAGAACTTTCTGGGAGCAAAAAGATGTAGCCTGAAATTAGTCAAGTATGCTGCTTTTAATGCTGCTATGGTTGCTGCTGCTTATTCCTGAGGCATTCTGTGCCAAAAAAATAAATTATGCACACAATATTTTAAAATTCTGAAAAATTTTGTGAATTTCTTTTATCAAATAAATATGGAGGCTTCATCATGGCATTGGGGAGCACAGGCCACTGGTTGCACAGAGGCAGGAGATCACTGTTCACTTCCCCCTGGGACAGGGACTTAGGGTCACCGCTGACACAGCACAAGGACTGGACCTGCCCCAGAAACACCCCAGGGTCCTCCCCTTTATGCCAGATGCACCAGGTGTGGGCAGGTAGGCTCAGAAAGGCAGGATCCAAGTGTGGAGGGACTTAGTGTTGGGGGATCTAGGTGTGGGTTGAGAGGGTTCTCTGTGGGGCAGTCTAGGTGCAGGGGGATCCTAGATGCCGAGGGGCTTGTTGGGGGGACGAGGGGGGAGTCTGAGGGCAGTTGGTAATGGGACTCTGAGGGGGGTTCAGGTGAAGGTGGTTAGGGCTCAGCAGGGGGGTCTGGGTGTAGGGGGCATAGAGCTTGGCAGGGGTATTTGAGTTTGGGGGACTTAGTGGGGGGTCCAGATGCAGCGGTGTGGGGATCTGGCTGCGGATGGTTTCTCTGGGTGGTGCAGGGGGAGTGGGGCTCATTGGGGGGCGGTGTCTGAGTGCAGGTTGGTGAGGCTTGGCGGGAGGGTCTGGGTATGAGAGGGTCTGGATGGACGGGGGTTGGGTGAATGGGGTAGCAGCTCCCTGTGCTGGGATCCCTCCCACTGCAGCTGAGGGGCAATGGGTGCAGGAAGCAGGGTGGAGGGGGAGTTTGCAGAGCTTCCTTCAGCAGGGGGAGAAATCTGGGTCTGACCCACTCTCTGACTTACCTCTCTGCCAGCTGCCCTGAGCCCTTGAAACATGCCGCTGGAGAGGGTCCCATGACCACTCTTGTGGCTTCTCTGTCAGAAAGTCATTTTTATGCAGAAAAATAAAGAAATTTGCGGGCGGCATAAATTCCTCACATGTGCAGTGGTGCAGAATTCCCTCAGGAGTAACTTCTGGTCAATTCTTTAACAGTACTGACATTGCTTCTGAGGGAGCATTCTCTGTCAGGCTTTGACCTATTAATGTAGTTGCACTGAAGTTCCTGGGGGAATGAAAATGTAGAACAAAATTTACTATAGTAGTTTTGGACTTACCTTTTAAGAAGAACAAAAATGTTTTTCATGTGTTATGGAAGCATGGTCTTATGGTTAAAGTTTTTGAACTTTTGGTTTAATACATCAATGTATAATATCACCATCTTAAGATATAAGTACAAGCATTTTCATGTAATATGAAAGTCAAATGTAATCAATTAAGTAATATGTAATCTATACAAGAGGCAAGACATTTACATTCCTTTAATGTGCAAAATAAAATGCAAAAGAACCTATTGATATTTAGTGTGAGATTTGAAAGTGATTCAGTATAAATCTGATAAAACTCTTGTGTAAGGCTTATGACACTGAGACACTTAGTCTGAAGTGCATGGTTTCTGTTCCCTTTCTACATGGTTTCCCTACGCCACATGCTTCTGTAAAAGTTAGGGGTGTCTGTTTCTCATAGTCTTAGCCCTTCAGAACTTGTGTCAGTGGAAACACTTTACTGTGTTTCTATTCAGACTGGTTTTTCCTCAAAGTAGAAATTGATTTGCTCAGTTTGATTACTTGCAACAATGTGAGGTATATTTTGAAAATTATGAGATTGCAGGTGATTGAGTGTTCTCAGGCATTGCTGTCACACTAATCATAGTGATTGGCTGCAGTCTATTAACAGGCATGATTTTGACAGATTGGGTTCATTAAATGTTTTTGGATCAGTTGTCTTTTTCTGATGGTTCAGGCCTGTCTGATATCACTTGAAACACAAGCACTGATAAACCTTCAGGAAGTTGCCAAGCTGAACTTGAGGGAAAAAAGTAACATTTTCTTTCAGGTTACTGGTAGATAGGGCTGAGAACCCTTCTGAATTGTGTTAACCCTAAAACCTTTAAGGGTCAAAACTCACTAACTCTTTAGTGTTTCTAGCCCCTCGGTTTGCAACTAGTTGTGCAATTTGAAAACAGATTTAAGTGGCAAAAATTAGACTTTGTGGTGGGGGACATTTAAATGTATGCAAACTCCTTTCTGTCCATTACAAAAGTAAAAGAGTTTGAGGGAGAATGCCAATTTCTCTGGTACAAAACCAAAATGGTGGGTTACCAAAATCACTTCTTTTATTTCTTTAATACACTGGTTATTTCCCATCAAAACTGTTAGCAAAGCATAGCTGGCTAGGAAATACTAATCAGAGTAGTAGATACAAGTCCCACTGGTTCATGCCAGGCTCCTAGAAATGTTCTAAATTAGTGTTTTGATATGAAAAAGTTGTATCTAGGGAAAAATAGAACTGTATTTGCCTATTTTAACAAAAGGCAATTGTGGTCTTATACTGTCCAATACCTAAACAATGGATAGTAGTATAACTGATGTGAAGTTTTAAAGTAGGAGTGTGCAATTTTGACATTCTGCAGTGCATAATTTGGGGGTCAACATACTTGGGTTTTCACAATAAATTATCACTTTGTCATACCCATTTAGAAGGAAAGTTGGGCTTCTGAAATAATCCTCTTTTGTGGCACAGCAAGACCTTTGTGACAGAGTATGCAACTAACATTAACTGTGAGACTGCATTTTCAAATGAGTTTGAGACATGACCGGAGATGCAATTTTAAAAATAACCTTCCAACAGAGCAGTGATACTCAAACCTCAGACGTTCAGGAGCAAAATTAGTGATCAGTGTTACCCAAAAGAACCACAGTAGTGTAAATTCATGGTTTAATTTACTGTAGTACTGTATTTAGCAGTATGATGGGAAATATTTAGTAATTTTTATATAGAATATACAGTAATACTAAAATACTTAGTCATCTTGCTGTGAGAATAATTATATATTCTCACAGCAAAATGACCAGGTATTATTATTTTATCAACTACAATCAGTTAATAACATAGTAAAAGCATCTTGATTGGTTAATAATTAAATCAGTGTTTTAATATTATGAGCTGCAAAGAGATACAGGAGACACATTAAAGCACCACTTGAGGCTCATGAGCCTCAGTCTGAGTATCACTACAATAGAGGGTAATTTTTTTTGTACTTCTTTGCCAGGAAGTGTGTGGTAAATCTCTAGATTTGCATATAAATAAAGTTACACTAGTCATGACATGCACACTTAAGAACTCCCTAGCAAGCAACTTTTGTCTCCCTAATGCTGTTTCTGACTACTTTGACATATATTTAACAGAAAATCTCTTGTTTTGAAGTCCAAAAAAGTTCATTAATAGCCAGTAGGTTTACTTATCAAAGCTTAGTTTTAAATCCTAGTTGGGTCTCAACTGAAAATTAGTTTGGCCTTTTTCTTCTATGTGGGCATGTGGCTGAATCCCAGTTTTTCAAAGATCTTTCTACTCCAAAAAGTCTTAGGGCTCAAATAACGGCAGCTTTGTAAGGTTGAAGTGCCTTTGCAAAAGTGTATGAACAATCCCTATGCAGTTTCTTGAGTTAATCTTGGTTCAGACTATCACCAAAAATCCCTTACTTGTGAGCAGTAAACTTGTCCACGTTTTTTGTGTTTTTTTTTTTAAAAAAAAAAAGACATGTTTCTTCAGTTGTATGGAATTGGGATAAAACTGAAGTACTGTAAATCACCCATTTAATTTCTGTTGAATGCAGAAAGAAATTTGATGTAGAACTAATGTTTGACTTCAGTTCGGAAAATTAAAGGAAAAAATGGATTAAAACTATACTGCAGTTGTTCGGGGAATCGGAATTGGCGCAAAATTTTTGATAACAGCAGTGCAGTTTTTGTGTATTTTGTTTTAAAATCAGTGGAGAATTAGGAAGCACAGTCTGAAATGTTTCAGGCCTCTGAGCTACTAAAATACAATTAGGGATTGTGCTAGGCACAGTATACATGTCATGAAAACACTGTACTGACCCCAAAAAAGTCTAAGGATGAAATGAAACAGGATTAAATACTGTAAATTCTTCAAGGCTTGTTAGACAGCACCTGTTTTTTCTTCCCCACTCCACTTAATCTAACCAGAAGAAAAGATAACATCTGAGGGACTATAATAGCTTCTTCTGAGATTTTAAGAGGTTGATTTTCTTCAGTGCTACTCCATGATTTAACCAGAAGGTGAAGAAGTATTCTCAGACCTTGAGAGTTCCAGCAGATCATCTCTGATGCATTTCATGTAATCTGTCTTGGGACTCAGTACCAAAGTGAGTCTTATGGGGCAACATGTTCTGCTGCTGCCAAGTTAAATCTTTTTGAACTGCCATTTGGATTATTACTTTAAAAAAATCATTTCCCCAAGAACGTATATATTTAAAATTAAGGGACTTACTGCAAGTCTTTTCATAGAGCTCTTAAAGAATTTGCAGGTTTGTAATTGTTCTAGGTGACTACTAAGTTACAAAGCAGTTAATAAATACCAAACAATATTAGTGCTCTAAATAAAAGTTTCCTTCACAGTTAACAAATGACACTCTGCACTCTGACTCAGAGGGAGTGGGGAAGGAGTACTGCTTTGCAAATCTGCCTTTCAGCTTGTGGACAGCTCCAGTAGGTCACTCTTGTAGCATCACAGAACATAGCATTGCCCAGATCCCTTTGTCTTGTAGGTTCCAGGTATTCACATGCGATTTAGACATGAAAGAATTCTTGATAAGAATAACAATTAAGATTTTTGATTCAGCTTCTTTCATCCAACTGGATCCTGAACTTTATTTTGTCATTTTAAAATTTAATGCATGAGGAGGCAGTGCTTTTCCTCAGAAGGAAAAGTCTCAACTCCTGGGGCTTGGCCTGCACTATAGAGTTAGGTCGATGTAAGGCAGCTATTATGTCTGTATACACACTACAGCCTTGCTCCTGCCGATTGCAAGTGCCCTACTACAGTGACATAAAACCTTCACCAAAGGCGTAGGGCTTATGTTGGTGTAGTTAGGATGACAGTGTCCGTGTAGGCACTGCGTTACTTACATCGACTCTTGGCTGTCATTCTTGTCAATTTAATGGCTGTGTGCTGGAGCTGTGAAATTGACAAGAAAGCCAGGTTGTCACCAGGATGGGCGGGTGTCTCCAGCTAGAGCCTGGCTGCCCCCAGGCTCCCCATCCCACTCCATGCTTCCAACTGGGCTGCTGCCTGGAGGTTCCCCGCGGGGATCTGTGGTGCTGTGCATGGAGGCTTGCTGCGGGGAGCCCTGGTATTGTCCTCCGACCCCGCTCTCAGCTCCCCATAGCTGGGCGGCTGGTGTGGAGTTCCGCATCCAGAGTCCAGACAGATCCCGGGCAGCTGCTGGGCTATCGGCAGGGAGCTGGGTGAGAGCAGCCCCGTTCACTGCCCCTCTTAAGTCGGTGGAAGCAAATCTCCGACTCTGAATCAAATCTCCATCTGTTGAGCAGGGATGGAACATCTGAAATTGGTGCAGAAGATCCGATGGAGAAAACTAACAGAAACTTCCCTGTTTTGTCGTTCCTTTTGGTTAATCTCTAGTGTATTCTAGTGTTTCGGTTGGGTTTAGTGTGCAGGTGTTGGGATGGTGTTGGTGGTTTGTGGTAGACAGGAGGTCAGGCTAGATGATCTGGTGGTTCTTCTAACCTAAAACTCTGACTCAGCTTGTTTACATATAACATCTTGTTTTCAGTCTGGAATACAAATTAATATATTCAGAACCTACTTTACTGTTGGAAGCAAATGGCATCCTTTATTTGTGTTCTTTCCATTGTAGTAATACTTGTATGCCCACATACAAAACTAAATGTTTCTTCCCTGAAAACTTATTTTATTGTCTTTTACACTACTTAGGTGCTGCACAGTTAGAAACAAGAGCTCAGGACTTGGTCTCGTCCAGAATTTAAAAGTTTGATTTCCTTGCCAAAAATTCTAACCTTCCAGTTCTGAAGAACATTTAACTGTTTGAAATCTAAGCAAAATTAACTCAGAACATTATATGTGCAGGAAACATTTTAGTCAGTGTCACTGTCAATGTAGATAGCCATAAAAGCACACTGCTAAATCCCTTTAATCTTGCCCAGATTAATTGTGACAAAACTCTCAAATGTGTGAAATGAATTGATAGTATTCCAATTCCTAATCCACAGGTTTTAACATCCAAACCACAAGTGTAATTTGGTATGGCATCATGGGAATCCTGAAAGTCTACTGCCCTTGAACATATTTAAAAATTCCCTCTTAGACATGCATATGTGCTACCATTACTGCCCTAATGCTTCCTTCCAACATACAAACAGAATGGCTGCGGTCTTGGTAACTGTATTCTTTTGGGGTACAACTACACTGCGCTAAAAGACCCACAGCATATCTGCCCTGGGTCAGCTGACTCTGGCTCAGGGGACTCCAGCTCCCGGTTATAAAACTGCAATGTAGACATTTTGGGCTTGGGCTTGGGCTGGATCCCGCGCTATGAGATCATTTGCCCTCACAAGCTCTCAGAGCCTGGGCTTCAGTCTGAGCCCAAATATCTACACTGCAAATTTTAGCAGCGAGCCCAGGTCAGGTGACCCAGGCTCTGAGACTTCTGTCATGGGTTGTTTTTTCACCATGTAGACATACCCTTTGTTCCTCTACCCAATAGCACTTTCCCATTTGCTGGGGGAAGCAAGGGCATTATCTTCAGCTGTTGTGCATTCAGTACAAAACAGATTAATCTCTCCTGCAAGCAGCCCTCTCCATAGTCACACAAGAAAATTTCAGTCTCTAGTCCCACTGGTATGACACTTTTCTAAAAGTACTTTTTATTAGAAAAGGGTATTCTTTGAGGGATTTATTTTGCAATTTTTATAACTTGTTTTTCAAGTTGTCATATTTCAAGTTATCAAATCAGATTCAGTTCAAATTTAATTAGTCTTAAAATGTCAAATATTTTCATATTTGTACATCCAGAAGCTCCAACTTAGATTTGTCTAAGACCATGTACTTTTCAGGTGACAAAATTCATG
Organism: Chelonoidis abingdonii; assembly: GCF_003597395.2. Classification (NCBI taxonomy): domain Eukaryota; kingdom Metazoa; phylum Chordata; order Testudines; family Testudinidae; genus Chelonoidis; species Chelonoidis abingdonii. Next base: position 112,293,777 of record NC_133769.1, read on the forward strand.
CAGATTTGTAGGGATTCATATTGTTAGGGAAAATAACCCCCCCTTTTCCCCGACAATATTCTAAACTCTACAAAGGGTTCAGGGAGTCCAACAGAGCCTTTCAGATACTATCCAGTCCTGAAAACTGCACTGTCAGTCTTGTGTCTGTTTACCACACTTTACTTCAGTTTTATTGTTCTACATAAAAATAATTACAAAGCAACTGCACTTCTGTACCAAAACTAAAGTATAAAAGACAAATGCATTTGGTCTTACTATTGCTTTAACGACTTCACTCTTGTTTTATTCTTACATTTAATAGGCACATTTTCCAGCTGTTGTACAATTAAAGGGCTTAGGATGTTAAAAACAGCATTATCTTTCAATGCCACCTGCTGCCGTTTCCTCAAAGGGGAACTGAACTATAGCAATACCTTCAGTTGTTGAATATTGTAACTTTGGAGTAAAATTAATCCTTATCTACTAGTTACTTCCATTGCTAAAACCAGACTGTGTACAGAACCTGGATAGTGTAAAGAATCTTAGCACTTTACTCACTTCCAAAATGTGTGTTTTATATTTGAAGTTTTGTCATGTTCATCTTCTCTAGAAGTGTGTTCTTGGCCTGATTGAGGTGGTGTGAAGTAGTAACTTAGCTTTATTGTAACATGAACTTCCTTAGTCCAATATCTCAGGAAAGTGTGTTGTGCGTTTTCAAAAAGCACTCCATTTGGCTCTCACCTTTTGCAGAATGTCTGTCCCATGTGTTGGAAAGTAGCAGAATGTATACAGACTTCACTTTAGTTACCATTTGGGCTTGACACCTCTCTAACTTATCATTCAGTTGTCTCACTATGTTGGGCACACTTAAACTTTTTGCCATTCTGAATGTTTATAGTGGAGTTCCCTAGTAATGACACAACTTTTCACTAGAATCTTTCAAAATGATATTAACTCTGCCCATTGTGTTGGCACCTAGCCCACTGGGGTCTCTGGGTGCTGCAAGCTAAAGATAACTTCTTATAGGCTGGGTTAAGGTGAGTAAGTATGGGAGAGGCTTCATTTCTTAGAAGACAGGATTAGGAAGGTAAATAGATCAGCAGGCTGAAAACAGAATGTTTCTGTTAACTATGATAGGTAAATGGGTAAGTGAGCTAAGGGACACATCTGAACCAGCTAAGATGAAGGGACCACCCAGTGGGACAATCTGGTAACGATTGAAATAAGTTTGGAACATAAAGATGAGGTAAACAGTAAGTTATATATGGACAGTGTTGTGGACAGAGCATGCTGTTTAGGGATTGGTTTCTACTAAGTAACCAAGCCAATCCCATAACATGTACTACAATGTATATAGTACTTTCAGTGTAATGTGTAAGTGTGTATATAAAGAAAGAGATCTGCTGTGTAATTTTGGGTGTCTGGTACACCCTACAACCACCCCCTCTGCTTGGGTTTTATCAACTCAGCATCGCAGTGCTGTATGCCAAATAAATTAACTTGAATTGCGAGACTGGAGTCCAACTGAATTCATGGGGATCTGAGTGGAAAAGGTCTTGAGGAACCCCAACACTTCTTTGGTACACAGCAGATGCATTTTGTTGCCCTAAGGGGCATGCGGTGCACATCTTTGGGGGGCACAAGCGCACAGATGCTCTCCTTGTTTAATGTTGCTAGCATGTTAGAGTAGGAAGGTGAGGAATGAATGTCTTCTTCAAAAAGAGGGAAAAGTGAAATAGACCAAAGGGCAGAAAAACTGGCTTAAAATTTTTAACCTGTTAGCTTCAGATGGGGAAAGAAATGAAAACTGTAGAATCACCTTGCCCTCATTTTCAAAATGTTTTGGGCTTTTGAAAATTGAAAACTTGGCTTCTTTAGGCATTTTGACCTAAACTTATGACTGTTTTGCATTGTGCAGAAATGCACAACAGGAATCTTTCCGTCAAGTGGAGAGACCATTCTTAAAACCAGAGCATTTGTTTTAGGCAACCTAGTCCTTTGTTAGACTGTAGTATCATAAGTAATTCACAGTTGGTTTTATCCTACATGTGATTAAACAATTTTATAACTCAGATCAGTTTCTTGTCTATTCTGTATACAGTAAATGTTTGCTTTTTTAGTATTGACGTAGTGTACTATAGCAAATGCAAAATTAATTTTGCTAAATGATGCTTATATTTACTAACCATTTTAATAACTTATTCAGAATGTATATAAACACTGGTCAGATTCTCCCAATTGTTTGAACACACCAGTACTTTGACCTTTTTTTAAAATGAGGATATCTCTGATTAATCCTTTACCTAATTAACAGCTTGCAAGCTCTTACGGCATGTCATCTGCCAATATCTTGGGAACATAATCAGGGTTGACTGAGTCACGACAGCCTGTCCTAATGGCACTAAAAGATGACCTTATGGCTATGGACATAGGCAGAATTTCCATGCTCATTTTGCTGGACCTCCGACAGTGAACAGCAAGGTGTCGCTAATCCAGCTACCTGATGTAGGCATAGCACTGCAGTGGCTCCAGTAGTTCCTTTCCAGGAGAACTTTAGATGCACTTACTTGTGGAGTCTCAGAGGGATTCATGCCATCCCTCATTGTTTAATATCGTATGTGAGATGCCACGAAGTCAGCTGCCAACAACATGACATGACACTCAACTGTGCTTCATTCACCACTCACGCAGCCACTGCCACAGCTAAGATGTCACAGGGTCTACTAGGGATCACTGTGTGGATGAAAAGTAGCTGGTTCAAGTTGCACCAAGGCAACAGCATTGATGCTGGTTAGAGGGGAAAATGATTTGAAGAACTAGCAAATATTGTCCCCATCTTCCATTGAAGGCATGCAACACCATTTATCAAACTGGTGCAAAATGTCAGAGAGGACCCAGACTTCTCACAAAGCTTTGACCTGGTGGTGGTGATTTAAAATAAAAAAAGAAGCATTTCAACTCCAGCTCACTAGGAAATGTGTCCATCTCAGAAAGAGGGGCCTGCTCATGCTGTTTCAGTACACAAATTACAATTGGTAGGGAAAATTTACATTGCTTTAAAAATGAAGTACAAGAATGTACAAATGTTAACTATGCTGCCTGTCCTGGAGACATAGTACTAAACCTCAGACTCAGGTTCCACAAAATGTAGTTTGCTGAATGTCACATAGCAATTTAGTGTCAGAATTAGTTAGAACTCGAGTTCTTGGCCCCTATCCACAAGCTAAACCTTTTAAACAGTTCCTCTTCTATTGGAAATAAGTGTTAAATTTGTCTCTTTTGGAAATTCATGTAGCACTCCTCTCTCTATTTGGCATTTTGCATCAAGTTGATGATACTAGGAATAGGGCTAAGAAGTGCCTTTTTAGGAGAAATCCTACACTGTAGACCACTAAGTAGTATGTGAGAGGTTATCTTTGTATCTTGAGATTAGACTTGTTGGGATTTTTTTGTGGGGGGAAGGAGGTTTAAAGAAACATGTACAATTTATATTGAAGGCCTTCAGGAGTTTGCTTCCAAGTGCCATATGTTCCTTATTCTTAATCATCTAAGTGTGGGCTTGTGTGAAACTTATAACATGGTTTCTTCTTCGAGAAGAAGTGCTTGCTCATATCCATTCTAGTAGGGTGTGCGCGCGCCGCGTGCACGTTCGTCGGATACTTTTTACCCTAGCAACACTAGGTGGGCCGGCTGGGCGCCCCCTGGAGTGGCGCCGCCATGGCGGCCGATATATAGCCCTGCCGGCCCAACCGCTCCTCAGTTCCTTCTTACGCCCGTGTCGGTCCGTTGAACTGTGGAGCTCAGCTTATCTGTTCTCCACACTCCCTAGCAATGTCACTCGTTTCCTCTGAATTGTATATAGTTTATCTTAAAATAATAGTTTAGTAGATAGTTTTTTGTTGTAGTTGTTGTAAATTAGTTGTGTAGGATCGTTGGGTTAGCCCGTCCCTCCGGCACCGGGCCAATGCCCGGCGCCGTGCTTCAAATCGTTGCGTGGCCTGTTTCACCCGATGCCCACAGCGAGCGATCCGCACGATTCCTGTCTAAGAGTTGCTGGGCGACCCACCTGACATGACGATGTAAAATTTGCAAGGCGTTCAAGGCCCCGAACCCGGAAAGAGAGGACGTTCGCCTTAAACAGTTACTCACTGGAGGCAGCACTCACTTCCACCGCCTCAGCACCGCAAAGCGCATCCGGAACAAGCACCGTCCTCGGCACCTGGACAGGCGCTCCGCCGCTAAAAGGAACGACCTCCCACCAGTCTCCCGGCTCCAACTCCTGCGCACCGCTCCCGTTCTCCGAAAGCAAGAACGTAAGCTCCTGCGACCACTACACCAGCCACCCCAGCAAGCGCTTGCCGTCACAGAGCCCCCGCACCGACTCCTGCCGTGCATCGAGGGTCTGTCAACCGTGATTCCGCCCCGGACGGCCGTCGAGTCCGGTGCTATTTGGCTCCCGCGCGTGCCGTGTTGACTCATTGTGCCTTCAACCCCCGGAGATATTTGCTCGGCCGCACGGACAGCTTATTCGATGACGGAGCCCGAGCTGCTCGACCCCCGGACGGTGGGGCCCACATCTCTAAGGCAAAGACCGGCTCTCCGTGAGACCTTTTCACCGGCACCGTGGGACTTCGTCCAGATCGAGGTCTCCCAGACGCTCTCGGTCCTCACCATCGCTACCGGACCCGCGGCCGCTCGCAGTCCCGGTCGTTCCCTCACGGTACTGGACGTCTCGCGGTAAACCGCTCACGGTCCCGATCGCCGTCGCGGCTTTACACGGCGCCGTTCTCCGATCTCGGGCAACCGCACTCACGGAGCCACCCGCAATGGAGCGTTCCGCACCGATATAACCATCCAGGCACCGCAGGTTCTGTAGCGATCTCGCACTGCGGCTCCCGCACTGGTGATCTCCCGGCACAACTGGTGCAGATCCCGGTCTCATTCCACGCACCGCGGGACTCCAACTGCCGTTCCCGCACCCCGTGCACGTGACTCCCTGCCGTAATACTAAGTTCCCACCTCTTGGCTCCAAATCCGGCAACCCGCAGCCATCCGTTCCCTCCCATGGCGACTCGGCCGTCTAAATGGGATTCGGATGCTAAAGCCCTCAGCAGGGCCTTTGACTCCGTGGCGTAACATCGACAGGGGCACCACCAGCCTCTCGCTCGCTCCGTTGCCTCTGACCGGAGCACCGACCCGAGTCCACGGGAGCAGAACCACCGGCGACACTAAGGAACAGGGCGCACCTTCACCCTGATCAAAGCCGCAATCCCACCGGACCAGAGTCCCTTCAAGACCCTGTCCGGGAGTCCCGCCTCTTCTTCCCCGGACGAGGCTGTGGCGGAACACCACATCAGGCCACCGCCTTATCGACCTCAGGGCAAACACCAGGACCTTCTACGGCGGTTGCTCTGAACATAAACCCCAGTGGAGGAATCCCCGAGTGACGACCTCGGTGGTCACTATCCTCTCACGGAGCCCCGACCCGGTAGCGCTCCTTTATTTGGAACCACTCCAGGCACAAGCCAATACCATCTGGCAGACCCCGGCTTCGGTGCTGCCCCACGCAAAAAGGGGTGAGCGCAAATACATGTCCCCCCACAGGACGAATACCTGTATGTTCATCCTCCGCCTGCTTGTTGTGATCCATCATTCAACGAGCGAGAGCGGCCGTCAGCAAAGCACCTGCGCCCAAGTATAGAGAGGCTAAGGCAAATGGACCTCCTGGGCAGGACGATTTACTCGCTGGGGGGCCTCCAGCCCGAATCGCTCATCAACAGGCCTACGGAGCCGTTAAGTTTAACACTTGAGTCAGTGGAGAAATTTACTGACCTGCCCCACAGGAACTCTCGCAAAGAGTTTCTCGCGCTCATGCAGGAGGGTAAGAAGTGCGCGCAACTCCCTCAGCCTCTATAGATGCGGCAGAGCTCTGGAAGCTAAGAACTCTCGCATCAGGGTCGCATGAGGCGCATTTAAGGGCTGCAAGCGTCCGGCTTACGCCCAAGGTCCCCAATACACTAAGATACAGCACATCCCCTTTGACGGCCAGGGTCCTCTCTTCTCAAAAGACCGGACCCTCGCCTCCAAAGTCTAAAGACAATCGCTCATAATGCGCTCGCTGGGGATGCACACGCCGCAGAACGCAAAGACGGCCCTCCGTCCCCAGCCCCCGAACGTTTCTAAACCGCCCCACCTCGGCCGGACAAGACTTCTCCAGGCGCAGAGGCAGACCTCTCGTAGAACCCAGTCCTGGCCCTCAAGGGGGTAACACTCCGGTCCCGCCAAACCACCGCGGACCGAAACCAGCTTTTGAAGGTGCACTCGAGAGCACCGTACCGATTCCCCCAGGATCATACCTCAGTTTTCGCAACCGCCCGTCGCGTTTCCTTCCTGCTTGTCCCAGCTAACATCAGACCGCTGGGTCCTCACAACCGGTGAAGGTGGCTACCGTCTTCAGTTTCTTTCGACTCCGCTTCCCACCCTCCCTCCTCGTCCTCTTCAGGGACCCCTCTCACGACCAACCCTCCTACAGGAAGTTTTTCAAAGCTCCCTGGCATTAGAGCCAAGAGGAGGTTCCAGAAGGCCATGAGAGCAAGTCTATTCCAGGTACTCCTGATTCCCAAGGCGAAAGGGCCTTCCGTCCCATCTTGGACCTGCGAGCTCTGGAACAAGTATCTCAGGAAGCTCAGTTCCGCATGGTAGCCTGGGAAAACAATTCATCCCCCTCCTTCCCTCGATCCGCCGGAGATTGGTACGCTGCTCTCGACAGAGGGACCATATTTCACTATTGCGATCTACCGACCGCACAGGAGGTTTCTCGTTTCATAGTGAACACAGTGTCACTACAAGTTTGCAGTTCTGACCTTCGGCCTCCCTCAGCCCCTCGAGTTTTACGCAAGTGTATGGGCAGAGTAGCGGCCTACCTCCGTCGTCGTCAACATCCATGTTTCCCTACCTCGACGACCTGTGATTCCGGGGCCCTTCCGAGGCAAGATAGCCGGGCATGTACGTTCCATCGAGATCTTTCCCTCGTCTGGAATTGATCATCAATCTCGAGAAAATCCGTCCTACTCCCAACACAGGAATAGAATTCATAGAGCAGTGCTGACTCGAATCGACAACAGCCAGCTTGCCTCCTCAACAGTTCAGAGCGAAGGTTCTTCGTTCAGGGTTCATGCCTTCCCCACTACCACTGCCCCGTACGTCCCGGCTCCTTGGCCCATGGCTGCGTGCACCTTTGTCCACGAAGCACGCGAGCTACGCATGCGCCTCTAACAACTCTGGCTCGTCAGGCTTTCGGCACGAAGGATGCCCTGGAAACGGTAGTCACAATACCGTCTCCACGTGCTGGGCTCCCCAATCGGTGCCTGGACCCCCGCCCTAGTGTGCGCCGGTCGAAACGTGTCATCTGACTTCATCCCTCGTATCCCTGACGACGGATGCTTCTGCTCCTGGATGGGGCGTCGCACGCTGGGCCATCTGCAGAACCAAGGCTTTGTCCTTCCAAGAATCTCCAACTCCACATCAATGTTCCGGAGCTAAGGCGGTCCCTTGGCATGCAGGCCATTCGCGAGCAACTACAGGGCCGTTGTGTGCCATTTTCACGACAACAGCACGGCCATGGTATTATATAAACAAACAAGGAGAACACGATCTTCCCCCCTTGCCAAGAGCTCTGAAGAACTGTGTGAATTTTGCATAGCCCAGTCGATCGACTTGAATAGCCTCTTTCCTCACAGGGGTCGGAATACTCAGCGGACCACTAGCAGTATCGTTCCTGACACACGAAAATGTGTCCATCCGTCCGACGTCCTTTTTCTGTCTTCCGAAGGTGGGGCTTTCCCCAGATAGACTGTTCGGCTCAAGGACAAAACAGGAAATTCAGATTTCTGCTCCTACAGGGCCGCCCCCGGGCTCCCTCTCGGACGCCTTTCTCATTCCTATGGACGAAGGGCCTTCCTGTAATCGTTCCCCGTTCCCGTTAGTCCACAGGTCCTGCTCAAACTGACGCAGGAAAGGCCAGGATGATTCTGATCGCTCCCGCAATGCCGAGGCAGTAATTGTACACCATGCTGCTTCGACCTTCCCGCGCCTCCAATATCACTACCTCTCTACCCGACTTATAAAACAGGACTTCGGCAGGCTTCGTCACCCAGACCTCCTCGCCCCCTACACCTGACAGCCATGCTCCTGTCGGTTGAACGAGTCGAGCGCGTGCCTCAGCTGAGGTCCAACAAGTCCTTTAAGGTACAGGAAAAACCCTCTACCGCGGGCCCACTTATCTTCGCGAAGTGGAAAGCAATTCTCATCTGGTGTGGCACGGAGTTCCATGGTCGCCGACTGCCGTCCAGTCTCTGTAAGTCTTGGACTAACTTGCTACTAGTCTCAAGGCCAGGGCCATAGCCCTCTCTTCATAGGGTACATCCTGGCCGCAATCTCCACCTTCATCCTGGAGAAGTTCTGGTACTCCACGTTTTCACACCCCATCGTTTCCAAAGGTCCTTAAGGAGAGAGACATTTACCCTCCGGTTAAGCCTCCTTCCCTACGTGATCTGACCCTGGTAACTCTCTAGACTCATGGCCCCTTTTGAGCCGTTAGCGACCTGCTCCTTAACTATACTGTCATGGAAGACGCCTTGCCGGTAGCTATTCACTCTGCCAGACGATATCCGACTCCTGCGGCTGGTCGTAGACCCGCACCCGTACACCATCTTTCACAAGATAAGGGCAGCTACGACCACACCCGCCTTCCTTCCGAAGGTCGTCTCACCATTCCATCTTACCAAGAATTGCCTGCCGGTCTTCTTTCCGAAGCGGCACACCTGCCGCCGGGAACCAGCAGCTGACCCTTAGATGTCCGCCGGGCCCCTGGATTCCTACATCAGCAGATAAAGCCTTCAAAAAGCTCGCACTCAGTTATCATAGCAGTGGCAGAGCGATGAAAGGTCTCCGTAACTTCCCAGAGGATTTCTCATGGGTACCTCGTGTATCCGGACTGAGTGCTACGAATTGGCTCACGCCCGCTTGTCGCAATCACCGCCCATTCTACTCGGGCTCAGGCATCTCGGTCTTGCTTTCCTGGCCCAAGTCCCATCCAAGACATATCCGGGCGGCTACCTGGTCGTCCGTGCACACTTTTACACTCGCACTAATGCGCTGGTTGACCAAGTCTCGAGACGATGCCCGCATTCGGTAGCAGCAGTCCTTTGCTTCGGCAATACGGTCTCACTCCCGAACCCCCGCCTAGGTAAGGCTTGGGAATCACCTACGTAGAAAATGGATAGAAGCAACACCTTCGGAAGAGAAAACAAGTTACTCCTCCCCTTTGTGAACGGTTGTTCTCGAGATGTGTGCTCATATCCATTCCAACCCGCCCTCCTTCCCCTACTGTCGGAGTAGCCGGCAAGAATGGAAACCTAAGGAGCGGTTGGCCGGCAGGCTATATATCGCCGCCTGGCGGCGCCACTCCAGGGGGCGCCCAGCCGGCCCACCTAGTGTTGCTAGGGTAAAAAGTATCCGACGAACATGCACGCGGCGCGCGCACACCCTACTAGAATGGATATGAGCAACACATCTCGAAGAACAACAGTTACAAAGGTGAGTAACCTTGTTTTCATTTTAGCAAGGGCCTTATTTTATGTTCTCACTCGGAGATATTCATATCCTTGGTGTGAGATTGATTGAAATGAGTCTTGCAAATTGTGTGCTATTGCAGTTTTAGATTAAAATGTATGAGCTAAATTGAAAATGCTGTTTAAAACACTACTAGTCTTAAGTAATAGAGTATTTTATATGAATTTCACAAACCTGCTGAATGTAAAACAAAAAATAAAAACAAACTAACACTGTACTTACGATTCTATTCAGTTGAGGGTTATAAGGAAAAATATTAGCACATAACTAAATTCTTCAGTGAGAACTATGAAGTATAGAGATGAAATCTGTAAATTTCAATGGAATATAACATATTAACAGAACAATGCCAGTGTTATAGTTGAAAATGTTGCATTATAATTTGAGAGCAAAAATAAGAGTGCCATTATCCAAGTTTACTTAAGGGTAGGATGACCATACGTCCCGTTTTGGCTAGGACAGTCCCTTTTTAAGCCCTGTCCCAGCCAGCTTGATTAGCTGACAAGAGCAAAAGGGACAAGTGCCCACTTTTGTCAAAAAAAAAAAAAAAAAAAAAAGGGGGGGGGTTGGTATGGAGGAACATGCAGGGGACAAGTGGAGATGCCAGCCCCATAAAGAGTGGGGAGGCAGGGCTGGGGGTGGGGGGATGAGGGGAAGTTCCAGTGTATAGGTGGCAGATTAGGGTTCGAGTGACTAGTGACATGAGGGGAGTGGTGGAAATATATGCAGAGTTCATAATCTTACATATCATTAATAAATCGTACAAACTCCCAAATTATCACAGGTGGTCTAATGACAAAGGATCTTAATGAGGCGCTGGGACTTGTCTTTGTATTCATCAATACCAATAAAGTGTGGAACTTTAGAATTTTAGGTTTTATGTATGGATTTTGTGTCTGTTTAAAAAATAGAAACAACTAAAAGTTTCCAAGTGCATAATAGCTGCTCTAGGATACAGCTGAAGCAATAATTCTGTATTTTTCTATACTTTTCTTCCATCAGTATAGTTTTAGTATGAAATTTTAAAAAGTATAGTCTTTAAAATTAAAGATGGGGCTAGTAAATAGAATTAAAGATGGAAAAGGTCTGTTAGTCTCTGAAATCCTTTTATTTCCAGAGTAATTCTATTCATTCAGCATACTTCCTGGCACCTTGTCCAATCTAACTTTGTCACTACCAATGGGTCTTCCTCCTCTTCGCAAGGGAGTCTTTTTCACAGTCTCATACCTCATTTTTAGGAAATATCTTTCCTGAATAACTTTTTTTTCTTTTCATACCATTAGTTCTTTCACTCCACCTCCATTTCCTTTTGGATTTCCACCATTAATCTGCTCACTTACCATGTCATCTTAGTATTTTAGCTAAGCTATCCATAAGTTGTCCTTAGTGTCCACTCTCATGTTCAATGTGACTAAACAAAATGCAAAGTGAGTACAGTATAATTAACTACACAAGGTGCAAGGCAATGGAGATGGGTCCATTCCACTTCTAATTCTTCTGATATCTCTGCTTCCAGATCTGAGATTTTTGCTCTCTTTTGAGCTTCCTCTAATTTCTTTTTGGTCCTGATGTGGCTAGATGTGCACACTATTGCAAGTGTAGGTGAACCTGATATGTTAAGAAAAGGTATTGTTGCTTCCCTTCTTGGAAACGTTGCTTTTGGTTATTCCCATTTTATTCTACCAATTTTTATGGCTTCATGCTTTTAGAATGCCATTTTAAAAGGTCTAGAAACAAACATATCTTCCATACTGCCCTAACCTCATCCCACCGCCGCCTCCTCTGCCAAACTATAGAATGAACACCTACTGCCATGACATGACATAGGGGACGGAAAATTGGACAATCTTGAAAAGAAAAGGGGGTGGGGGAGTGAGATGAGTAATAACACTGAATTGCAGTGTGGAACAGCCTATTCATATTCCTTAGTTTAGGACTGACTAGATGAAAACTCTGAACTGTGATACGTTTGGGTCTTATACATCAAAACCACGTAGTGCCATTCATTAGCTTTGTTTCCATTTCCTAGAACATTGTGGAAGGCTGGGTAGTAAAGCCTCTGTCATCCAAATTTCAGTACTTACTTAATTTTACATTATTTAAATAGTAAGCTGCATTGGGTCGTGTAAAACTCATTTGGCCATCATTAATGACCTAATATATCAAAATTAGGGCAACATACTGGTGAGCAGGCTTCTTGAGAATTTTGATATGATGGTGGATGGTATTTCTTACTAACTTTTATCTTGTTTAATTGATTCCCCTGCATTGTATCTTAGTAGGCTTTTTGAAGATGTTTATCATTTTTGAGAATGTAGGAGAACATTACTAACTCATAGAAATTGGGGAACTATAGTGACTTATTGAACTTTGCATCATAGCAAGTATGTGAACAGACAAAAAAAGAGAATGCATAATGAAATACACTGTTTTTCATCCAATTTCTGATATCTAATGGGCTATGTTAGTAAATAGTATGTACTGTAATTCATAAAATAGTTGTAATGTGACTTTCTGCAGCACTCTGTATCATTCAAAGTGGAGTGGCAACCATTTTTGTGTACTAGCTCAAATTCAGTGTACTTCAAAATGAAAAGATTGACTGACTATATTTAGCTATGAAACTAAGTGGCTTGTGGTTTCTAACTGAGAAATATACAGCATGTAAAGGAAATTTGTTAGCAGTTTTTAGTGAGTTGTTCAAAACAGTTCTCCAGTGTGAGTAATTACTAGTATGCCAGAACCCCTTCACAAGAAGCTGCCGATACACCAAGATGCAAATTCCTTTATTAAGTGACAAATCTTCTCATGTTTTTACAGGGTGCTGATAAGACTGTGAAAGGCCCAGATGGACTAACTGCCTTTGAAGCCACTGACAACCAGGCAATCAAAGCTCTTCTTCAGTGACAGATGGACTGATATAACTAATGTCTTTTCTGTGGCCTCACACTGCTGCTTGTCTGTCACTCTATATCTTCCAGCTTCTTCAGCTAAATACTTTGGGATGAGGAGAATTCTCAATGAATCTAACTAATTAAGGGTCTCTATCAAAAAGATAATCCATTTGGAGAGAATGGAAATCTATATAATCAGTGTCCTCCAGGATTTGTTTCATGCACGATCTTTTTTCCATTTCTAGCAAAAACAAACTTCTGCAGGAGGAAGAAAGAACATGCACTTAAAAATTTGGTTGTATGCCTCCCTGGTTAGTTCTATTAAGTTTTGTGTTGAAAGATCAATTTAGACAAAAGTACTGTATTAAGTACTCTAAAATGCTAACTAAGAGGCAGTAGTCCAATGCTCTTAGTGTCTGCCATGATCTAAAATGTAGTAATTGAGGTAGCTGGATTGCTTATCTCTTGAGAGCTATATCCTTCTGCTTTAAAGCATATGTTGAAATTCTGAAGACTTCTGATACTAGTTAAAGGAGCTATCTCCACCTTGACTAATCAGATGCCACACTAACCTTTTTTGACTCCTTGTAAATCAGAAAAGATCAGTTTAGGCAAGACTTTGTTCTATTCCAAAAGACCTGCCAAGGTACCTTGGGAGGATTGAACTTTGGGATTTCCCTCTCACTCCCCCCCGCCCCCATGTGTTCCAGTCCGGGGCTGACCAATCTGACTTGTAATATTTTGGGGTCTGATAAGAAATGTCTCTGCAGTTTACCCTTTTGGGCTGTCAGTTGGAATTTCCTCATTTACCATGTCAATGTAAACGATATAGGCACATATGGTGAAAGCTCCAGGCCCTCTGGTACGCAAGAAGAATTTCTCTGCTACCTTTAAATGATTTAAACTTAGTGCTGCTGGTAATTATTTAGATATTCTCACTAGAAACAAATATCAAAGTTGCTAAATGTTTTTTGCTATAGTTTCAAAAAATAGTTATATGAAGAGCTTTCTATATTCTACTGTCAGGAAAAGGAAGACTTAAATACAGTTTCACTGAAATCTGTAACTACCACCAGAGAAAAGGTAAGATGTTCTCCCCCACCCCCCAATGAATTTCCCAAGATTCCTCATCAACTGGCTGAAAAGGGGCTTTTTTAATGTCATGAGTTCATGGAGAGCAATAGGCTGCTTCTGAAGCTCCTGCTACATTCCTAAAGCATGTATGTTCTGCAAATATATTTAATTTTCATCTGGAAGTTAACATACCAGTAAATATTACAGCAGTAGAATGGATAACTAATGGAAGCAGATTTAAGATTGTAACAAAGGATTCCCACCCCATTCCTCCCATGAAAATCTGAGCTTTTGATTTTCATCTTTAATTTGCATTAGACACATACCAGCTCACTCAAACAATTCACAATACCTTTTTTTTAAAAAGGCATACATTATATAAAAATATATTTACCTTTGGGATGTCAGTATATGCAGCTTTCAGGCATTATGGTAACATGCAAAAAAGGTTCATCATGTTTAATGCAGAATGTTTAAACAAAACAAGCAAATCTTGATTTCTCATGTCTGGAATTGACGTGATATCAGGAGGGTGAGCAATATAGTATTTGGTGATTGCCATCTGGATAAATATATAGTGAGACATTTTGGGTTCATGTTTTAACCATGTTGCATAAAATTGAATGTACTTCAATTATAAACAACCCTGTATTTAGAATGTAAAATGAGAACAAACCAAGTTAGTTATATGCAGCATTCCCACAGGATAAAAAAATCAGAAACAGTCCTTCTGGCCAATGAGAAACTAATGAGCCATTTATTGATGGGTTTCTTGGATTTATGGGAGGTATGGATGGCAAAGAAGAGTGGAAAGATTAAATATGTTTTTAAAACTGTAATCAATCACCAGGTAACTGGTAAATAAATTAGCACATTTGACTAACTTTTTTATTAAGTCTTTAAATAAAAACTCTGTAATCTGTCTCTAGTCAATGCTGGACTATCATCTTATTATGATAGTGTGGACTCTGAATACAAATTCTGACTTTCTGTAAGATATCACTGAAGTAATTAGTTCTATGTTGGCATAAACTAGTCTTTATTTATGATATTAAAATAAACTAGTCCAGAAAACTGCAATTTGAAATCTTTTTTTAAAAAATTCAAGTTTGTAGTGAGTAGTGTCAACAAATTGTGTATCTGACCATAAGATAACCTCCTGTTGTCCTTTTCTCTTTGCCTTAGCCTCTCCGTCTCCTACTAAGTGATCCTAATTGTAGCACTGGATCATTTGAACCTTCTTTGTACTAGTTCTTCTGGTGGTACAGTGGAGGCTATTTAGCCTTCATTTCCTACAATTATGTAAACACTTGAATTTTTCTTGACCTATTTCACATTAAAAAAAAAACAAAACTGCAAACACTCTAACAAGACAAGAGTGTGTTTAATTTGATTATAGTATGAATCCAAGCCACTTTGCCAGAATAGTTAAAGGATGATATTTAAATGTATGTTTTTACTAAAGAAGAAAAACTTGTTTGCTTTTTGCACTACATAAAGGGTTGTCATTTTTGTCCAAGTTTTAAGAAATATTAAACACTTTAATCTTTCTGTTTTGTGCATGGACAATAGGTTTGTTCATTCACTTCCTTTTCATCTACATTATGTGAGAAACTGCCTGGCTACCTGTTTCTCTCTCTAGCCCTTCGATGGGTGAAGTTGTCAAACTTTAAATTCTTTTACGCACAGGAAACTGTAGAACAGTCAAACACAAAGACTTTATCTTGTATGCATTTCCAGTTTGCTTTGACATTTGGAAATCCACATAGTTTTTATTGTTCTCCCTTTCAAATTTGGCTTGAATGTTTTTTAAAACTAAAATGTATCTTGGATTTTACATCCTCTGCTCCTCTTCCTTATTTAAAATAAATGCTTGAGACTTAAATTGAGCTTCCTCCTCCTTTAATACAATATTGAATGCATTAGTTTGTCTGTAGAAGAGGCTGGTAAGAGTGGAGTGTCCTAGTTCAAGCAATTGCAGTGTTGCATGCAAAATTGCAAAATAAACTGTCTTAATTATATTTTGTAAATGAAGAAACAATCATATCTTTCTACGCAGTGATGGAAGAAAATTAATGCTTTGTGCATTTTGATATTTAACTTCCTCTTTTCACCAGTGTAGTTAGTTTGACACAGTTGGGTGTATCGTTATCATGGTTCATGGACATCAGAATGCTAAATGATACTGTGTTTTTAAGTTTGTTGCAAGAATGAATGAATGAAATAAACTTGAATTGTGCTACAGAAGAATCTGCAACTTTATTTCCCTACACGCTCTTCCTATGTGTATTTTCTGTTAATCTCTGCTCATACCTACATAGCTGTTGAGCTCTAGTAGTTCAGTTTAACTGGCACTGTGCAGATATTAATACAATAATGTGGACAAATCTGAAGGCTGGTTTACGTGAATGCTGTAAATCGATCTAAGTTACGCTAGTTGATGTAACTTAAGTCTATTTACAGCGGTGTCTGCGCTGCACTGTGTCAATGGGAGATTCTCTCCCATCGACACAGCTTCCACCTCTCAAGGATGTGGAGTGCAGACTTCCAGAGGAGAGTCCTCTCCCATCAATTTAGCATTTTCACCAGACCTGCTAAATGGACATCACTGCATTGATCACAGCAGCCAATTTAGCTGGTAGTGTAGACATGGCCTGAGAAACCAGTTTTGCTCTTGACTGACCACTAGTCTTAATATTAGCTATGTATCATTTAGAGCACATAAATGCTGTCTCTTCTACCCCTTCTCTTTCTCTCCCCAAAGCACCATCCCACTCCCCCCCCCCCCCCCCCCCAAAAAAAATTTGGGACTGAATGAACATGGAGACTCCCATAGACTTTCACTGGTCAATAAACAATTTGTCATATTGAAATTTGCTGCTTTAATGGAATGCTTACATTTGCACTGTCTTCAACTCTTATTTGCCTGAAAGGCAAATATATTCCACTTCACGTTTTGTAACATCTCAGAATTTAAGAGATTAAAAGGAATGTTAATAAATACACGGAACTGGAGACTGATAAGGAAACAAAGTGCAAGTGTACTTTCCAAACTAGATCAATGCCCACTTTGAAAGAAATGTTATTTATTAATCCTTTGCTCTCAGAGCCTGTACTTTCCCTGTTAGATAGTAATGCATGGTACTAAAGGCTTGCTGTCCCTGAAATCCGTTTACTGTAGATTGCCTTCTAGAGTGGATTAAAAGGACCTTGGAGAAAAACAAACTTTTCCTGCCTCAATTGTCCTTCAAGAGTAATGCAGTTCCTTCCTTCCTCAACTTTATTGTCTGGAACATTTGAGTGAAGACTTCATTTAGGTATAGCTGGAATGTATGTAGATGTTGCGTATAACTTCACATTTAGTATTGATTTCTATATCTTTATAAGAAAGCACTGATAACACACATAATTTTAGTAGTTAATACTGTTCCTTGTAGTAGGAGAAATCTAGGTCTCATTTAAATTTTGTCCAAAACAAATTCAGTTTTTAAATGCACATATTTTAAAAGAAATAACTTATGGTACAGAGTGGTATTTCTTATATTTTTTATAACGATATTGTATTTCATTATAAGGGACAAACTAGTATTCCAAAATGAGAAGCTTCCCTTAGATTTGGATTTTTTTTGTAGTTTTCAATTTTGAAATCATAAACTTATCTGCTAATTCTGTATGCACAGCTTGCTTCGTAAAAAGTGGTAAATGCACGTGGGACCTATTCATCACACATTGTCAGTGTTCCAAAGAAGTTCAAATGGTGCAACTGCCAGTGACAATTCATAATTGTATGGGTATATATGCAATCATTTGACATTCAGATGATGTTTATAAGATAACTTGCAGAAGCTTAACTCACGTCAGCCTATTTCCACTTGGCTAAGGAAGACAGAACCTCATTTTCTGAATAAACATACATAAGTACATCCAAAGAGGATAACACAAAGG
Source organism: Chelonoidis abingdonii (assembly GCF_003597395.2). Taxonomy (NCBI): domain Eukaryota; kingdom Metazoa; phylum Chordata; order Testudines; family Testudinidae; genus Chelonoidis; species Chelonoidis abingdonii. The sequence goes on from NC_133769.1 coordinate 112,311,302, forward strand.
GTATTTTTATGCTGGTAACTAATATTTTGAAAGGGCACTGTTAGTGGAAGTTAATTTTAACGTATAGTGCTGGTCAACCCAAAGTGCTTTTCTACTCTACACTAGCAAAATACAACCACCTTTGGGGAGGACAGCAGCCAAGTTACTGGCCCATATTTTATGGCAGATTTCAGAGTAGCAGCCGTGTTAGTCTGTATCTATGTAATGAACAGGAGTACTTGTGGCACCTTAGAGACTAACAAATTTATTTATTTATTTGTTAGTCTCTAAGGTGCCACAAGTACTCTTGTTCATTATACGGCAGTTTCTCAACCTTTTTCCTTGAGGGCCCCCTCCAACATGCTATAAAAACTCCATGGCCCAGCTGTGCCACAACTGTCTTTCTGTATATAAAAGCCAGGGCCAGTGTTAAGGGATAGCAAGTAGGGAATTGCCTGGGCATCATGGCCCAGGGGGCCCTACGAAGCTACATTGCTCAGATTTCAACTGCAGCCTGGGGATTTCATCCCCCTGTGGTACAGCTTTGGCTTTCTGCCCTGGGCCCCAGTGAGTCTTAACACTGGCCCTGCTTGGCAGCCCCCTGAAACCTGCTCTCTCTCTCATGTGCACACGCTACGAATCCCTGGTTGTCCCTTTATGGCACAATGTGAGGAAGGAGAGAATTTGTACAATGGCATATTTAACTTCTAAAAACATTCCCTCAATACTCTTGCACTAATAGTAGAATATTTCAGATTAATATGACCACTTTTCCTTCACCAACTGCTTTTTTCCTTGAACAAAGTATTGGGTATGGTATATGCAGATGGGAGGATAAAAAGTGTCTGGCATGGGGTTGAGGGCAGAAAGGAGTTAGTTTGTACATAATCCACATTTAACTTTTAGCCTCAGTGGCCTTCCACTAGTGCCAAGCAAATTCTTATAATTCAGCTGCAGCATATGTGGATTCCTTATAAAGGGGTATATAACTCACTTTACTTGCTAAATTTACCTCAGAACTTGAGTTAAAAAAGAAGCCCCATGTGGTCATGTGGATTTAAGAACAAAATATTTTATTAAGAAGTACCATAGCTGCTCTTAGAGCAATGTCCCTGAGTGCTCCACTTATAGGTATGGCAGCGTCCCTTGCACTGGGGACAGGAGATCTTCATCAGCAGTGCCCGTCGGTTGGCACATGTGAACTCTTCCCCCCCACCCCATCTCCCCGCCCTGCACGGTGAGTGGGACATATAAAAAACACTGTGCGGTCTGACCGCCCCCAGTTCCTTCTTTACTGCCTTTGGTCTGGGACAGAATCCGCAGCAGAGCCCACTTCTCCTATTCCTTTACTAAATGCCTTACCTGTTAGTATAGTGTAGTTAGATAACAAAGAAGACACATTTATATGTATGTGTATATATGTATATAATTTTTTTATATAATTTTTTTAACTTTACTTTCAGTTATTTCATAGGTTTGGTTTCCATTTCCCACCATTCCTGCTTAGGAAGCTTTTTCCTTCACATTTATGCCTGGAGCCCCTGGGTTTAAGAGGTGTGTTTCTTACAGGGCCCCCTCCCGGTAACGGAGGCCACCCACAGTGTATTTGCTGCCTGGAAGAGGGATATGTCCCACAAAAGTTTTCCCACTGCCTTGGCCTGAAACCCAAAGCCAGAAAAGACAGAGATTAAAACTTCTACTTGGGGAGAAATTGCTGTGACTGGCAACAGACCTGGGCCCAGACTCTTCCCTAGAGAGGCCCTCACACTCTGCAGGTCATCTGCCAATCCTCAGTCCCAACATCACTCAAAGAGAGAGAGTCTTCTCTTTCTTACTCAAACAGGCCCCTTCCTCACACTGTGAGGCACAGCCCACCAGAACACTATCCCTGAGTTGGTCTGTTGCATTGTCTGCCAGTGGACTACAGCTCTAGAGCCTGTCTGGGTACCTCTGGTACCAGCATGAAGAAATTAGCGATCCTAACTGGTCATCATCGGCACCGTTTCCCACCTCTGGGAAACAAGACAGGCTTACTTCAGGAACTATGGCACCAATAAAGGTGCGAGCACAGGCGTCTTTTCCAAAACTGACGAAACTGTCATTACTGGCTGTTATCTGCAAGTCTCTGGTGCCATCTACAGATACTTCAGTGAAATGCACCCTCCCTTCAACATTGAGTCATACCCTGGCACTGATAATGCTTTTTCCCCTCCACAAAACCATAGATACCCTAAAGACTGGCTGGTATATGACACTCCTGAGTCTCCACTTCTTTGACATAACCTCCCCATGCTTTCACACTCCTCTTTGGACTCTCACCACTCCTCCCTTTCTCCGCCAAGGATGGCACCTTTCTTACCTAGCAATGAGGAGGAAGAGGAGGGGCTCTATTGCTCCCTCATCTACCAGGCAAATCATCCTCACACTCATCCTCACACTCCACATCTGGTCCATAATCTTGGCATGAGCCACCATAGATGCAACCACATGTTCCATTCCCTCCACACTGGCCATATTGGGACCCTTGGGCCATGTACAGTGCATAGTTTGGGAACCCTCCCAGGGAGGAAAGCCAGAGACCTACACTTCTCCCTTCTCCATCAGGGTTGAACCCCACCGGTACAAGGGCTGAAGGCAAAGTCCTCCTAGCAAACGTAGACAGCTCGCTACCTCTTATGCACCCCCACCAAAGCAACAATTTTGAAGGTGTGGTGGAAGCCCCAAGAAGCTTCCCCTTATTCCAGTCATTCCCTCCATTTTAAACATTCCACCCGTTTGGTGACTGACTAGCTCAGTTTTTCTCATCTTGGAGACTAATCACCTTGGACAGATGGGTTCTAGAGATAATCAAGGAAGGATAATCCATCCTGCCCTGCCACTCCCCCCATCCCTTTTCAGGGACCCCTATTACAGTTGCATTCTATGGGAGAAATAAATCATCATCTGCGACTGAGAGCTATAGAATTGGTCCCTTCACAGCACATGGGACAGGCCTTCTACTGCCACTATTTCTTGGTCCATAAGAATTCTGGTGGCTGGTGACATCCTGGACCTTTGCAATTGAAACAAGTTTGTCAAACTGAAATGCTTCAAGAAGGTCACCCTCTCCGCTAGTATCCCAGCACTGGAAGCATATTTTCTTATTAAAGTACACCCTGCCCACAGGCGATTTCTCCAATTTGTCATGAGCAACAACTATTAGCAGTACGAGGTGCTGCCTTTTGGACTATCCACTGCACCTCAGGTGTTCTCCAAGATCCTTGTGGTAGTCGTTGCCTACCTTAGGAAAAAAGGAGTCATTTTTTCGTACTCGGACAACTGTTTCCTCAAGGTCCCATCCAAGATTGATGCTTTCCAAGCTGTCCACATAACAATAGACCTGTTCACAAAGCTAGGCTTCCTTGTGAACCTAGAAAAGTCTACTTCAGTGCCAGTACAACTGGAATTCATCGGCTCACAGTTGGATGCTATACAAGCCAGAGCCTTCCTACCACCTCACAGATTCTCAGTTATAGTAGATTTGGTATCCAATGTATGGATCTACCCCCAGATCTCTGCTAGAATGTGCCTCCAACTTCTAGGCCGCAGCAGCCACTTTTATGGTCAGGCATGTAAGACTACACATGCAATGTCTTCAGGCATGACTCTGTACAGTTATCTCCCCCACAAACACGGCCTCCACAAGCTCTTATCTATGCCAGTGAAAGTCAAGGATTCAGTACTTTGGTGGACACAGCCCAACAAGATCTGTATTGGAGTTCCTTTCCTCCAACCAACACTGACCATGATTCTAACAACCAATGCTTCTCTAATCAGTTGGGGAGCGCATCTCCATGATCACATGATACACGGCAGATGATCATTCACCAAATCCACACTCCACCTCAATCCCCTAGAATTACGTGCGGTCCACACCACCTGGCATTTCTTCCCTCTACTCAAACATCGTACCATCACAGACACACCAGACAATCTCGCCTGCATGTATTACATCAACAGGCAGGGTGGAGTGAGGTCCCACTCTTTATGCTCAGAGGCAATCAAATTGTGAAACTGGTGTATCTGACGCAGTCATTTCAGCAGTCTCTCTCCTTGGACACTAGAATACCACCATGGACCCAATGATCAGGAGGTTCTTCCATAATCACAAAACTGGTTATGCGAGCAGTTCAGCCCTTCTTCAGTTGATGGGGATACCCCACCATAGACTTTTTTGCCACACAGCACAACACCCACTTCCCTCAATTCTGTTCCAGAGCAGGACTGGGACACTGCTCCATGGAAGATGCATTCCTCATAATATGGGATGCACCACTCCTTTATGCCTTCCCCCCACCCCTTTCCATCTCCTTGAGGGAGAAATTAGAAGAAATCATTTCAGAATTGCATCTAAAATTATATCTGATAAATGCACAATGCTTGCTTTTCTGGCTGGGAAAATATTTACCAATACTGATGCTTTTACTTTCTGAAGCCTCAATTAGATTTTGTTCAGCTGCTGTAGAAAACCATTTGAATTATGGATCAGAGGTAATTGATCATTAATGTTTCTGTTAGAGTTGTGTCTGGTCAGTTTTACTGCTACTTTTTGGATTTTAGTATTAGAAATATGTATCTGTCCTTGAAAGTTTGTCTTTCTTGTTCTACAGACAGTCTGGGATTTTTCTCATGTCCTTTGAAGTTAAAGGATGCTCACATAAGGTTCAGCCTTGTCCTACATATAAAATTGCCCAGTAAAATTAACACACAATCAATTCTACCATACTCATTGGTACTTACACTAAAATAAAGCAAACCACAGTGTTAACGAAGGGCTTCAAAATAAGGATTAACACTTAAAACAGTTTGTGAATATTTCTTGGAAGTGGTTTTCAGTCTAAGGGTGCAACTTTATCTGGGTGTAAGAGGATTGTATGAAACTTCATGAGTCCATTATTTGCTTCCATCTCTTTTTGAGACTTTAATTACTATGCAAATAGTAGACCCTTCCACAGGTGGTTAACTGGTTGCATAGATTAACGACAGGACAAAATATTTAAATCATGCTTGTAGAATTGATACTGGACAGACCAGATACTGTACACTAGAAGACTTCAGAAAAACACCTTCTAATTTAGCAGCAGCAGCTAGTTCTAGATATAGCATGTTTAAACAATGATGTTAATATTGTACAAGCAAATAAATACTGATATTAAACTACACTAACTCCTGCTTAACGTTGTAGTTATGTTCCTGAAAAATGCAACTTTAAGTGAAACGATGTTAAGCAAATCCAATTTCCCCATAAGAATTAATGTAAATGGTGGGGGGGGGGTTAGGGTCCGGGGAAATTTTTTTCACCAGACTAAAGATATATATACACACACACACACACTACTACCTCGATATAATGCCGCCCAATATAACATGAATTTGGATATAACGCGGTAAAGCAGTGCTCCGGGGAGGTGGGGCTGCACACTCCAGTGGATCAAAGCAAGTTCAATATAACAATGTTTCACCTATAAAGCAGTAAGATTTTTTGACTCTCAAGGATAGCGTTATATCAATGTAGAAAAGGGTGTGTGTGTGAGTGTATATAAGTTTTAAACAAAAAATTGAATACTATACACAGCAATGACGATTGTGAAACTTGCTTGAGGTGGTGGAGTCAGAGGGTGGGATATTTGCCATGGAATGCCTTACTGCTAAATGATGAACTACTACTTGGGTGAGCCCTCAAGGGTTAACATATTGTTAATGTAGCCTCACACTCTACAAGGCAGCAGAAATGGAGGGAGGGAAGAGAGCATGGCACACAGACAGAGACATGCTGTGTATGAGAGAGAGAGAGTTGCACATTTCTCCTTTAAATACGCTGACGCCACTCTAAGTACACTGCCCTTTCAAGTAGATGAGCAAGTTGAGACAGCAGCTGCTGCATGCAAGCTCCCTCTGTCCTGAGCCCTGTTGTGTTGGTCCCTGCCTCCCCACCGCTCTATAGAGATGGGGTAAGCAGAGGGGCAGGATCAGAGGAGAGGGGAACATCCTGACATTAGCCCTCTTCCCTCCCCAGCACAGCAAGCAGGAGGCTTCTGAGAGCAGCTCCAAGGCAGAGGGCAGGAGCAGCACATGGCAGTGGGAGGAGGGACAGCTGAACTTCCAGCAATTGATAGCCTGCTGGCCATCTGCCGCACCGGGGAGCTGCTATGGGGGCAGCTGGTCCACCCTGGTTCCAACTCCCCAGGAGCTAGCTGCAACGGGCTGCTCTTTCTGCAAGCAGTGGACAAAGCAGGCAGCTGCCAAACAACGTTATAAGAGAGCATTGCACAACTTTAAATGAGCATGTTCTCTAGTTGATCAGCAACGTAACAACATTAACCAGGATGACTTTAAGTGAGGAGTTACTGTACGCAGGGAAAAAAAAAACCTTGGAGATGGACAGGGAGGAATCAATATCTTTGAAATGGGTAAAAGCAAAAGCATTGAAACAATCTCTTCTGTAATGCCTGTGAGTATAAAATAAAATGGTATTAAAAGGAGGATGTGCTTTTTTTAAGGAGGGAAATAACCAAATTATAGAAATAGAGGGCTAAAAGAAACCTTAAGAGATCATCTAGTCCAGCCCCTTGTGCTGATGCAGGACCAAATATACCATCCCTGGCAGGTGTTTGCCTAACTAGTTCTTAAAAAATCCTCCATCACAGTAATTCTACAATCTCTCTTGGTATCCTGTTCCAGTATGTAGCTATCCTTATAGTCCCCCAGCCCTCTTAATATCTAACCTAAATCTCCTTTGCTGCAGATCAAGCTGATTACTACTACTTATTCTGCTTTCAGTGGACATGGAGAATAAAGTGTGGCACCAAAAACTGGACACTTTTCCAGCTGAGGCCTCATCAATGTAAAATAGAGCAGAATAATTGCCTCCAGTGTCTTATGTACAATTCTCCTGTTAATACATCCTAGCATATTACTGTTGTCTAATCAGTTATTCCCCATTTTGTAGTGCTGGACCCAGGACATACCTCAGCTAAAGCCCACTAAATATTTCCTCCCAGTTTGACTGTAAACCATTGATAACTGCTTTGAGTATGGTCTTTCAACATGTGTGCATTCCCCTTTATACTATTTTCATCTAGACTACATTTCCTTAGTTTGCTCATGATCTCATGTGGGCCTGTTTCAAGAGCCTTGGGGGGAGGGATAGCTCAGCAGTTTGAGCATTGGCTTGTTAACCCCAGGGTTGCAAGCTCAATCCTTGAGGAAGCAATTTGAGGATTGGTCCTGCTTTGAGCAGAGGGTTGGACTAGATCTTCTGAGATCTCTTCCAAACCTAATAACCTATGATTCTAAATCAAGATATATCATGTCTTCTATCAAAGAGAGAAGTTGGGTTGGTCTGGCATTACATGTTTTTGATGTTCATGCTGGCTATTCCTTATAACCTTATTTTCCTGGGTTTACAAATTGATTAATAATCTGTTCTAGTATCTTTCCAGAACTAAGTTAGACTGACTGGTCTGTAATTCCTTGGCTCCTCTTTGTTCTCCCTTTTAAAGGTAGGTACTGTGTTTGCTCTTCTCCAGTCCTCTGGGATCTCACCCATCCTCCATGAGTTCTCAAAGATAATAGCTAGTGGTTCTGAGATAGTTTCAGCTAGCCCCCTAAGCACCTTAAAAAGAACTTTGTCAGGTTCTGCTGACTTGAATACATCTAACTTTTATCTAAATATTCTTTAACTTGTTTTTTCCTATTCTGTCTTGCATCCCTTCTCTCTTGTTTTCAATATTAATAAAGTTAAACATCTGGTGACAATTAACATTTAATGAACACTGAAGCAAAATGGGCATGAAACACCTCAGCCTCCTTTGTGTCCATTATAAGCTCTTCTTCTCCAATAAGTAGTGGATCTACACTTTCCTTCATCCTTCTTGCTCCTAATGTATTTATAGGAACTCTTCTTATTGCCTTTTATGGCTCTTGCTAGGTGTCACTCATTTTGTGCCTGTCTTTGATGTTGCCTCTATATGCTTGCACTATTCTTTTGTACTCATCTTAGCAATTTGTATTCACCTTTAGCAATTTGTCCACTTTTTGTAGGACTCCTGTTTGATTTTCATTTAATTTAAAAGTTTCTGATGCAGCCACACTGGCTTCTTCTTCTTCTTCTTATCTTTCCTTTATATTGAGATAGTTTGCTTGTGTGCCTTTTTATATTGTTTCTTCCAGAAACTACTAGCTCTCCTCATCTGCTTTTCTCCTTAGATTTCGTTCACATGGGGGCTACCTACCAGTTGTAAGTCTGCTTTTTTGAAGTCCATTGTCCTTTATTCTGATGCTCTCATTCTTTCCTTTCCTTAGAATCATGAAAGTCATCATTTCATGATCACTTTCACTCAAATTGCAACTAATTCCTCTGTGTTAGTCAGAATCAAATCTAAAATGTTTGCCTCCGTGGTTACTTTCTCCATCTTCTGAAACAAGAAGCTTACCCAACATATTCCATGAACTTATTGTACATCTTATGCTTTATTGTATTACATTTCCAACAGATGTTTGGATAGTTAAAGTCCCCCATTACGACCAGGTCTTGTGTTTTGGATATTTCTTGTATAAATGCTTTGTCCAGACTCCCTGTTCTTCCTCTTTATTCCCCATACCCTTTGAGCATGTGTATAGATATTGAAGATTTTAGCAGATTCCCCACTATATTCTCTCTTGTTGCTTCTATGACCCTTACAGTTTTACATTCCTCTACCCCCCTAATCCCGCCCAAAAAATTCCAGCCCTCTGTAAAGGTCACCTTTTTATACTTATCTGCAGGGCTTTTGTCAGCTTCCCCCTTTGAACCTAGTTAAAACACTCACTCGGTTGGAAAGCTGGAAGATGCCCTTCCCTTTCATCAGGTACACCTCATCCTTTTCCCAGCAATCCTCCTTCATGGAATGTGCGTCCCATGGTTGAGGAAGACAAAGCCCTTCTGTCAACACCATCTGCGCAGCCATGCATTACATCCAGAATGAGTCTGTCCTTGTGTGAGCCTTTACTCTAAACTGGAAGATGGACAAGAGCACATTTTTACATCAACCAGTCCAGTTAACTTCCATCCAAGACTTTAAAAAGCTGGCTCAGGAGCTCTCTTGAACATCAATGTTGATTTTTTTCAATAAGTCTTGGAACTCTGGATAAGTGCCAGAAGAAAGCAAATATTTGGGTTGGAAGGGACCTCAAGAGATCATCTAGTCCAACCCCCTGCTCAAGGCAGGACCAATCCCCAAATGGCCCCCCTTCAGGGATTGAACTCACAACCCTGGGTTTAGCAGGCCAATGCTCAAACCACTGAGCTATCATCCCCATTGTCCAGGGGAGACCAAGGCACCAAACAGGGAATGACCTGCCCTAGGTCATAAAGGCAACAGGTCTCCTGATTCCCATTCCTCTGCTCTGTACCACTAGGCCTCATTCTCTCTCTTGGCAGATTAAAGAACTGTCAGCACATGATAACTCCACTGGCCTTGAGCTGTCAGTCTCATAGCTTGAGGCAGTGTAGCAGAGAGCACTCCCATCTGTTCAATGCAAAAAGGAGCTGAAAGTCAAACCCAATCAGTGCTGCACAGTGTGATCCCACCACCTCCAGTCTGGACTGGGAAATGCACCTATGATGTGAATGAGCCAGGCTAACAGGCTCAGTATCAGAAGCAGTCAATCCTCGAAGCCAGGAATGGCAGTGCATGCTCATGTTAACCCAGCCTGCAATCATCAGCACTCCACCCCTGTTGCACTCCTTATTTACAAGCATTCTCCAGTCCTTCATTTCTGCATAGTTGTGAAAAGCCTGAAAGGCAACAATTTGCTTTCCAGAGCGATGGGGGTGGGATGGATGGGGGTGCAGGTGCATGCAAGAGATTGCTCTGATCCACATTGAACATCCAAATTCAAACATACGCTTCATGTGCGTTGCTGTTCCTTGGGAAAGCATCCAAATCCGTCCTTATCAGGTCATTAACACAGTTTATGTTTCCCTAATTTGCAAGATTCTGAAGAAAAATAACTCAATAGTTTCTATAAGACTAAATCCAGGAAGATGGATTTTTACAGGCTTCAGCTAGGAGACTCTCAAAACAAGCACGGCTTGCCGCAGTACCTGCCATTTCCTAACACTGGCTGGTCTATTGGGGAGCAATGCTGCTCGGGGATTTGAATCCGGATCAGACTGCGTTTGCACAACAGCTACGGTATGTGAAGGGCAGGCTCACTGTGGCAGGTGTGCATTAGAGGCCACTCCTGTTCAGATTGGTCTGGTCCACGGTCCGTGAGCTGCCCCCACAGTTCTCCTTGTCCATCACTAGAGTAACATTTCGGCAGCAGGCACTTTTCGCCTTGGATGGACACTGCTCGGTCCTTGATTGTTTTGTTCTCCTCAATGATCCATGCAGCTACTGGCAATACTGGGGAGCCCAACCTGCACCTTCCTGAGGCCTCCTTTTGCCCTTCCTCGTCTCATTACACAGACCCCAGATTGCTACAATTCTCCTCCCACGTGGGAGGACCTAGTTCATGTTGCCTTGACAGGCCAGCCAGGTGTCCCAGTGGAGCACAGCCAGGCTAACCCTGGCCTCTGGTGTGGAGTACGGTGGCTCTGCTGAGCCCTCATCCTCAGGTGGCTTGAGGAACGAGAAACCAAGGGCCAGTCAAACCTGGGGGAGGAGCACACAGTGTAACCCTTCTCACCACAGAGCCCACCAGCCTCCGTGTATGTGCCAGTGGGGCTGGGCTGAATGCACCCTGAAGGAAGGTACCCAAAGAAGGCAGTCACATCCCTGCCAGGAATACATCCCAGCTGAAAAGCTTCCGTCCACTTCATAACACGCACCCTTCTACTCTTAATAACCAACCTCGCCCTTATCGCCAGAGACTCAGAGCCTGCTCCCTTGTGACCCATCTCAGTCTCTACCTTTGCAGTTTTCTAAGTACTGCAGATGTCTGTACAGACAAAAGAGAACTAGACTGTAGGAGTTTTGGGAGGAGGATTTGGCAGATTGGGTTCTGGTACCTGCAAAGGCACAGGATGCAGTTTGGGGTTGTAGCTGGATGTTTTGGCTTAAATGACCAACAGTGACAGAGCTGACATGTCAAACTGAGTCAATGACGCATTGAGGTGTATGGAGCAATCATTGTTTCAGGCTGCCTCAGGAAGACAGCTCTGCATCAGTTCACCTTCAGTCCAGTTTGAAGGTTATCTTGACAACCATGGGGGCTTGCAAGAACTATCATTAAATAGTACAATTCCACAGCAAATTGAATCCTGGAACTCACTGGTTGTTGTCTAACCAGGCTGATGGCTCAGTTCTAAGCCCAGCTTAAAGCAGGAACATGAACACTAACATTCCCATTACTGGAAAGATTCCTAAGCAAAGCTACAGTATTCTCCTATGTCTCTAGGGCAGTGGTCTCCAAACTTTTTTGATCGCGCACCCCTATCAGTAACATTTTTTTGAGCAGGCACCCCCAATATATGTATATTTATTTTTGTATAAGTTATATACATGTACAGTAGTACTATACTAACATATAATGTACCTTATAAAACATACAAAAAATAGAAATTAAAAAAGGATGAGATAGAGATGAAAGAAACAATATTTTTAAAATGTTTATTGTATTTTATTTAACGGTACAAAAAACCTTTTTGCTCTCTCAAAAATTATTAATATTTTTTAATGAGAGCAATGTGATTGAATATGCTTCATTATTTCTGAAAATCTTGGTTTAACACAGTGATTTGAAGGTCTGGATTAGGGTTAGGGTCCAGGAGAATGCTCAGCGTGGGGTGTGGGTCTGGAAGGGAGTTAGGGTCTGGGAGGGGGCTCAGGGTGGGGGTGTGGGGTCTGGGAGGGAGTTAGGGTGTGGGAAGGCACTCAAGGTGAGGGTGCGGGAGGAGGCTCAGGGTTGGGGCAGGCAGGAGGTACAGAGCACTTACCTAGGGCAGCTCCTGTTTGATGCAGGGGGTGTGCAGGTGGCTGTGTGCAGCACAGCACCACCCCCCATGGCCACAATTCTGGGAGCTGCCATTGGGGGCACGGCCGGAGGAGTGCTGCTGGGGGGGGGTTGGGGGATGGTGGCTGGAGAAGGGAGGGAACGAACGAGCGGGGAAGCCGCCCCCCCTCCCCACAGGCAGCACCACTGGGCTCCTTCAAGTGTCCTCCGCATATTCCCACTCATGGGATGCTCCAGACTAGTGCAGCTTGAATAGTAGAGCTTTAACTAGCAATAGCCATTGGAGCACTCCTGCGCCTCCCTCATCTCTTTCCCCCTCCAAGAACGTGGAGCGTTCCAGGGCAAGGGTATAAAAGGGGTATTGCACTCCAGATGCTTCAGTTTCTTCTAAATTCAATCAGATGAACTTCTTGTGTGGAGCTCTGGAATCCTTCCAGATCCATGATTTAAATCTTAATTATGAGATGTCTGTAGTATTATAGGTTGTTTAATATTATAATTAGCTAATATGTAATGGAACCAAAGAAGAAACATGATTTCAAAAGAGGTGTATCTTGTCCAGTGGTGGTCCTGATATGATACACATGACAGGTGCCAATCATGTTTAGGTGAAGTGCATTTGCCCTCCAAGTTTGTGCTACACTTACATGGAGAGCAAAGAAAGACACAATAGATTCCAAGCAATTATGTTAAGAGGCATTGTTGGTGAAATCATCTGGAACTGGCAGAGGACAAGGTCCTAGGACAATCCATAGACCATCATATACTCTAGAGAGGTCCACTGAGAAGAAAGATAAATTGTCTTCATCAAATTCTAAGAGGTCCAGTGACAAGGTCTATAAAAAGAGAACCTCTAAGGTGTCAGCCTCCGTCTAGAGTTAATCCTCTTAATAAAGGCTGCTGCCAAGACAGATGTGGGTAATTATCCCTCTGTGGTGTCGGTCTCTTTTTAAAACAGCCAATCTACAGGTGAAAAATGTATCTTTACAAGATACGTTTAAGGAGCCGAGTCGCAATATACATCCTCTTGGGAAGATGAGGAAACCTTCTTCCTTAGATCGGTTCTTCTCTGATCTGGATGAGCAAGTTCCAGAAAAGAGATGTAAGGAATTGGTGAGATGAGAGAATACTACAGAACTGGTTACTGATAGCATAGCACCACAGTGGATAATAGTTCAGGCACAAATTCATAGATCGAACCTGATCTCAGTTCTGCCAGGCAATGAGTCAGTTGAATTAATGGAGCAAGAAGAGAATGTACTCCAACAGACAAAATTTTTTTGTCTTCAGAAGGAAAAGGACATTTAGAGGATTTTAAAATTTCTCCTCTTCCTCCACCACCAATAACTCTTTCTGGATTCCCAGAGAAGAATTTTTCTCCAATTTCCCTTTTCAGCCAAGGGTACTGCCGTCTCTGGTTCTGTCTGAACTGAGTACAGCTTGGGATCAGAGAAAGAAATTTGATTTGTAGATTGGACCAGCAGAAGGAGTATTATGGACAGAGATATCTGCATTTCTCTGATTCATACAAAGATATATATGCATCCAGATCTAAACATGGGGTCTTGGCCTGATTGGCAAATACTACATTGGCTGCAATGGCCTCAGTGGCTTTCTCCCGTTCTTTATCAAGAATTCCCAGCATATGGAAAAAGGGCTTCTTCAAGTGGGTACAGAGACAAGGTACAGCAACTGAATTTAAAGGTGTTACACTATATGGAATATGTGGGATACGTTAACAATATCATAATGCCAATATTATAAAATTGCAAGAAATCTGACCAGATATGCCATATGAGGTATCTGCAAAAATGTTATAATTTGCCAAGTATTATGATCTTGTTTATACATTTGTATCACCTTTGTATTATGAGTTATAGATGTGTAGGGTATATCTGTATTTCCAACCTTGTGGTGTGTTTCTGGGTGACACCCCCACACTGATTGGCATCAACATTGCCTAGCCTGTTTGATGGCTCGTTGAAAGGAACCAGGGAAGACACCTTATGAGTCAGCAAGGCATGTAGTATGCCTGTGGACAGAGGACTCTAAGGCTTCCATGCCATGTGGTGTAAAGCCTGTGTTCAGGACAAAGGAAGTACAAGCCACATGCCAAAAGACTATAAAAGGCAGCTGCATCATCTCCATTTTGTCCCCATTCCTGCTTCTTACCTCTGGAGTAACTTTTCTACAAAAGGCTAGGGCTCTGATAAAATGTGTGAGCCCTGCTAACTCTTATAGCAGGAAAGGATTTTTTGGCAGAAGAGGAGGAATTAATGGGGTTGTAGGAGTCGGATTCAGACTGGGTAGGAATGACATCCCCAGATAAAAATGTGGGAGGTAAGTCAGCTTCATCACCTTCAGAAGATGCAGTGGCATTTCATGAGTTAATAGATCATAAAGGAAAGAGACTGGCTATTCCCTCAGTTTCAATTGAGAAATCTCATCCAATTTTTCATATTCTTGGAGCAGCTTCTGGACAAAAGGTTATACTTCCATTATTGGAAGAATTGTGTCAACCAGCAAAGAGTCTGGAAAATTCTTCATCATCTTAACCTTAATTGAAAAAGGCTGATAAATTGTATTAATTTCCTGAGGATGGTCTGGCGGTGTTCCTTATCCACCTGTCTCCAAATTAATTAGTAGCACAAGCAGCTTTACAGATGTCAAAAGGTGCTCCGCTGCATTCCAGTCCATCTGACAACAAAGGGAAAAGACTAGATGCCTTTGAGAGGAAAATGTTTTCTTCTACTACTTTAGCCACATGTATTTCAAATTATGAGGTACTCATAGCAAGATACCAATACCATCTGTAGGGAAAGATTTTATTCCTAAATACACTACCACAGAAGCTAAACAGATTAGTGAATGCTCTACTCATGGAAGGGCAGAATGTTGCCAAACACTAACTCAGAGCAGCATTTGACTTCTCAGATGGTTCACCTACGGTAAATAGCTTGAGCCATCATTTCTAAGGAGGCATGCATGGCTCAGTCGGTGCACCTTATGAGACAAAGATAAGGATTAGAAGACCTTCCTTTTGAAGGGGAAGGTTTATTTAATGTAGAGATGGATGAAACATTAGAAAAGATGAAAACTGTTAGATTTACAGCTATTTATCTAGTCTTCTTTAGTATGAATAAGAGATTAGTTACAGCTCCAATGTCTAGCTATCAAAAACAATATCTGGTTCCTTCTATGTTGTTTCCTCACCAGTGCCAGAAGAGAAATATGATCAACCTCAGTATCATGCTTTCAGTATCAAGAACAGAGGAAGAAGCCTTATAATAATTCTTTCCTTGTAATAAGAGGAAGAATTCTACAATTTAGTCACCTGGGAACGCAGCAATGTCTCAGATTTGACATCCCTTTTGCATTGTCCACAGTACCTCCAGGGTATTTACAAAATTCTAAGAAGGCAGGAGATGTTTGTGTGCCCATACCTGGATGATCACTTAATAAATGCATAAGCCAGCAAAAAGTGACAGGGTCCTGTGGCACCTTATAGACTAACATGTATTGGAGCATAAGCTTTCGTGGGTGAATACATGTAAATCAAATGTTTCCTTTTTGCCAGTCCAGGATTACAGATAAATTGTGAGAAGTGAGTTGAATCCTATTTATTGGGGCAAAACTAGATTCAACTGTGGCAAACGCTTCTTTTCTTCTAAAGGAATGATAAAAATATCTATAAATCTTTCTCAATCCCCACAACAACCAATACTAGTATTTCTGTGGCTGCTAGATCTTTTGACATCAACCTTGTCAGTGATACTACTTCAATGGAATATCTTTGCATCTCAAACAAACAGAAAACTTCCCCTGTAGTGCTCCAGATCAGCTATGGGCCACAGGTCCCAGGGTGCCACTTTCCTATTGTCATGAACAAACTATCTCAGATATGCCTTTTCTCCCATTTTGCTGCTACCGAGAAAGATCCATCACGATGGGGCCATAGTCAATCTCCTAGCACCCAACTGACTCAGGCAGTTTTGCTTCTCAGCACTCCTGAAAGTGTTTGCCCTCCCTCCCATCAGGATCTACCCCTTCCTGGACCTCCTAACTCAGGAGAAGGGCAGAATCAGACACCCCAACCCACACTTGCTTCATCTTATAGCCTAGGATTTGGATGGCATCAGAAATAGCATGCTGCTGTTCAGCAGCAATGGAAGCTATTTTTACCCAAAGTAGAAAAGATTCAACTAGGACCTGCAACCTGGCTAAATGGAGACATTTCTCTGCCTGGGTGCAACATAATCAGTCTTCAGACACTGCAGGTATTCTGGACATTTTAGATTGTCCTGTCTCTAAAAAACTCAGGCCTTTCAATTAACTCACTGTGGGTCCACTTCAAAGCGATTAGTGCCTTCCTCCCTTTCATAGATGGGTGAGTGGAAACAGAACATCCGACTACAGTAAGATTCATGAGGGGCCTAGTCAGGACTGTTCCACCAGTGGTAAAACCCTACACCTCAATGGAATCTCAATCTCATTCTGCCAACACTTTTCTCACCAGATGACCATTTGAACTCTTAGCAATGTACTCCATGTCTCACCTATCCAAGAAAGTTGCATTTTTAGTTGCTATCACTTCAGCCAGGAGAGTGAGTGAGCTGGGAGCCTTCATGGCAGATCCTTCTTATACATTTTTTCACAGGGAAAAGGTATCCCTTTGCCTCCATCTTAAATTCCTCCACAAGGTTTTTTCTGAATTCCATATCAACCAGAGTATCCACTTACCTGCCCTTTTTTCTAAAACTTCACATTTTTGCTGAAGGGAAAGACTTAATTCCCTCAGCGTCAGATGTCCCTTGGCATTCTACCTGCAAAGGACCTCATCAATGAGAAAATTATCGAGAGTTTTTCATGCCATAGCAGAATGGTCATGAGGTCAAGCAACATCCTCTCAAAGAATCTCTAAGTGGATTTATAAGTGCATCAAGCACTATAGATTATCAGGCATACTCCCTCCTGATGGAGTCAGGGAACAAGCCTCCTCTGCAGCATACCTGCAGGACATTCTAATAATAGACATATGCAAAGAGGCCACCTGGAGCTCCATCCACATGTTCCCTAGACATTACATGCAAGTTCAGGCCACTACTGCAGATGCAGCAGTGCAAAGTGCAATGTCACAAGCATCTTTCCTGTTGGCTTCCTCACACTCCCCTTCAGTCTGAACACTGCTTTTCCATCGCTCATGTGTGGAGTACATATAGGGACCAGTACTTGAAGTTAAAAATGGAGATTACTTACCTGTAACTGGCAGAGTTCTTTTGAGATGTGTGGTCTCTACCTGTATTCCACTATCCACCCTCCGTCACTTCTGCTTCAGATCCTGTTGGATTCATAGCAAGAAGAGGAACTGGAGAGGCATCAGCCTGCACTGCTTCATATGCTCCTGAGTGGGAGCACAAGATCTACTGTTCATGTGCCAGCCAGCCACACTGATATTAGAATTTCTGGACTCAGGTGCATGGAATACATGCATATGGAGGTATGGAATACAGATAGGGACAAGTGCAGAGTCCTGCACTTAGGACGGAAGAATCCCATGTACTGCTACAGACTAGGGACCGAATGGCTAGGCAGCAGTTCTGCAGAAAAGGACCTGAGTTACATCGGATGAGAAACTGGATATGAGTTGACAGTGTGCCCTTGTTGCCAAGAAGGGTAACGGCATTTTGGGCTGTATAAGTAGGGGCATTGCCAGGAGATCGAGGGATGTGATCATTCCCCTCTATTCGACATCGGTGAGGCCTCATCTGGACTACTGTGTCCAGTTTTGAGCCCCACTCTACAAGAAGGATGTGGAAAAATTGGAAAGAGTCCAGCGGAGAGCAGCAAAAATGATTAGGGGGCTGGAACACATGACTTATGACAAGAGGCTGGGGGATTGTTTAGTCTGCAGAAGAGAAGAATGAGGGGGGATTTGATAGCTGCTTTCAACTACCTGAAAGGGGGTTCCAAAGAGGATGGATCTAGACTGTTCTCAGTGGTACAGATGACAGAAACAAGGAAGTAATGGGTCTCAAGTTGCAGTGCAGGGAGGTTTAGGTGGATATTAGGAAAAAACTTTTTCACTCAGAGAGTAGTGAAGCACTGGAATGCGTTACCTAGGGAGGTGGTGGAATCTCCTTCCTTAGAGGTTTTAAGGTGTAGAGCTTGAAAATAGTCCTGGTGGGACATGATTTAGTTGGGGATTGGTCCTGTTTTGAGCAGGGGATTGAACTAGATGACCTCGTGAAGTCTCTTCCAACCCTGATAGTCTACGATTCATATCTTCCTGCTGCTGCAGGATTGTTTCATACAATGTATTTTCTAGTGCTCTATCCTGTCTAGTTTTTTTAGATAGCTGAGAAATTTTTGTTTCGTTATTGACATTTTTTTCCTCTTTTCATGTGCATGCTGGTTCATTAATCCTATCTGAAGCAATCCTAGAATAATGTAATATGCTACACCTGTGACTATATCTGAAAAGTACCAAAACTTCAGCTGCTGCAGAATGTAGCAGTCTGCTTACCTAGAAGTGTTAGCCATAGGGATCCTATTGCACCTGTTCTCAGTGGGTCTGCACAGGCTTACAACTTGTTTCTGGGTGCAATTCAGTAGATTTGATTTTGACCTCTAAAGCCCAAATTGTTTGGATCGTGAATATCTTAGTGACTGTTTCTCTCCTTGTTTTATATTGCAACAATTAAGAGCAGCTGCGCGGCTACATCTGAGAGCACCTTGATTTTTAAAAAGGAGGGCCTTGTGCTAAGGCATGCTTAATTCATGACACATTCTAAATCTTTTGTTCTGCTGAATCCATTCTAAAATTTATCCCCTTTCTCAGGTTTTTCTGTAGGTGGCTGAGACTTTACTCAACATGGTTCTCATTTTTGTAATACGTGTAAATTTGTCCAGGCTCCCTCAGTATTCCTAATGGAAAACATAACCAATCTACTGAGAACTGTTAGAATAGGAAAATGTTTACAACTGACCATGTTGAGGAGGATAGAAAGAGCACAGGCTGCTCACACTGAGTCTTCTGGATAAGAATCTCTTTCTTCTCAAAGTAACACACAGTGTCATTCTTCTAAAATAGCAGAGCTATCCCCTTTTGTCCTCTTTACATACTAAGTAAATAACATTAAAAGAGACACATTTGGGCATTAAATAATGAAAGACACTCACCACTTAACAAAAGCAGCAGAGAATCCTGTGGCACCTTATAGACTAACAGAGGTTTTGGAGCGTGAGCTTTCGTGGGTGAATACCCACTTATGATACTTGATACTCACCACTTAGTTAATCTACCTACAGTACTGGAAAGCAACATGACAGCCTCACTGAAAAGGAGGCTATCAAAATCAATGTCTCCTACCTACAGCCAAGAAACCTTGGAAGCTTTGTACTTCAGAAAAAGGAAACATCAGAGATGAGATAAAGAGCACCATAGGGCAGACATGAGTTGTGGCAAGTCAACACACAGAGAATAGTACTTAAATCGAGCATGAGAGGCAGGGGGGAGAGAGAGAGAGAGATCATGGTCAAGTTTCCAGAAAGGCCCAGGGAAGTGTTTGTCTAGTTATTCCTTGGCAATAACTAATCTTTATTTTCTGCCCTGACTTACAAGAGGTGCAGGCACACATGCCCTTCAGTGGGGTTGTATGGTATGTAAGGGCAGAATTTGGCCCTTAATATCTATGAGTTAAAGTGGCTCTAGTTACAAGCATTGGAGACTTAGCATACCTTCCCCTTAATTACATCATCACTTCTGTGGCACTTACCCTTCGTGTTAGCACCGATGCAGGATCATGAAAAAATGTAAAATGTGTTCTGTCGCTTGATTAATTTTATATGTGTAGCTACTGAGCTTGTGTGTGCAGACTATCTCTGCATGTAAAATCCTGCTTAATATGCACAACATAACTGTTGGTGATAACTATATGCTCATATAAGCTTGCTGCCCACGGCTCCCAGGATTTAGAAAATCAGGCTCATAACCCACTATAACATTAAATATCTATATGCTCAAGAAATGTCTTTGCAATCTGTGCTTCATTTGGCCTTTTGAAATGCTAATACAGATCTCTTCTTGTTCAGAGGTTAGATGACAACTTCAAATTCCATTGCTACTTTCACTTGCTCAGGAAGACAAGTATTGTAGTTTTCTTGTCATCTCAATTCAAATGTTCACAGTTTGGACAATACTTGTTGAACAAGTACATGGGAAAATATCTTAATAGCTCGGTTTACTACCTGAAATCTCTTAAGTGCATGCCCATCATAAGCCCACTTTTTTCTGCATATTGCTTTCCAGTGTAAGTGAGAGTAATGGTTATAAGACTTATCTGCAGAAGTTGAAAAATCCTAATGGGATGGACAATACGCAGAGACCGTGCCTGAAAGGTTTCATGCTCCTTACATATTTTGGAGCAACTTTCAGATGTGACAAGATGATAGCAGTTTCATAAACCTCTGCAGATCTCTCCTCTATATCCCAGATCTATTGATTATTTTCTTAAAGAGCTCAAACCAGTAGCAAATATAGAAGGATTTCCTCTGCATTGTGACCCCAGTGATGATCTGTTGCTACAAGAATAATCTCTGCTATATCTCTTTATTAGTAATATTTTGGTAGCACTCAGAAGGTATCCCTACATTGCAATTAGACATCAGGGGCTGGCCTGTACCAACTGACTTGGGCTCAAGCTATGGCACTGCTTAATTGCAGTGCAGAGGTTTGGGCCTGAGCTGAAGCCCAGGTTCTAAGCCCCTGCTAGGTGGGAGGGTCCCAGAGCTCAGGCTACAGCCCAAGTCAGAGAGTCTGCACCACAATTAGACAGCCCCACAAGCCTGAGCCTGAGTCTGCTAGCACGGGTCAGCCACGGAACGTACTAAGGCTTGGAGTTTTCCAGATACATAGAAGAACACACTCACTGTCCCACAGAGCTTACGCTCTAATGATAAGCATGCTGCAACAACTCAGAGTTACAGCAATAGGTGGAGACAGTAAGGGACAGGCTAGTGAAGGTTACAAAGATAAGGACCTGTAGCTACTGAGCTGTTATGCATACATCTTGTTCCAGTTAAAACTTAGAATTCAGTTCTTCTCCACAGCTGCTCTAAGCAGGGCCGACTCTAGGTTTTTTGCCGCCCCAAGCAAAATAAAATGTGGCTGTCCCCACCCCAGCTCTGGACTCCCCCCTGCACCCCCCTGCTGCCTCAGCCCTGGGCTCTCCCCCCCCACCTGCACCCCCTGCTGCCTCAGCTCTGGGCATCCCCCTTCCCGC